>NC_089490.1:296161768-296464799 GCF_036850765.1 Saccopteryx bilineata
AAGCCCCAGGCTACAAGGATTCTCAACACATATTAATATCACCTGGGCGACGGCATCTTTAACAAAGTGAGCATAATACATTTTATCCGCCCAACAGTGAGCAATGCCGCACTTTGTGGTGCTGCCACATACAGTACTCACTGATCACCAATAAAAGAGGCGCCCCTTCCAGAAGTGCTTTGGGGGCCGGATAAATGGCCATAGTTTGGGGACCCCTGGCCTAAGGCTTAGTTTTAAGACTAAGCCTTTCCCACCCTTTTAATACTAAGATCTTCTCAACACTAAGCTTTTCCCCACACCCTTGACTGTTGCATGATGTGGGGTGGTGCACTCTTATGAGGAATTCCATTTATGCCTTAGATAAGTGACTTTGTATCAGAGACTTCCTTATTTGTATATTGGCTTAAAGGCTTTAATTTCTACACTATAAAATAAGGGAGACCAGGGGCTCTGTCTCTTGGTTCCTGCCATCAGCACTGCAGAGGAGAAGCAGCCAAGATGGCAGAGTGCTGAGTGAGAAGCCAGTTTGTGTAGAGTTTGTGCAAGGAGAAGGAAGGAGATGGAAAACAGAGGTAAATAAGGCTGGTGAGGCAGAAACCTTTGATTCTAGGAAAACTCGGATGAGTCAGTGGCTTTGTGAGCACTGAATGAGTGGGTTTTGGAGCCCAGTGTGTTTGTGTTTACTCACTTGCTGAGTGTGAGTCTAGAATAAAGAAAATGGACTACTAGTTTTTGGCTCAATTGTTTCTCTACTATCTGTCCAAATTAAATGTGAACCTACATGGGCAAGGTGGCTTTGATGACTGCTGCGGCTACTGGCCTTACAATGGCCTTTCAACAAAAGGCTCCCTTTTAGTCCTAGTTTACAAAGAGGTTTTTGTTTTTGAAATTACGTGGCTACTGAATTTTATCAGAGGCATTTTTTTTCCTTTATTGATATGATCATATGGTCTCTCTCCTTTATTTTGTTAATGTGTCAAAAAAACCTCAATTGGTTTCCAAATGTTAAGGAAACTTTCCATTCCTGGAATAAACCCACTTAACCATGATGTAGTATTTCTGCTTTCAACTTGCTAATATTTAGTGAAGAATTTTTGCATCATGAAACATATTGGTCTTGAATGATCTTTTTTTGTAGTGTCTCTGTCATTTTTAGCAGGGTTCTATTGGCTTCATAAAATGAATTGGTAACAGTCTTCTTTCTAAAGGAGTTTAATATTAGTATCATTTCTTCCTTAAATGTTTGATAGAATTCCCAAGGGAAACCATCTGGACCTACAGCTTATTTTTTTAAAGTTTCTTTATGTTTTTATTTTTTAGTTTATTAAGAAGGATTTTGATCATCATTTCAGCTTTTAAAATACAGTACAGTTATTCATATTTCTACTTCTTTTTGTATGAGTTTGGTAAGTTGTTTTTTTTATGGAACTCTTTCTTTTAATCTAACTTCTAAAATTTATTGGCATAAAGTTGTTCATTACATTCCTTTATTTGTCTGTTTTTGTCTATAGGGTCTGTGGTGATATCCCCTCCTTGATTTTTGACATTGGTAAAGTTGCTTTTCCTCCTTTTATTTCTTGATCTGTCTACAGCATTCCCCAAAATATCTTGTGGTATGTTCTTTTATCTCGAGGATGAAAGAAAAGGATGATCTTTTAATAATATGGAGTGGCTAGCATCCTTTTCTCTTTTCTTTTATTTCCCATCATACATACTCTCTCCCTCTCTCTCTCTCGTAATATAGACTATGCCTAGGAGATCCTTTATTTTCCCAGTGATAAGTTCCACAAAATGTTTTCTTGGATAATTAGAATATACAAACGTTGGGGGTGGTGTATATAAAGTACACACTGTCTACTTATAATAATTAATTATTACACTTAAACATATATTGTTCAAGTCAAATGTGTTATTGAATTTTTATTGTGTTAAAATATATGTATAATGAAATTATCATTTTAAACATTTTAGTGCACAATTCAATGGCATTAAGAGCATTCAAATGTTGTGAACTATCACCACTATCCATTTCTACAACTCTTTATTATCCCCAACGGAAACTCTGTGCTCATTCAACAACAACTCTCTGTTGCCCCCTCTATTATATTTCTGTCTCTATGAACTTGTCTATTTCAGATATCTCATATAAGTACAATCATACAATATTTGTCTTTTTGTTAGGTTTATTTTATTTAGCATAATGTTTTCAAGGTTCATCCATGTTGTAGCATGTATCAGAATTTCATCCTTTTTTATGATTGATCAATATTCTATTATATGTATATACCACATTTTGTCCATTCTTTTGTTGATGGACACTTGGGTTGTTTCCACCTTTTGACAGTTGTGGATAATGCTGCTAATGAATACTGGTGTGCAAGTATCTGTTTGCGTCCCTGCTTTCATTCACTTGGGTATATTCGTAGGAGTGGAATGGCTGGGTCATATTTAAGTTTTGAGGAACTGCCAAACTGTTTTCTGCACTGGCTGCACCATTTTACATCCCCACCAGCAATATCCAAGGGTTCCAGTTTCTCCAAAGTCTTGTCAACATTTGTTATTTTCTATTTTGGGGGAGGGAGTTTTTTTCTTTTCTTTTTTTAAAATAATAGCCGTGATAATGGCTGTGAAGTGAAATCTCATTGTGGTTTTCATTTGCATTTCCCTAATGATGAAATGATGTCCAGCATCTTTTCATGGCAAGCTGTATATTTTCTTTGGAGAAATGCCTTTTCATGACCTTCCCCTACTTTTAAATTGGGTTGTGTTCTTGCTATTGTGTTTTAGTAGGAATTTGCTATTTTATTGTAGGAATTATTTACATATTCTGGATATATATGATTTGTGGGCTGTCCCTGTTCTAGGGGCTGACCTTTCACTCTCTTTGATGCACAAAACTTTTTCATTTTGATGAAGTCCACTTTTTCTGTCTTCTTTGTTGCCTATGCTCTCTGTGTCATATCCAAGAAATTATTGTGAAATTCGATATCATAAAGATTTTTCCCTATGAAGAATTTTATAGTTTTAGCTCTTATGGTTAGGCCTTTGATCTATTTTGAGTGAATCTTTTTGTATGGTGCTGAAGGTAAGGATCCAACTTCATTCTTCTGCATGTGGACATCCAGTTTTCTCAGCATCATCTGTTGGAAGACTGTCCTCTCCCCATTTACAGTCTTGGCACTCTTGTTGAAAATCAGTTAATCACATATGTTTGGGTTTATTTCTGGGCTCTCTGTTCTAATCCTTTGGTCTTTATGTCTGCTCTTATGCCCTCACACTGTTTTGATTACTGTAGCTTTGTAATAAGTTTAGAAATCACAAAGTGTGAGTCTTTTAACTTTGTTCTTTGTCAAGATTGCTTTGGCAATTGCAGTCCTACATTGAATTTTAAATACTCTCTCCTCTTATACTTCATGATTCCATTTTAATTAAACATTTTACATGCAACTTCAATATCATCTATTCTGCTATAATTCTTTAAGGTGGATTATTTCATATGACATTGGAAAGTAGGAAAATGAGGTCAATATGTCATAGAAACTATATTGGTTCATCTGCAAAATATCCTAGTATGTGATATTATGTGCCAAGTAGAATAGCAAGATACAAGTACATTTGCAGGAACAAATGCGACAAATACAAACTAGAGTGCTGTATTGAAAACAATGCCTCTTTCCTCCATGTTTTCTTTTTCTTTTGAAAAAAGTACTACAGAATAGTACAGAGTTTACATATGCTTTACTCCCAGTTTTTCTTGATTTTCACAATCCCATAACCATTATATAATTACTAAAACCAGAAAAATAGTATTGGTAAATGCAATTAACCAAATACAGAGTTTAAATTTTAATTCATTTAAAATTTTAATTTAATAACATAAATCTATTCATTAATTGGAATGAAGTTTTCCCTTTCATGTCCTCTGTGTCAGGATCCATTCCAGGACCCACAATGCATTTAGGCTTCGTCTCTTTGGCTTCCTCTAGTCTGTGATAGGTCCATAGTCTTTTCTTATCTTTTATGACCTTGATAGTTATTCTGTAGAATGGCTTTCAACTTGTGTTCACCTGATGTTTTCTCACGATTAGATTGAGGTTTTGCAGTTTTGGCGAGATACCATATAGAAGTGATGTGTCCACAGCAGTGCATAATGATATCGATGTGATTTATTACTGGTGATGTTAACCTTGATCGCTTGCCTGACAGGGGAGCTGCAGGGCTTCTCCAAGTGATGCCATCACTTTTTTTCCTATGCAATTTTCAAATATCTTAGATACTTTGAGACTAAGAAATACTCTATTTCTCCTCAAACTCTCATAACTGACTTTAGTTAGCATCCATCAATTGATTAGGTTTGCAACAGTTATTATGGGAATGCCATAATACTGAGGTTTTTTTTGTTGTTTGTTTTTTGGGGGTTTTTTTTTGTATTTTTCTGAAGCTGGAAACAGGGAGGCAGTCAGACAGACTCCCGCATGCGCCCCACCGGGATCCACCTGGCACACCCACCAGAGGGCGATACTCTGCCCATCTGGGGCATCACTCTGTTGCAAACAGAGTCACTCTAGTGCCTGGGGCAGAGGCCAAGGAGCCATCCCCAGCGCCCAGGCCATCTTTTGCTCCAGTGGAGCCTCGGCTGCGGGAGGGGAAGAGAGAGACAGAGAGGAAGGAGAGGGGGAGGGGTGGAGAAGCAGATGGGCGCCTCTCCTGTGTGCCCCGGCCGGGAATCGAACCCCGGACTTCTGCACGCCAGGCCTATGCTCTACCACTGAGCCAACCGGCCAGGGCCCTGCCTACTGAGTTTTTATTTTTCCTGTTTCTTCTATGTTTACTAGTTGCAATTTTTTAGCAAGGAAGAGATACTGTTTTCTCTCTTTTATTTATTTATTCAATTACTTATTTATGTCAGTAGGGACCCATGGAAATTTATTTTATTCTGAGTTCAAAGTCAATACTAGTATTATTAATTTGTTGTTGTTCAATTGTTTCAACTTTGTCTCTTGGGAACTCTTTCCCATTGGTTCCTGTGTCTTCTTGACATGTTCCCCTTCTTGTTTAAGCACCTCAAGCACCTTCTTATTTTCTGGTACAACAGGCCATTCCATGCTCATCTCGAATTTTTCCAAAGTAGGCCTGATTCTCTTTATTGGAGAATAGTGTTTAGAATCCAAGATCTAGGTCCCAGGTGTGCTAATGGTCACAGGAGTACCACTGCTCCTAGGCCTTCTTAGCAGATGGCGCTAGGAATTATATGTCTGCATACTAACCCATGCGTACACACACATCTAAATGTAGGAGTGTGTATTAGATATATAGTAAACGATTCTAAGACTGATACTTCTAATTCCATTGACACCTCTCCTTCCTCATTTGTAACATCTCTCTGAGAATGAGAAACCTGGCCTTTATATACAATATTATCACTTATTTATTCAGTATTAGTATACACATAAAATAGTTACTGAATTTCCCATATCCCTATGATATGGGAACTTTCATAGGAATACTATGTATCATAGTATCATAGGAAACTAAAGATAAACCAGATTGGTTACCTACAGGGTGTGGGTAGCAAAGGGGTGATCAGGAGTGGGAAATCAGGAGGGAGTGATGGAGATAAGGACGGAGGGCACTCCTCTGAGTATACCTCCTCTGTAGCTCTGACAGTGAGGTCATAGAAATGTCTCACATATCCAAAAAATAAATTATTAAAATCAATCAGGATAGGAGGAGAACCCAAAGTGGAATACAAATAGTAACAAATTAGCAAATTAAATATATCATAAATGACTAACATTACTAAACTATCTGCAGTTTCTGGTTTATCTTTCCTGTATATCTTTAGCACAAATGAAATACATGTGTATTTTCTTATCTATCATTCTTGCTTAAGTGAAGGGTAACATACTAAAGATAGTCTTTTGTACTTTGCCTTTTTTTTTTCTTTCACATCTCTTCTTCTTTCTGGCTCAGTGTGGTCCCATGCTGTGTCTTGGGTGTGTTTAATACTCAGCTTTCACCATCTTTGTGTATTGTGTTTTGTTGCCATAGTCCAGAAGTCCCAACCCTCTTCTATACATCCTTTCATTAAGCTACTTTCAGCTTTTTTATATTTCTGTAGTAAGAGTTTTATTTGTTATTTGGTACTATGCCAGTATCTCATACTTGATTACGTCTTTTAAAAAACGCCTTGTCACAGAATTGCATAGGCTTTGAGAGGCCTGCTTCAACACTTTCCCCTCATAAGCCATGTAATTGTAGTGCTGACATTTGCAAAAGATAAGGCTTTTGCAAAAAATTGTTTAATAGCAGAAATGTTTGAATTAGTGGTTTCATCATTACTTTGTGAGTCTTCTAACACATTTAAAGAATATGTCATTTTCAATTCTATTCAACATTTCAAGAAAGCACAGTTTTGTATGTGATGCTGTTACTGGAAATTTTATTCTGAGCCACGTACCCGTATAGTGTGTTATCTCCTCAACATAGCCACTTACTGTATTCATTTTTGAGTGTCTTATTTATAATATTTTGCAATGGTGAAGCAATCTTTTTGGTGTAATTAGTAAACCTGTGTAAGTTTCTTTACATTCTTTTTTTTTTTTTTTTTTTTTGTATTTTTCTGAAGTTGTAAATGGGGAGGCAGTCAGACAGATTCCCACATGCACCCGATCAGGCTCCATCTGGCATGCCCACCAGGGGGCGATGTTCTGCCCATCTGGGGCGTTGCTCTGTTGTAACCAGAGCCATTCTAGCGCCTGAGGCAGAGGCCATAGAACCATCCTCAGTGCCCAGGCCAACTCTGCTCCAATGGAGCCTTGTCTGTGGGAGGGGAAGAGAGAGACAGAGAGGAAGGGAGGGGGGGGTGGAGAAGCAAATGGGTGCCTCTCCTGTGTGCCCTGGCCGGGAATCAAACCCGGGACTCCTGCACGCCAGGCCAATGCTCTACCACTGAGCCAACCAGCCAGGGCATGTTCTTTTTTTTTTTTTTCTTTTTTTTTAATCAATTTCATCCTATAAGCACCCATAATTGTTCAAACTCATGTAATTAAGGAAATTCAAACCAAGATATTACTGCTTAATAATCACCCGTGGGTCATAGTTGAGCTTTTGTTGAGACCCCATGGTTGAGACCTCGAGGTCGCCAGCTTGAGCACGGGCTCATCTGGTTTGAGCAAGGCTCACCAGCTTGGACCCAAGGTTGCTGGCTTGAGCAAGGGGTTACTCGGTCTGCTGAAGGCCCACTGTCAAGGCACATATGAGAAAGCAATCAATGAACAACTAAGGTGTCGCAACAAAAAACTAATGATTGATGCTTCTCATTTCTCTCCGTTCCTGTCTGTCTGTCCCTATCTATCCCTCTCTGACTCTCTCTCTGTTTCTGTAAAAAGAAAAGAAAAGAAAAGAAAAGCCTAAGTGAAAAGTCACTGGGAGACTTGTTAAACATTTAATTCATTTTATAGGCAGTGGCAGAAGGGTTTTATATGTGTGTCTTCATCAATTCCAAGTTACAAATAAGGTTAGAGAAACAGTTTAATATCTTTACCATTTGCTCAAAACATAAAAAGTATTCTATTTGCCCCCAGAAAAAAAAAACAAAAAATTTTATGGTAGAAAGAATGCCCCTTTCCCAAAGATACCCTCATCCTAATCCTCAAACCTGTGAACATGTTGTTACATGGCAAGGGAGAATTAAGTCTACTGGTCAACTGACTTTGAGATGGGGACAGACAGTATTCTGGATTATTTAGGTGGACCCCATAACATCACATGGACCCTTATAATGAGAGGAGAGATTGCATCAGAGTGACTCATCCATGAGAAGATCCCAGTGGCCATCGCTGGCTTCGAGGATGGGAAGAGACCACCCGCACAGGGATTCAGGGAGCCGCAACAAGCTGGAGAAGGTAAGAGCACAGATTCTTCTTGAGGGTCATGAAAGAACCCAGCCCTCTGACACCTTCGTTTTTGCTCACTGAAATTCATTACAAACTTGTAACCTTCAGGTGATAAAAGAATAAATCTTTGTTGTTTTTAAGCCACTAAATTTGTAGTAATTTGTTGCAGTTGCAATAGGAAACCAGGACAAAATTTTTACTATTAAGTCACGTAATTAAGTACTTTGAGCACAAGGTGGCATTAGACTACAGATTTATTAAGAAAAAGAAAAAGGCCCTTCAATTTTATACTAAAGCCAATGATACAATTTCTTCTAATAAATTTTTAAATAGTCTTACCACATTTGCATCAAAGTTTTTGCTGTTATTTTTGTAAGTCCCTCAAATTGGCCTTGATGAATGTTTTTAATGTTATTTTTATTTTGAAATTAAATTTAACAGAGTGGCATTGATCAACAGAAGTACATAGGTTTCAGGTGAACTGTAGCATGTAAACTTTTGATTGTGTTGTGTGCCCATCAACCAAAGTCAAATCATTTTCTGTCACCATAGATTTGTCCCTCTTTACCTCCCCTCCCCTTACCCCCTGCCCTGGGTAAACATTTCACTTTTATCTATGTCCATGAGTCTGTTTTGTATCTCATTTATGTGTGAAATCATATGGTTCTTAGCTTTTCCTTTTCTTTTTTTTTTCTTTTTTCTTTTTTTTTTTTTTTTTTGTGACAAAGACAGAGTCAGAGAGAGGGACAGATAGGAACAGACAGACAGGAAGGGAGAGAGATGAGAAACATCAATTCTTTGTTGCAGTTCCTTAGTTGTTCATTGATTGCTTCCTCATATATGCCTTGATCAGGGGGCTACAGCAGAGCAAATAACCCCTTGCTCAAGCCAGCAACCTTGGGCTCAAGCTGGTGAGCCTTGCTCAGACCAGATGAGCCCGCACTCAAGCTGGCGACCTCGGGGTCTCTAACCTGGGTCCTTCCACATCCCAGTCCTATGCTCTATCTACTGTGCCACCACCTGGTCAGGCTTAGCTTTTTCTGATTTACTTATTTCACTTAGTATAATGTTCTCAAGATCCATCCATGTTGTCATAATGGCAATATGTCATCATTTCTTTTTTTTTTATAATTATTTTTTTATTTTTTATTTTATTTTATTTTTTTACAGAGATAGAGAGTGAGTCAGAGAGAGGGATAGACAGGGACAGACTAACAGACAGGAACGGAGGGAGATGAGAAGCATCAATCATTAGTTTTTCATTGCGCGTTGCAACACCTTAGTTGTTCATTGATTGCTGTCTCGTATGTGCCTTGACCGTGGGCCTTCAGCAGACTGAGTAACCCCTTGCTGGAGCCAGCGACCTTGGGTTCCAGCTGGTGGGCTTTTGCTCAAACCAGATAAGCCAGCGCTCAAGCTGGTGACCTCGGGGTCTTGAACCTAGGTCCTCCGCATCCCAGTCCGACGCTCTATCCACTGCGCCACCGCCTGGTCAGGCCTGTCATCATTTCTTATGGCTGAGTAGTATTCCGCTGTTTATATGTACCACATCTTTATCCAGTTCTCTATCAAGGACACTGTGGTTGTTTCCCTGTCTTGGCCACCATGAATAATGCTGCGATGAACATGGGTGTGCATGTGTCTTTGTGTACCAATGTTTTTGAGTTTTTGGGTGAATACCCAGTAAAGGGATCACTGGGTCATATGGTAATTCTATTCTTAGTTTTTTGAAGTACCACCATACTATCTCCCATAATAGCTGTACCAGTTTACATTTCTACCAGCAGTGAATGGTGGTTTCTTTTTTCCAGTCTCTCCAACACTTGTTAATACCTGTCTGGTTGATAACAGCCAATCTAACAGGTGTGAGGTGGTATTTCATAGTTTTGATTTGCATTTCTCTAATAGCTAGTGAAGAGAAACATCTTTTCATATATCTGTTGGCCATTTGTACGTCTTCTTGGGAGAAGTATCTGTTCAGATCCTCTCCCCATTTTTTAATTGGATTGTTTGCTTGTTTGTTGTTGAGTTTTGTGAGCTCTTTATATATTTTGGATATTAACCACTTATCAGAGCTGTTGTTTTTTAAATATCTCCCTTTTGATTGGCTGCCTTTTTGTTTTGTTGTTGGTTTCTTTTGCTGTGCAGAAACTTTTTAGTTTGATTTAACCCCATTCATTTATTTTTGTATTTACTTCTCTTGCTTTTGGGGTCAAATTCATAAACTGTTGTCTACAGCAGTGGTCCCCAACCTTTTTTGGGCCACGGACAGGTTTAATGTCAGAAAATATTTTCACGGCCTTTAGGGTGGGACAGATAAATGTATCACGTGACCAAGACAAGCGTCAAGAGTGAGTCTTAGACGGATGTAACAGAGGGAATCTGGTCATTTTTTAAAAATAAAACATCATTCAGACTTAAATATAAATAAAACATAAATAATGTAAGTTATTTATTCTTTCTCTGTGGACCAGTACCAAATGGCCCACGGACCAGTACCGGTCCACGGCCCCGGGGTTGGGGACCACTGGTCTACAGCCAAGGTCCATGAGCTTTGTACCTATGTTTTTTTCTATGTAATTTATTGTTTCAGATCTTATATTTAGGTCTTTGACCCATTCTGAATTAATTTCTGTGCATAGAGACAAACTGTAGGCAAGTTTTATTCTTTTGCACGTAGCTTTCCAATTTTCCCAGCACCATTTATTGAAGAGACTTTCTTTTCTCCATGTATCTTTTTGGCTCCTTTGTCAAAGATGATTTGTCCATATATATGTGGTTTTATTTCTGAGATTGCAATTCTGTTCCATTGGTTTATGTCTGTTTTTCTGCCAATACCATGCTGTTTTGAATATCGTGGCTCTATAGTATAATTTGAAATCAGGTAGTTGATACCTCTGGCTTTATTCTTTTTTTCTCAGGATTGCTTTGGCTATTCAGGATATTTTATGGTTCCATATAAATCTAGTGATTTATCATGATAAATTCCCTCAGATTCTGTATGTATGGAAAAGTTTTTATTTCTCCTTCATATTTGAAGAACAACTTTGATGGATATAGTATTCTTGGATGGTAATTTCTCTTTTTCAGTACTTGGAATGTTTGGACCCACTCTCTTCTGGCTTGTAGAGTTTCTGCTGAGAAGTCTGATGATAACCCAAAGGGCCTTCCTTTATATGTTATGTTCTTCTTTTCCCTAGCTGCCTTGAAGATTCTTTGTCATTGATTTTTTTTTAATCGTTGTCATTAATTTTTTACATTTTTATTAAAATTTGCCTTGGAGAAGGCCTATTTGGGTTGAAGTAACTAGATGTTCTGTTGGAGTCTTGGGTTTGAGGATCTAACTATTTTCATAGGCTTGGGAACTTCTTATCAGTTGTTTGTTTGAACAGGCTCTCCATTCCTTTCTCCCTCTCTTCTTCTGAAATACTCTTTACTCTTATATTGCTCTTTCTGATGGAGTCAGACAATTCTCATAGAGCTCTTTCATTTTCTCTTTTTTAATTCTTGAATCTCTCTCTTCTTCCCTATTTATCATCTCTGGTTGCCTGTCTTTGATGTCATTGATTCTTTCCTCTATCTGACCTATTAGTTAAACTTTCTACCTCATTTTCCAGTTCATGTACCGAGTTCTTCATCTCTGTTTTTAAGGTTTCAATCTCCTTCGTGAGGGATTCATATTGTTTTCTGAGCTCATAAAGTTGCCCATCAGTGTTTTCTTGCATCTCATTGAGTATTTTCAGAACTTTAATTTTGAATTCTCTATCATTTAACTCCAAGGTTTTCATGTGATTGAGATTGCTTTCTGGAGATTTTTTATTTTCTTTTTGAACTGTGTCTCTTTCTTGGATAGTCATGGTATTTCTCTCTCTCTTTATTTTTATTTTTTTGCCTTAAGGGTATTTGAGAATGGTATTGTTAAGAAATCAAGCAAAAACAATTAAAAATAAATTTAAAAATAAAATTAAATTAAAATTTTAAATGAAAGAAAAAGGAACAAAAAAACTAAAGAAAAGCAAAATATTAGAAGAAAAAAATTCCAAGAGGTTTTTTTTATCTTTTTTCCAGTAGGTGGCACTGGACTACAAGTTTTAGCTCTATAAAATTCCAGGCTGAACTCTACTAAGAAGCTGCTGTTGCAAAGGTGGAGATGGGGCTACAGTTGTGATAAGAGGTGGGACTTGTGAGAGTTGCATAGCTTTAGCAATGGCAATCTCAGGCCTCCTGGGCACTCCTCACTGCCCCCTAACAGAATAGAGGACCAGACACAGAGCATCTCTGTGCTTCAGAAGTGGGGTATGTCTCTGCCACTCTCTGTATCTGCAACAAAAGGAAGGCCATATCTGGGAGGCCACATTTTGTATTTTTATGTCTCTGAGTGTGGGTTGCTAGCAGGCTGTGGAAACACTGGCAGTGACCCCTTATTCTGTCACTTTGGTTTAGTATCTCCTCAAATTCCCCCCAATTTCTCTGCTCCTCCCAGCAAAAGACCTGGTCACTCCAGTTTCTCCCATCTCTGGAGCCCAACTACCAGGCCTTCCTACTTTTCACCCTGTTTTTTGTCCTTCCCACCTTTGGGTGAGCAGATCTCTCAGGCAAGCTTGTGAGTCCACTGGAATTCCTTTATTGAGTTATAGCTGCTCAATTTGTTGAAAAAAATTTTTTGTATTTTTCTGAAGTAAAAAGTGGGGAGACAGAGAGATAGACTTCTATATGTACCATACCGGGATCCATCTGGCAAGCCCACTAGAGAGTGATGCTCTGCCTATCTGGAGCATTGCTCCTTTGCAACTGGAAACATTCTTGTGTCTGAGGTGGAGGCCACAGAGCCATCCTCAGTGCCCAGGCCAAGTTTTGCTCCAATGGAGCCTTGGCTGCAGGAGGGGAAGAGAGAGAGAGAGAGAGAGAGAAAGAAAGGCGAGGGGAAAGGGTGGAAAAGCAGATGGGTGCTTTTCCTGTGTGTCCTGGCCAGGAATCGAACCCGGGACTTCTACATGCCAGGCTGATGCTCTACTGCTGAGCCAACAGGCCAGGGTTCAATTTGTTAAAATTTTAAGGGAAGAGACCAAGATATCTCTTACACCACCATTATTGTGATGTCCAAATTTTAAATTTGATTTCTGGCAATGATGTTTTTTTAAGTCCAGAAATGAAAAGAAGCCACTAGAATATATGAGCAAACATATTATGTCTACTTTGCATATTAAATTGTTTGTCAAGTCTTTTCTTACTTTAACCTGAATAATCTGGAACTTGAAGGAAATCCTTTTGTTCAAGATTTTTAAATTTAGCACTATTCCTAGAGTATTCATTTATTTGAATGTGCTTACAATGCGTTCTTCTTTGTGTTAGAAATGAAACAGCCACTCCTTGTTCTACACAGTCCTCCTTGCCCTCCATCTAACAGTGTCCACTTCTGTCACAACACCTGTAGGCTTCCTCTTCTCCTCCCATTGTGGGGGTAGCTTTGAGAGAGTGCGTGTGTGCTCATGTAACAAGAAACCAGAAGAGAACCACTTTGGGAGGCAGGGTTTCTAGGTATTCTGTATGCTCACCGTACCTGCCCGTGGTCTTGGGGGCTTGGCACCTGCAGCTCCCTCTGTCCTGGAGCATTGGGCTCCCTCCCTTGGCTTGTCCAGTTCTCCAAGTCAAAGTGATAAAGTGTCTCCTTTGAAGAGTTTTTTTGCAGTATACTCCATCCACACACACCCTATAAATTCTGATTCTTCTCTTCTAGTACTGTGTTCTCTCTCCTTTCATGCTGTTTTATAGTTAGTTGTGTAAAGAGGCAACAGATTATAATTTCTCTTTAGAAAAAAAACTGTAGGGTTTTCTTTCGTATCCTCAGCACCCAGCCAATACTGGGAACAAAGTAAGTACTTCTGGAGAGGAAAGGCATCCCATTGTTGGGCTCAGACTGCAGGTGGATAAAATCATTGTTGCTAATTTCTTAGCATTTCTGTATGGGTGTGTGCACATGTGTTTAACCCAGAACAAGAAGTAATCAAGATTACTTTTATCGTTTGGGTATATGTGATTTTTTTTTTACAAACTCTTAGGATAGTAAATACAGTATAATAAGGCCTAAATCAATGCTATGTGTGTTAAAAAAAAAGATAAGGAAAGAATCTGAATGCAAAGTGTAGTCTTTTCTTCAAAGAGGAATGATTTGCCACTTTTTAATTTGATAAAGCTCTTTATGCTTTAAATATGGACTCGAACTTTAAATATTAATAAACCTCAGAAAATAGGAATCAAATCCTCAACCCTTCATGAATTAATTATCACAACTTTAACTTCAGTTTTATAAAGCAAATCATAAAGAGCAAATGGCTTTTACAAATCATGTCTTCTTCTGGTATTAATTCATATGATTAAATAAAATGTTATATATATTAAACTGAGTATTAATACTATAATTTAAAGTTTCCTATTTCTTATTACTGTGTTATTTCAACTACACATTTTTGCATTCAACATAACTAATTATTATTTTAATCAAATTTCATTTTTATTAGTGTTAGATTTCAATAGTATAAATGATGAAAGATTACTAAAAGTAGTTTTTACAAAACAGCAGCCCCCTCTGTTCACCTCCCTGCCCCATTATTTACCCAGTACCTAATTTCAACTTTGTTAGCTATTTTCTCTGATTTTACTTTCTTATTTCTAAGTAATATATACACACATATGTATATACTGCTATCCCTTGACTCATCTGAATAGATTTACCTGTTGATTTCCAATTACAAATAATAATGATTTTAGCTTATTTATATGCATTCTATCCCTTCCACCATCTTCTCAATAAAATTATATCTCAAATATCTGTTAAATCTATATTTAGTGTTTTTATAATTTTGACTATGTACATGTAGCATGTCATTTACTTTTGAGCCAAGGACATAACTTGTTTTGTTCTGGAGTTGAGCATTGCCTCAATTTAAAACATTTTCTTAATTCGCTTTGAGCATCTGACTAAATATTCCTTCATCCTCGGCAGCTCTATAAAATTAAATTTTCTGCAAACCGTGTTAGATAATTGAAGAATTATCTAGAGCCTTTTATTGCAGCCTGGGTCCCTCACTGTGGGCCTGTGGCTCTTCTGTCACAGGGAGGCTTTACCTTGGCCATCACCTTGGGAATTCTCTCTGCCTCTATTTGATCCTGTTTTTCCAATCCTATGTGTCCCAATATCTCAATATCCTCCTTCAAAAGTGAGAGCTTTTGTGTGTGTGCACACGCATGTGTGGGAATCCTCAAATAGCTTCCTAAGAAAGGAAATTGGGAATTTTATTTTATTTATTTATTTTTTTGTATTTTTTCTGAAGTTGGAAATGGGGAGGCAGTCAGACAGACTCCTGCATGCGCCCGACCGGATTCCACCTGACATGCCCACCAGGGGGCAATGCTCCACCCATCTGGGCCATCGCTCTGTTGCATCCAGAGCCATTCTAGCACCTGAGGCAGAGGCCACAGAGCCAACGTCAGCGCTCGGGCCATCTTTGCTCCAATGGAGCCTTGGCTGCGGGAGAGGAAGAGAGAGACAGAGAGGAAGGAGAGGGGGAGGGGTGGAGAAGCAGATGTGTGCCTCTCCTGTGTGCCCTGGCCAGGAATCGAACCCGGGACTCCTGCACGCCAGGCCGACGCTCTGCCACTGAGCCAACAGGCCAGGGCCGGAAATTGGGAATTACATTTAGAATTTTTGCTTAAAAAATAATTTTCCCTTGGAAATTTGAAGATCTAGCTCAATTACTATCTGCCTCCCATTCGGGAAAGTTGATGCCATTATTCACAATCTTCTGTTCGTTACTTCTCCCCATCTTTTTCTTCACTGCCCCCAAATATAAGGTCTACCAGAAAGTTCTGTCCGTTTCTATCACAACAAATTTCGACACATAAGCACATGTTTATTTGGCGCATGTGTGCCTCTCTATTTTTATCACTTAATGTATACATACTGACATAGCAAATTAACTAAAACAAAGTTGATTCACGTTAGTCTTATGTGTGAAGCCATAGTGTACCCAATGCTACTGATAAAATTCGTTTACGCCACTGTAATTTTTACGAATTTCAACAAGGAAGAAATGCTACAGAAGCATGTCTGTCACATCCACCATATTCCCCGGACTTAGCACCCTTAGACTATCACTTGTTTTTGTCCTTACAAAGTTTTTTGAAGGGCAAAAAATTCAAAAATGAAAAAGATATCAAACAAGCACTGGTTCAATTTTTCGCATCAAAAGATAAAACATTTTTCAAAAATGGGATATACAAATTGCCCTCATGCTGGCAAGAAATCATTAATAATAATGGCAATTATATTATTTAATAAAGTTTATTGACGGTAAGAAAAATTTGTATTTTGTTTTATTCCAAAAACGGACAGAGCTTCCCGGTAGACCTTTACTTGTAGTGTCTTCTCTTTTTATCCCAGTGTTTGAGATTTCAAGACAATGAGACATTTTTTCAATTGTCTGTTGGGTTTTTTTTTTATCTTTTATATATTAGACCAGATACCTAGAACACCTTTTTGAGATGAGACTCATATTCAACTCTGAAACATTCTCTTTTATGTTATTTTCTTAATTCTTTCTCCACCATTCTTTTCTGTTCTCTTTTAAGCTCCTGTTACTTAGCCAGTAATCCTCTGCATTAATCAACTCATTTCTTCAATTTCTCTTATTGTCCAATTATTTGCCATTCTGCTCTACAGTTTGGATTACCTATTTCATCCACTTTTCTACTTAGTTTTTTATTTCTGCCATCCAAATGGACCTCCATGGTGTTTTTGTTGTTGTTCCCTAAATATTGTTTTTATTTACCATTTTGTACCTATTTTATGGGTACAACATCCTCTCTTAATTTCCTGAGAACAGTAATGACATTTTTTTTTTCTGTTTTTCTTCTCCATCCATAGTTTGAGTTTCCTCTGAGTTCCTTTAAAAAAGAAATAAGCTTATCAGGAGCATATTTTTTATGGCATAAAATTTATGCATTTCAAGTGTCTAATTCACTGATGTTTAGTGTGTTTATTGAGTCATTCAACCATCACTGCAATTCAGTTTTAGGATATTTCCATCACTCCAAGAAGATCTCTTGTGCCCATTTGCAGGTCATCTTCATTCCCAGATGGTGATAATCTGCTTTCTGTCTCTATACATTTCCCTTTCTTAGACATTTCTTATAAATAGAATCACACAATATGTGTTCTGTGTCTGATTTCTTACAACTCGTATGATGCTTTTGAAGGTCATCCTGGCGCACCATGTGTCTGGAGTTCATTCCTTTACATTGTTGACAAATATTTTATTGTGTCGATTTTGCTTTGTCATTCATCAGTTGACTAGACATTTGGGTTGTTTGCACTTTAGAGAAATTATAAAACCTACCTTTTGTTATTTTAATATTTTATTTTGAACTTTGTTTCACGTTAGAGGGTTATTCCCAAAGGTATGACACTCTCTGACAGTCTGCTCATGTTTAGAAAGGAAAGCCAAAAGAGTTATTTGAAAGCTGTGTGTGTGTGTGTGTGTGTGTGTGTGTGTGTGTGTGTGTGTTGGGAAGTGGTGAAGTGGGGAAATCCTCGTGTCAGTGTTTTGCTTTCTTTTCTCTTGGGCTGGTGGATTTTCCAAAGAAGACTCTTCAATGTTTTTGCTGGAGGGTATACTCCTCACTTCCACAGTCAAGAGGAAGGAGAAGGCTGAGATATCACAAATTTCGGGACATGAACTTTTACTTGATCCTCATTTTCAGTGGAAGACTCCTACCTCCTTCAACTGTACCTGTGTCCCTGGGATGAGAGGCCTTCTGTTTTATTCTCCACTACGGGGGCAGCTGCACGGAGTAGAGGAGAAGATCCAGGGATGCTCTTTAAATAGACTTTCAAACAATTGCTCTGGTTTTAGCCCTGCCATTATCTGCTCCTCCTCCCCCATGTCCACGGCCACCTGGTGCCAGTTGCCAAGCCTCTGGAGTTGTGCAGTGCAAAGTAGGCTCCCTCTCTGCCTTGCCCACTGCTCTTTGGGATTAGCTTTTCTGGATGCACTAATCCATCTATACTATTCCAACTACTGTCCAGCTTCCAAAATTTTACTGCTGTTGTTTCCTTTTCTGGCCTCATTATGAATTTGTGCTTCTATTAAAATCCCTTTACCCTCATTTTCATCAGGAACAGAGTATTTATTCAATCAGCCATCTTTAACAGAGAATCCCAATTTAATGCTTAATGAAAAAAGAAACTTTAAATTTTAAACAATTTATGTAAATACTTCACCCTCAAGGAAGTGCATTGTAATTCACTCCTTAAATGTGTGCTGCACATAGTGACTTCCTCCTAAGAGTACAGAATGGAAAAGAATGGAGAAGAATAACTTTACAGTGAGAAACTGACTAACAGTACCTCGGCCAGGGATTAAGTTTCCATCAACAATGAAAGGTCATGTTGATAAAATATACCCTTTGTGGTCCACTCCCAAACACCTATCGCCTCAGTCTGATCATAAGAAAAGCACAAGACAAATCCCAATTGAGGGACAACCTACTAGGTCCCTGACAAGTACTTCCCAAAACTAGGTCACCAGAAAGAAGGAGAGTCTGGAGAACTATCACATCCAGGAGGATCCTAAGGAGACATGATGAGTACAGGAAATACAGTAACATAAAGGAGACCCTGGAACAGAACAAGTGCATCAGGCAAGAACTAAGGAAATCTGAAAGCTGTGTGGACTTCAATTAGGAGTAATGTTTCAGTATAGTTCATTGATTGTGACAAATGTATCACACTAATGGGAAAACTGGGTGTGGGGACTCTATTAGCTCCACAAATTTTCTGTAAATCTAAAATTATTCTTTTAAAAAGTTTATTAAGAAATAAAAATAGCCCTGGCTGGAAAGCGTGGTTGGTTTGAGTGGCGTCCCAAAACACAGAGGCTGCCAGTTCCATCCCAGGTCAGGGCACGTGCAGGGACAGCTCGATATTTCTGTCCCTGTCTCTCTCTCTCCCTTCTTCTCTCACAGAAATCAACACACACACACACACACATATATATTTGTATTTTTCTGAAGCTGCAAACGGGGAGAGACAGTCAGACAGACTTCCGCATGCGCCTGACCAGGATCCACCCGGCACGCCCACCAGGGGCAACGCTCTGCCCACCAGGGGGCGATGCTCTGCCCCTCCAGGGCGTCGCTTTGCCGCGACCAGAGCCACTCTAGCGCCTGGGGCAGAGGCCAAGGAGCCATCCCCAGTGCCCGGGCCATCTTTGCTCCAATGGGGCCTTGGCTGCGGGAGGGGAAGAGAGAGACAGAGAGGAAGGAGAGGGGGAGGGGTGGAGAAGCAGATAGACGCTTCTCCTGTGTGCCCTGGCCGGGAATCGAACCCGGGACCTCTGCACGCCAGGCCGACGCTCTACCATTGAGCCAACCGGCCAGGGCTAAATAAAAATTTTTTAAATAAATAAAATAAAAATAAATAACCCCCTCTCATTTATTCTTTGGCTATTTATTGGCACCTTTATCTCAATAGAAAAGTGACAGAAATCATCATTTTTCAATTTGGCTCATTTTTACCTCATAGTACAACCATCAGCAATTTGTTCTAATTCTAGTGTTAGAATAGTTTATTTGTTCTTTCTTCCAAATATCTATTGAGCAAGTACAGTGTTCCAGGAAAAGACCTGGTCCTGGAGCTACAGAGATTAATAAACTGTAATTTCTGTCCCACAGGAGGTTTACATTCTGGGGACACGGACCACCACAGAGCAGAACTTGTGTTCCACCTCCCTAGGGGAACGCTTCTTTCTGAGCGGTCACTTGGTGAAAGCCGCCACCACCGCCCACAGCACCTCGCTGGTGCTGGCCTTCAGACACTCCATCTCCGGGTCTAGGTCGAGCAGCTGCCGTACTCTCTTGGTAGGTAAGGCATACTGCTCGTCCAGAAGGGGGGCAAAAGCGTTCTCCAGCACATCCGAGGCGTGGGCCAGGTAGACGAGGGCCAGCAGGTGCTTGTTCATGCAGGGAAGGTCATTCACCCCTCTCCCTCATGGAAACTGGTAGTTAGTCTTCTATTGACTGTTCTCCGCAATTTGTATTTTCCCACACTATAATTCACTGTAATTGGCTTTTTAAAATTTATTTATTGATTTTTAGAGAGAGAGAGAGAGAGAGAGAGAAGGGGGGAGAGCAGGAAGCATCAACTCCCATATGTGCCTTGACCAGGCAAGCCCAAGATTTCGAACCAGCAACCTCAGTGTTCCAGGTCGATGCTTTATCCCACTGCGCCACCACAGGTCAGGCCATTGTAATTGGCTTTTGTTCTATAAAATAATAGGTGGCTCTTCCTTTTGTGTGTGTGCATAGGCAGGAATGTGCTGGTATGTGAGATGTTTCTGTTTAGGTTTAGAGCAAAAGTGGTACTGCCTATTGGCATTTTATTCCTTCTTGAGTTTAAGAGATTTGCTATTCTCACTGTACAGGTTTTGGAATTCCGTAATGTTTCATGCCAAACTACTTTCAGTTCCAAATCCACATTAATAGTATCTACTCAGTTTAAAATTTTCATCAAGTACAAATTCTTAGAGGTAGAAGAGGGTAAAGGGGGATAAATGGTGATGGAAGGACACTTGATTTGGGTGGTGAACACACAGTACAATATATAGATGAATTGTACACCTGAAACCTTTATAATTTTATTAACCAATATTACCCAAGTAAGTTCTATAAAAAATTAAGAAAATAATTTCTACATTCTTAAAAAATTGAGACAAAAATCACACACACACACACACACACACAGTTTTTAACTCTCCAAAAGCAAAAAGCTGTATCTATTAGGGTATTTTATGATAGAGTTCAACAGAGATGCATACCTTAACAGTTTTTCCTGGTATTATGCTAAGCGACCTAAGTCAGGCAGAGAAAGATAGATACTACATGATACGCTTATATGTGGAATCTAAAGGAGCCAAACTCGCCTGACCTGTGGTGGCGCAGTGGGTAAAGCGTCGACTGGGAATTCTGAGGTCACTGGCTTGAAACGCTGGGCTTGCCTGGTCAAAGCATATATGGGAGTTGATGCTTCCTGTTCCTCCTCCCTTCTCTCTCTCTCTCTCTCTCTCTCTCTCTCTCTCTCTCTCTCTCCCCTCTAAAATGAATAAAAAATAAGTAAAAGAACCAAACTAGTCATAGAAAGACTAGAATGGTGGCTGCCAGGGACTGGGAGGTGAAGGAAATGGGAAGATGTTGGCCAAAGAGTACAAACTTCCAGGCATAAAATGAGTAAGTTACAGGGATCTAATGTACAGCACGGTGATTAAAGTTAATTAACACTCTACTGAGCATCAGCCACAGACGGAGGTTGCCAGGTGGATCCCGGTCAGGGCATGTGCAGCAGTCTGTCTCTCTATCTCCCCTCCTCTCGCTTAGAAAAGAAGAAAAAAGGAAAAGAAAACCATTCTACTATAAATTTGTAAGTTACTAGGAAAGTACATCTTAAATGTTTTCACCACAAAAAAGAAATGGTAATTATGTGATAGGATAGAGATGTTAGCTAAGGCTATAGGGTAATCATTTTGCAATATAAAAATATATATATTGAGATATATAATACATATTATGTATGTCAATTATATCTCAATAAAGCTGGAAAAAAATTGCTTCCCACAATCTTATATTTGTATATTTTCTCTATTAAATCATAAGGTAAATTGCTCCGTAAAGTAGCTGGGGTCATGATGTACCCCATTTTTGCCATGTTCAGCATGGACTGCATGTGAATTGCTCCTCCAATTGCTGTTACCATAGTTCCAATCTTGATAACTGTGAGAATCAATCCTTCCTCAAATTGTGTTGGCGGGGCCCTGGCTGGTTGGCTTAGCAGTAGAGCATCAGCCTGGCTTGTGGAAGTCCCAGGTTCAATTCCCAGCCAGGGCACACAGGAGAAGCACCCATGTGCTCCACCCTTCTCCCTCTCCTTTCTCTCTATCTATCTCTTCCCCTCCCGCAGCCAAGGTTCCATTGGATTAACATTGGCCCAGTGCTGAGAATGGCTCCATGGCCTCCTCCGCAGGTACTAGAATGGCTCAGATTGTAGCGGAGCAACACCCCAGAGGAGCCGAGCATCGCCCCATGGTGGGCATGCTGAATGCCGGGTGGATCCCGGTCGGGCACATACAGGAGTCTGTCTGCCACCCCCACCTCCCTTCTCACTTTGGAAAAATACAAAAAAAAAATTATGTTGGCAGTTCTGAGCCCTTTGCTCTTCCATATGAAATTTAGGAGCGCCTCATCAAGTTTACTGAAATACCCTGTTGGGGTTTTGACTGGGACAACATTGACTGCACAGATTTATTAGAAGGAACTGACATCTTTATGATATTGAGTTTTCCCATCTAGGAACATGGCATTGCTTTCTGTGGTAAATTAAATGTGGCCACAGAGTCTTTGCAGCTCATTCTATCAAGAGGTGGATTCTATTTTCCGACCTCTTGAATCTGGCCTGGCTTTGCTCTTTGCTTTATCCAAAAGAATGTGGTCAAGGTGACATTTTGCAAGTTCCAGAGTTTGGAACACCCAATGTGATGTAGTTTCTGCCTTTATTCTTTTGGAGTGCTGCCTGTGACCACTGTAGCATGATGAAGCCCAGGATAAAAGAACGTAGGAACAGATAAACCCAGCTGACCCAGCGGCGTCTGCACCCAGATGGCCCACATGCCCCTGAAGGCAGCTGTGCGTCCGAGCCTAAGTGACAGCAACAGAGTGACTCAGCCAACCCCGAATTCTGTGGAATGGTGAACTCTTGTGGATTTAAGCCATTACACTTTGGGGTGTTTTATTCCACAACAAAGACTAGTTGAAAGAGTCCTGACCGAGTAGCTCAGTTAGTTAGAGCATCATCCTAATACACCAAGGTTGCAGATTTGATGCCCAGTGTGGGCACGTACAAGAATCAACCAATGAATGCATTGATACGTGGCAAAACAAATTAATGTTTCTGTCACTCTCCCTCTCTTTCTCTTTCTCTGTCTCTCATGCTCTCTCTAAAATCAAATTTAAAAAAAAAATTTTAAAGAATCAAACAATGAATCCATAAATAATTGCAACAGATTGATATTTCTCTCTCTCTCTCTCTCTCTCTCTCTCAAATCAATAGTAATTTTTAAAAGTTCAAAGAACTTCTTTAAAAAAACAGTACCTAAAAATGAGGTGCATTATAATTAAAAAAACCTACTGCGTGTGGCATGGCCTTGGGGCTGGCTAGCGGGTAGAGGCTCACAGGGCAGCAAGGGGACCGGTAGTGGGTGCTGGACAAGCAGCAAGGGCACTGCCACTGAGGTCTGGAAGGTGGAAAAGCATGTTTTGTGCTAGTGAAAAAATCAGCAAAACCGTTGCCAATGTAAAGCAGAAGAACCATCTGGCCACCCCATAGAATCACAAGAAATACTGACTTACTATTATTTCATGAAGAGAATAAGTTTTGGGGTAGTTTTATACAATAGATAATTGAAATACAAATGAACTTGTGAATCTGACTGTTTTAAAGACTGAATTGTGTCCCCTCAAAATGCAGTTTGAAGCCTTAACCCCCAATATGTCTGTATTTGCAGATAGGACCTTTCGGGGGGGGGGGGGTAATTCAAGTTAAATAAGGTCATAAGAGTGAGGCCCTAATTTGATAGAGCTAGTGTCCTTATAAAAGGAAGAGATCAATAACCTGTCTGTAGATGTTCTTGGATTTTTTTTATCTAAATAATATTATCAGAGAAGAATGATATTCGTTTTAAATTATTATAGCTCAATTGTTTTCCTTAGCTAAGTCAGCAATATTTATTTTTTATGTTACTTTTGGGATAGGTATTACACTTATATGCTTCAAGAAATAATAAAAGGTATATAGTGAAAAGCTTTGCTATGTCTCATTCCTTTGTCTTACTACAATGGCGAATACAATATTGACGGATACAGATATTCACAGATGTCCCTGTATTTTAGCTGCCTTCAATAAAAGTGTTTCTAAATTTTTTTCATTAAAATTGTGATGTTTTCCATAGGTCTTTTGTAAAGAAATACTTAATTCATCTGATAAGGGAAATTTATTTTCTATCTTTAAATTGCCGAGAGCTTATTGTGATTGAGAATGGAATTTTATACTTTTTTTTCTTTTAATTTTGAGGTACAACTTATATCCTGTGAAAAGCACAGGCCATGTTTACTTCAGTGAGTCTTTTTTTTTTTGTATTTTTCTGAAATTGGAAACGGGGAGGCAGTCAGACAGACTCCTGCATGTGCCCGACCAGGATCCACCCAGCATGCCCACCAGGGGGTGATGCTCTGACCATCTGGGGCATTGCTCTGCTGCAACCAGAGCCATTCTAGTGCCTGACACAGAGGCTATGGAGCCATCCTCAGCGCCTGGGCCAACTTTTTGCTCTGATGGAGCCTCGGCTGCGGGAGGGGAAGAGAGAGACAGAGAGGAAGGAGAGGGAGAGGGGTGGAGAAGCAGATGGGCACTTCTCCTGTGTGCCCTGGCCGGGACTCAAATCCGGGACTCCTGCACGCCAGGCCGACGCTCTACCACTGAGCCAACTGGCCAGGGCCTACTTCAGTGAGTCTTGATGTGCATTTGCCATGGCACCCATACCCCTTTCAAATGACAGGACATTCTCAGGCCCTAGAAAATTTGCTTGTACCCCTTCCAAGTAATTCTGCTACCCCTGACACAACCAACCTTGTGATTTGTAAAATTTTTTAAAATTTATTTATTGATTTGAGAGAGAGAGAGAGAAAGAGAGAAAGATTGATTTGGTGTTCCACTTATTTATGCACTAGTTGGTTGTTTCTTGTATGTACCCTGACCAGAGATCAAACCCACAACCTTGGCATACGAGACAATGCTCTAACCAACTGAGCTACCTGGCCAGGGTTGATTTTACACATTAGGTTAAGTAATCGGTGGTTTCTTTCTTTTCTTTTTTTTCTACCTTTTTTTTTTCCTGAGTACTATTCCATTATCTGAACACACTGCAATTTACTTAACGATTATCTTGTTGTGGGACCGTTTGGGTTGTTTCCAGTTTTGAGTTACATAAATAAAGCTGCTGTGGACTTATAAAATTCAGATTACAGAATGTAGAGGTCTGTTCTCTAAGACTATGCCATTTCTCCAGGAGGAACATCTCTAATTTCTTGCCTACATGGTAGATACCTTACTGCAGACATTCTCAGAGAGAGAATGTGAGTTGGGTTGGGGAGAGGAGGAGAAATACCTATCTTCCTTTTTGATCATCCTACACGAAGTAGACAAAATTATAAACCGTGATAACAAACCCAGACTTCCCCATCATCTTTTCGGTGCCTCATTTAAAAATATAAACATCACCGAGGATCTCAGTTATCTGTTTTTCCATCGGCTCTGTTCCAGCCCAGTTTCTCATTCTTGACTGCCAATGTATGACCAATCTTTGGTTTCAAAGTTCTCTAGGATTCTGTCAGTCAAAAAGATCCCTTCTTTTTTTTTTTTTTTTTTTAAAGCTCCCTTCTTGACTAAATTCTCCTCTGGGGCCCTTTAAGCTATGCCTCGCTTTGCCTTTTTAAAATCAATTAGCACTAATCTATCTGGTTTTCATCAACTAATGGCACCATTTGGGTTTATATATTTTTAATTCATTAACTGTAACTATAGAGAAGTCTCAAGAGAGACAAAAAAATAAATCAACAAATATGGATCAACTCTAATGAAAAATACGTAGGCACAATAAGTTCTTTTTTGGAGGGTTAAAGGCATCTTAAAGATTGTGGTCAAATCAGAGAGAAATACTTGGTAATAATGTAAGAAAGCAATATTCCATATGAAATCATATATGCTAAGTTATTTTTTTAATTTTTTTAATTCATTTTAGAGAGGAGAGAGAAAGGGAAAGAGAGAGACAGAGAGGGAGAGAGAGATGAGAGAGAGAAGGTGGGGAGGAGCTGGAAGCATCAACTCCCATATGTGCTTTGCCCAGGCAAGCCCAGGGTTTCGAACTGGCGACCTCAGCATTTCCAGGTCGACGCTTTATCCACTGCGCCACCACAGGTCAGGCTAAGTTATTAATTCTGGCCTTATGAACTGCTAGCTGTATGATTGGAGCAAATTATTTGATCTCTCAGAGCCTCAGTTGTCTCTTGTCTAAAATGAGATTAACAAAACCTTAAGAATTAAGAGTTATGAGCACATAAAATATGCTCAATAAATGTAAGTTCCATTTTTGCTTTAAAATGAATAAACAAAAGATGGAAATAATGAAATGTTCATCAAGACTGGTCTTTGTTGACCAGGCGATGGTGCAGTAGATAGAGCATCGGACTGGGGTGCAGAAGACCCAGGTTCGAGACCCCGAGCTCGCCAGCTTGAGCACGGGCTCATCTGGCTTGAGCAAAAAGCTCACCAGCTTGGACCCAAGGTCGCTGGCTCAAGCAAGGGGTTACTCGGTCTGCTGAAGGCCCAAGGTCAAGGCACATATGAGAAAGCAATCAATAAACAACTAAGATGTCGCAACGAAAAACTGATGATTGATGCTTCTCGTCTCTCTCTGTTCCTGTCTGTCCCTGTCTATCTCTCTCTCCTACTCTCTCTGTCACTGTAAAAAAAATAAATAAATAAAAAAAAAAAAAAAAAAAAAAGACTGGTCTTTGTTAAAAGCTCAGTTGAAAAGTAAGTTAGTGACACCTTACTCTTGCAAAGTAAAGAGCATTTTTGATGGGTTTTTGTCTCCCTATTATCGGTTAAGTCTTGTCTTGAAAAGCCATACTGTTTCTTGCTCTTCCTCAAACACTTTTTCCTCTCTTCTTTCTGCCCCATAAATCTTACCTGTTTGAAAAGAAGACAGATGAAATGCATCACTCATGGTATCAGTGGGAAGCTGACTTCATTCCAACTTGTTCCAAAGATAGGACTTTAATAAGGGAATTCCTTCAGGGGTAGAGATAAGAGGAGCAAGTATATTGAGGCCTGCTGAGGCAAACAGCAGGCAGCCACTACCACACCAAGGGCAGGAGGGACAGGGGGGAGGGATAGCATTCCTGGAGCCCATGAGAACTGAGATGTGAAGGAGGGACCATCCGGTGAATCTCTAGTTGTGGAGGGATGCAACAACTATCTGAGACTTAGCAAAACAGGAAGGAAGAGAGGAACCCAACATTCCTTTCTTCTTATACCTTCAGATCCCTCTGACTACGGGAACCAGTTGTCACAGTGGCCAGCCTCCCAGGGGCCCAGAGCAGGGTAGAGAGTACATCTGCAGACAGCAAAAGGAGAATGACCAGCATGTGCGGATTTTAAGGAGTATCTATTGCATTAACTTGAAGGGAAATCAAGGTGTACGGAAAGTCTAAACTTTCTCAGTGAACGACAGTGACCGACACAGAGACGTGCAAGTCATTTTACAGAAGGGAAAAAACAAACAAACTCCGCTTTAGCTTTCACACTTGTCATATGTAGAAATAGATGCAGGCGTTTCCAATGAGAAAAGAAGACTGTTTCATGTTGCATGTTTCATTTCGTAAGGTAACTCCTAATTCATCATCTCAATGATAGCACCAACTGCCACTAAGGGGGAAAGAACAGGAGCAAAGTAGCCCCAAATTAGCGGAACTGACTAAGCTAAGGCATCAAGGACTGTTTCCAATGGGTACATGATTACAATTCCAGAAAATGTTTAAAAGGACCTGTCTAAAAATTCAAATGCCACAGATTTATTTATTTTGTCCTGAGAAATCCACTAAGTTCTAGAAGATGATACCGAATTTAACATGATCTTAGGAGTGAAGATACGTATTTCTTGCATTTTATTTGAAGCTTAATGGTGTTCCTATGGATAATAAAGCCTAATCACAGTATCTGATTCATAACTCTGTCCTACTGTGGCTGGCCTTCTGATGTTTTCGTATTCAGTATAAGTGTTAGCCCTGGCCAGTGGCTCAGTGGATAGAGCATCAGCTCAGCATATGGATGTTCCAGGTTTTCGGTCAGAGCACTCAGGAGAAGCAAACATCTGCTTCTCTCCACCATCCTCTCCTCCTTCTCTCCCTCTATTCCTTCCACAGCCAGTGGCTCAGTTGGTTTGAGCATGGCCCCGGGCGCTGAGGATAGCTCTGTTGGAGCACATCAGCCTCAGGTGCTAAAAATAGTCCCAGAGAGGGGTTGCTGGGTGGATCCTGGTCAGTGTGCATATGGGAGTCTGCCTTACTATCTCCCCTCCTCTCACCTAAAATAATAATAATAGTAAGTATTTATCAAGTAGTATGTCTGATTTCAAGTTGCTGACTTCTTCTTTTTAGAGAGGAAGGGAGAGAGAGAATAACATTGATTTGTTGTTTTATTTATTTATGCATTCACTGGTTGATTCTTCAATGTGCCCTGGACCCTCAAACTTGACACATTGGATCTACACTCTACCCAGTTGAGCTACCCAGCCAAGTCAAGTTGAGCCTCCTACTAGGAATCAGTGGGTAGGATTCAGGGGCCTGTGAAATCCCTAAAATTGATTGCAAGATGTTTGACATATATATGCTTTTCTGGGAAGGTCTATTTTTTCCACAAATTACTCCAAAGTTATTCTTTGCTCTGCCTTTCTAAAGCAATTAGCCCTCCTCCGTCTGATTTTTACCAACTAACTGATGGCCCTTCTACATTTTATCTCATCATTTGGGCTTACACATTCTCACTCATTAGCTATCATCATAGAGGATTCTCAAAAGCGAGAAAAGGGGCCCTGGCCGGTTGGCTCAGCGGTAGAGCGTCGGCCTAGCGTGCGGAGGACCCGGGTTCGATTCCCGGCCAGGGCACACAGGAGAAGCGCCCATTTGCTTCTCCACCCCTCCGCCGCGCTTTCCTCTCTGTCTCTCTCTTCCCCTCCCGCAGCCAAGGCTCCATTGGAGCAGAGATGGCCCGGGCGCTGGGGATGGCTCTGTGGCCTCTGCCTCAGGCGCTAGAGTGGCTCTGGTCGCAATATGGTGACGCCCAGGATGGGCAGAGCATCGCCCCCTGGTGGGCAGAGCGTCGCCCCTGGTGGGCATGCCGGGTGGATCCCGGTCGGGCGCATGCGGGAGTCTGTCTGACTGTCTCTCCCCGTTTCCAGCTTCAGAAAAATGAAAAAAAAAAATGAAAAAAAAAAAAAAAAAAAAAAAGGCGAGAAAAGGTAAAAAAAAAAAAAGTGAGAAAAGGTAAACAAGTATGATCAACTGTTTTCTATCCTGAGAACCATGGCTGGATACAAATATATTAGAAGGGAAACAAGGTAAAAGATGAGGGAGCTATAAAAAGTTCTTTTCAGAACAGAGATGGGAATTAAAAGCAAAGATACCTTTCCTGACAGTCTTCTCGGCTGGCCTTCTGGTGCGTCAGGTGAGAGAATTGGGGTATAAAAAGTAAGACACTCCTTTCCTGGAATTTAACAATTTGTCTCTCAACAAGATTGGTCTCATGGCCCTGGGTTGGGACCCATTCTCTTATTGGTCTACCACCATATTTATTCAAGGGTAGGAGAATATTTTTGAGCCTGCCAAGATGATTACAGGTAACCCATGAGTAAAATAGTTGGTGCTCCATCCTAGGCATGGTGTATTGATATAAAATGATTGCTGCCTGTTTGGGTGAGTATGGCATAGACATGGGGTAAGAAAGGGGTTTCGAACTCCAAGCCCGCTGGGAGCTGGCCTAGTGGGAGGTGGGTAAGTAGTAGTGAACCATACAAGTTATGCTTTATATCCAATGAGGGCAGCCTTTCCTCTACTCCACTTTTTTTTTTAGATGAAAAATTACAATTTGTAGAAGTTGGCAACTAATTCAAAACATTTTAAAACACTGTGTGGGATGACCATATGTTCGGAGGGTGTACTTGGCCCATGGGCTGCTGGTGCGGGATCTCTGAAGTAAAGCAGCCGTCCCCAAGGCTGGCTGCAGACCAGAGTCATCTGCGAAGCTTGAAAACCACAGATGCCCAGTCTCCTCCCAAACTTGCTGAATCTCATCTCTGGGGGTGATGCTGATGCGCAGCCAAGTTTAAGAACCACGAGAGCAAGGAATTGGCTGAAGGGGTAGCATTTACCATCCTTAAAACTACAAAATTCGAAGATGATCACAATAAAAGAAATCAGAAGAGAAATACACAAACTGGCCCCATGGGAGAGCAAACATGGTGAAGGCTTATAGGAATGCCTTTAAATATGTTCTCCCATGGTTCAGATTTTGTTTTTATGGTCTTTTTACAGGGCTGTGGCTTCCAATGTTGTAGCCTAGCCGCATGTGGCTACTTAAATTTAAATTAATTAAAATTAAATAAAAATTTTAAATTCAGTTCCTTAGCTGCACTAGCAACATTTTAAAATGCTAAGTGCCCATACGTGGTTTGTGGTTTCTGTATTAGACAGTGCAGATATAGAACATTTCTATCATTGCAGAGAGTTCTACTGCACAGCCCAATATATACAAAAATGTGAGCCCTGGCTGGGAAGCTTAGTTGGTTAGAGCATCCTTCTTATACTCCAAGGTTGTGAGTTCAGTTCCTAGTAGGGCACATACAAAAATCAACCAATGAATGCATAAGTAAGTGGAACAACAAATTAATAAATCTCTCTCTCTCTCTCCTTTTGTCTCTCTAAAAAAAAATCAGCAGGTAAAAAAAATTTTTGTTAAGACAACTTAGTAGTCCTTTTAAACTGGTCATGTGGTAATTATTCATATAGAATAAAACATTTCTGAATTGGCCACATAGGTTTATATCTTGACAAAGAGTGCTATTCACCCTAATGTAAATTAATTAGTAGATAGAAGTTTTTTAAAGTACAAAACTATTCATTCAATCATTGGATATTATTTATCCACTCTTGTCTATATGCCAAGCTCTCTTTTGTTTTTAAATTATTCATGAAATTGAGTAGGGTTAAAAGGAGAGGGAGGGTGTTGGGGGAGGGGAGGGGCACAAAGAAAACCAGTTAGAAGGTGACAGAAGACAATTGGACTTTGGGTGATGGAATGCATCATAATCAAATGTCAAAATAACCTGGAGATGTTTTCTCTGAACATATGTATCCTGATTTATCAATGTCATCCCATTAAAATTAATTAAAAAAATAAAAATAAATTAAAAATTTAAAAAAATAAGCTTTTAAGAGTTATCCTCCCAGATATCTGTATTACCTTTAGTTTGCAGTCTACTTTTCCCTCTTAATTATGTGGAGGTCGCCATAATACAATCATTATTATTAGGTTGAAACATGTTCTTTGGTGTAATGTGTCTTAATGGTTAAAAAGGAGAAATGTAGCACTGACCAACAGCAGAGAAATTTTCTGTTCTCTCTTTGGTGAAAAGTATATATGCCTGGTGACAAGTTTTGATCTGGCCGTGATTGGGTGTAGACAGGACACCTGGTCACCAACCGTGTGACATTATCTAACCAGAACAGCAGTCTGCACAGTCATTCAGCCTCAGCCAACACGTGCTTCTGACTCCTAGTCAAATGACACAGAGTGGGGTAAATCTCCAGAGAGACAGACAGAAAGAACACTAACGTTATGGGCTTTAGGCCTTGAAGTCGAGTGCAAATTTTAAAATTTGTACAAAAATCTGAACTCTTGGGAATCAGAACATTCTGAATTTAAATTAAAACTGACATTTAGGTACAAAAATCATAAAATAATTCAGGATAAAGCATTGTTGGATAATGTTAAGGATTGTTTAATGTAAGGCAGCGTTATGGAGATCCTGATAACGGTAATACCAAGCTGAGTGATCAGTAATTGCTGGGACAAGATGAGAGTGAAAGGGACCCTGCAGAAGGGGTGGCTTGGCACCCAGAAATCCCTTCTCTAGTCATGAGAAGGGTAATGAGATCCTCAGGGGCACATGGATCGGATTTGAAAATAATCCAACAAGTTAATTTACTGTATTTCCCCATGTATAAGATGCACTTTTTTTCAAAAAATTTGAGGTCTAAAAATTGGGTGCGTCTTATACAGTGGTTGTAGATGTTTTTACTTGCATTTCATGCTTTTTTGCTCTTATTTTGCGCTCATTGTTGAAGACAGTGATCCGTCATCAGATATAGATGAGGACAAGCTAATGGATGGGAGTTTTGACAGTGATGAGATGTATGAATTTTATGGTGAATAAAACTTGAGTTCAATAACTTTATGTAATACATTTTTTTTCCAAATTTCAGGCCCCCAAAATTAAGATGCATCTTATACATGGGGAAATACAGTATTTTCGTTAATAGTATAAATCTGATTCGGTATTTTATACTCTTCATGTGGCTCTTAGGATAATAAGAAAGGCTGGGGCTGCTTCTGGAATGCCTTAAACACTTTAGCCCTTATCTTTGTAGTGCTCACATGAAGAGTTTTAAGGAGCCATTACTGAGGGGCTTCATTCTGGGAGTTTTGCTGTCAGTCTCCTTTCAGGATTAGAAACCCTGGTTATCTAATCTTATCTCATAGCATGAGCTGCCTCCTTTATGAAACTGTCAGCCAAGCCTATCGGTCCACCATTGATGAATGACTTTTTTAATTTATTTATTGTGTTGACATGGTTTCAAGTGTCCCACTCAATATAACACTTTCTAACCCCCACATCAGTGAATGACGTTTTATAAAGCGAGTATCACGCTGACTTGAGTCTCTGGCTTTCTTATACATACACATGCACATGTAATGGATGTACACACACACACACGCACGCATGCATACAACTATATTTATAATTCATATAATATGCCCAGCCCTGTGCTAGGTGATGAGGGTAAAGAAATCAATAAAACACAGAGCTTACCCTTGAGGAACTCATATTCTAGAAGCTGAACAAATAAAATGACATAGTAAATGCAATAACAAAGATACAAAGTTGAGGGGATGACATAAACATACATAAGAGAAGATTGTTTGCGGAATATGTACCAGTCCTTTTGTATTGGATGTTGACCTTACAACAAAGATAAAGATCACAGGGGTAAAGAGCATGCTGGTGTGTTTTCAGGTGCAAGCCTGCAATATTGTTGTTTTAATCTTGATCACCATCCTGTGTTGAAATAGCCTCTAAACTTCCTACCTCCAGACTGACATCAGCTTCAGGAAGAACCTGAACTGCAGCCAAAAAAGAACAAAGTAGTGAAGGGGAAATAGATTCTTAAGACTCAGACATGCCTGGGATATGAAACACTAAAGAGGTGAGTCTATTATCCGGCCAGGCAAAAGAGGGTGCTGTGGGGCCATGCGGAGTGTCACATGGCAAAGGGGAGCCTTGGCTCAAGGTTGGGAATAGAGTGGTAGACTTTCTTTCAGAATAGCAAGTGTGGAGCTGATTGGTTAATTGTGAGGAGCCGTGATCTGGAACAGCACAAAATGCAACTAGATCCATTAATGGAAGTTTACACAAAAGTCATTACTTAGAGAAGTAGAAGTGAAACCTTGAAGTTTGACTAAACTGCTTAGTGACTTGAATTGTTAGGTAGAGCTGGCCCTGAATGAGCAGTCACCTTTGTATGGACATTATGAAAAGCAGGGCCATTGCTGTTATTGCAAAATATCATTGTGAGTGGGGTAATAAGCCTAAATAAATCTTTACTATCTGGGAAGATCCTAAGCCCTCGGATTGCTTTTGCTCTGGATGGAAGGTAAGAACTCTTGCTGGAGCTGTTTGTTCCCTGAATGATCTTGTCCCTCCCCCAGTTCATCTGAGTTTACCATGAAGTCTGAGATCAAGAGTTCTCAAAGGCGAATCTGTCCTCCATCTGTAGCACTATGGTTTGAATAGCCCAAACTACTCAGGGCATGTGAACCCATTTTATCTACTTAAATGCCGAAAAGTCAGCCAGCATGCCCTGACACCACATTCAAGCCAGTCTCTTCTGCTTGGTGGGTACACTAAGTGTACCAATTGTTGAATACTTTGACTATTAACCCTGCTACATTAACAGAAGAAGGATAAGTGCATGATGTGTGAGAATAAAATAAGGCCACTGATTTTAATAGACACACTCAAATCTGTACCTTCAAAGTGACAAACTTAAAAATAGCCTTCTTGGATGACTCCTCTTCAGAACATTTTAAAAACAACATTAAAATTTTTCCCTTCAGATATTTCTGGAAGAACAGTATTCATTTGGATGTATAAATTATGGCCTGATTGGTGAGAAATTATTCATGGCATCTAAAAGTCATGCTTGTGTGTTAGACCTCGTATTAGATCGTGGTCAGATCATGTTATTAAACAATGCAAATACCTTTATTTTGAACTGTGACACCCCCCCCAACCAACCCCATAGGGATAGAAAGTAGATCATACAATGTGACAACTTTAAGTTGCACCTAAATATAAACAAAACAAAATAAAAACACCAGAATAGCTGAAAGCATGTAATTTTATATCTTTGTGCCAGGGGCAGACATAGTTGTGGTTAATGAAAAAAATGTAAGAAGCTGCACTAATTCACTCCATAAGGCCAGCTCTGCGCTATGACAGACAGAGATGTGCCTTGAGCATCCACACTCATTATCTGGGAAAGTAAGCATGAGCCCCGTTTAGGTGAAGAGAGAGGAAAGAAGAGGGATATTCAAACCCCTGGTAATGAGTCTCCCTAACCTTCTGCCCTTGGTATTTATCTTTGTGGGAAATGTTATGAAGAGTGCTTGTGCAGAGACCAGACGTGTATTAAATGACAGTATCTAGTCAAGTGATGAGTCCAGATCTGTGTAAAACTGTAGAGTCCTACAATGCCAACAGTTGTTGAAAACACTTTTCCACACCCTGTCCCAGTACGGGACCCAGGATATTTTTACCCTCCTTTTATAGATGAGGAACCTATAATCCAGGCCGATTGGTGGATTTGCTCATGTGGAGCTGAGGGTACAGCTGGGTCTCTCAGTTCTCAGTTGTTCTACATTGTTCGACAGTAGTGAGCTAAGACATTACTGTCTTAGCTTACTACTAAACTAAGAGGATGGAGAGGCCCGACTCAGGGCCCATTGGGTAACCTGGCCGGTTCTGTACTTGGTCTGTGGCCACCATGGCAGCCAGTTGGGCCAGCCCTTGGCAAGAAAGAGTCCCACTTGAGTATATGAGCCTGTTACCTATCCTGTTGCAGACACAGGACTTAGGGCCCTGTTGGGGTATGCCCTCGTTACTAGTGCAGTGCCTGGCACATATGAGGAGCCCTGCAGATGTCTGAATGAAGACCTGAAGTGTTTCCAGGGTATAATAGAGAGAGCTGGCCCAGCTACTCAGCTCACCCTCTGGTGTAGGCAACAATTAGAGTGTTCAGCTGGTGACACTCCACTGGTAGATCTACTTCTTTCCATTCAAAGGGGCAGGAAGAAGAGCTGTTTTCCTATTCAGACAGAGGAGAGTAATTAGGTCTCGTCTAACCACTGCCCAAGTCCTGCCAGCCTCATGGGAAATGAAGGACATCCCTTGAGTACGTTTTCATTCATTCAGAAATTTGGCTCTGTTTAGACAGTCCCGAGGGTCTCATTGTAAATACAAGATGAGAGCATGAGGCCTTGCCAGGAAGTCGCTGGATTTTATGGGAACGCCACACGAGGGGCTGTGGAGGGTCCACAGCTTCTGCTTCTGCCCACGGGCCGAGCTCAGCAGGCAGTGTCTTCTTCAGGGAGAGACCCCGCAGCAACAGGGAGAACTGTCCGTCGTCCCTCACATCAGACTTCTCCTTCCACCTCGCCGCTGTGCAGAGCGTCTCGTCCTGGACCTCCATCCGCCAGGCCAATGTGACGAAGCACGCCCGCCCCATTCACCCGGCGCGCCCCGAGCCGCAGGAGCGCACCCGGCCGGTTCCGAGGGCTTTGTCTGTCTTTCTCCAGCTTCACGGCAGCACGCGTCCCACCTTTTATGTAGCGTAGATAACTCTTACTAAAAATTATTTTAGTTGTTGAACCATGACAGTTTTATCCTTAAATTACGACAGTCTTAGCAATTACTACTGGCATACAATTACTGATTTTTTGTCTTCCTTCATAGGTTATTCTTTTCCTCTTTTTTTTTTAAATAAGAAAATACCTCGCAGTGGAACGCCTGTCTAGATATGATGGCCATGAGACACAGCGGGACAGGCTGTTAGAAAATGGACACGTGGAGGGGGAAACTGGGCTCTTTTGCTTGCTTGTTTAATTTCCCACTGTGCTTGTCTTAATTTCTGGTTCAGTAGGTTTCCTTTAGGGAGCCTTGATTTTTAATTAATAAAAGTGCATGAGCTCAGCCATAGCTCTTGGTGCATACATGACCCACCGTGGGAATACCTCCTGAGCGGCAATGTCAGTTGCATGGTGCACAGCACATTGCTACCGAAACAAACAGGACGCCCAGAGCATCCTCAAGGCCAGGGCCCTGCCTTCTGATGTGGCTTCAGTGCATTCCCCTGGGTCACACAGCCACTGGGACCTGAGCTCCAGGAGCTGTTTCAGAGCCTAGGCGTCGTCCTACATTTCTCTCTTCCTCTAGGTAGCTCTCCCAAAGCTCAGGAGCCAGGGGAGCCAAAAGTTACTTCTTCAGAGAACCAAGAACAGACCTAGTCTTGGTGGGATTGTGCTGAGAGAGGCCCACAGCCGACCGTGCTCCGCCGTGCGTAGGCATGGGCTCCACAGGGGCTGTGCTTGGCTTTGTGCACCTCACAGGAAAAATACAGAAGGCCACTAATCCCCATGAGATGTCCCCCTGTTCCAGCAGTGAGAACTGAGAGTGTCAGGGCCGAGCACCTTGGTGGAGACGGTTGATACCTCTGACAATCGGATGCCGTGACAACTGGCTCCGTGGCTGCGGCTCTTTATAACTAGCACCTTGTTTTGAGTTTGGAAGGCCTGTGAGGCTTTTTGTTTTAGAGTACCTTTGGGAACTTGCCCACACCTAGCAGAATTCCTCAGAGGCTCTGGAGAAAAAGAAACCCTTTTTTTTGTCCAGGGTTTGTGGCTTTGGTAAACTGAGCCACATGACCTAGCCCATATCTTATCTTACTCCACCTTTCTGTCCTGTTCCCTCAGGCTGTCCACCCACAGCATTTTCTTCCCCACCTCTGCTCAATGGCTACTCTCCCCTCCCCTCCCTGCTCAGAAGCTGCCCTCCTCTTCCCTCCCTGCTCAGAAGCTGCCCTCACCTCCCCTCTCTGCCCAGAGGTTGCCCTCCCCTCCCTTCCCTGCTCAGAGACTGCCCTCCCCTCCCCTCCCTGCTCAGAGGCTGCCCTCCTCTTCCCTCCCTGCTCAGAGACTGCCCTCCCCTCCCCTCCCTGCTCAGAGACTGCCCTCCCCTCCCCTCCCTGCTCAGAGGCTGCCCACCCCTCCCCTCTCTGCTCAGAGGCTGCCCTCCCCTCCCCTCTCTGCTCAGAGGCTGCCCACCCCTCCCCTCTCTGCTCAGAGGCTGCCCACCCCTCCCCTCTCTGCTCAGAGGCTGCCCTCCCCTCCCCTCCCTGTTCAGAGGCTGCCCACCCCTCCCCTCCCTGCTCAGAGGCTGCCCTCCCCTCCCCTCTCTGCTCAGAGGCTGCCCTCCCCTCCCCTCTCTGCTCAGAGGCTGCCCTCCCCTCCCCTCCCTGCTCAGAGGCTGCCCACCCCTCCCCTCTCTGCTCAGAGGCTGCCCACCCCTCCCCTCTCTGCTCAGAGGTTGCCCTCCTCTCCCCTCCCTGCTCAGAGGCTGCCCACCCCTCCCCTCCCTGCTCAGAGGCTGCCCACCCCTCCCCTCTCTGCTCAGAGGCTGCCCTCCCCTCCCCTCTCTGCTCAGAGGCTGCCCACCCCTCCCCTCTCTGCTCAGAGGCTGCCCTCCCCTCCCCTCCCTGCTCAGAGGCTGCCCACCCCTCCCCTCTCTGCTCAGAGGCTGCCCTCCCCTCCCCTCCCTGTTCAGAGGCTGCCCACCCCTCCCCTCCCTGCTCAGAGACTGCCCTCCCCTCCCCTCCCTGCACAGAGGCTGCCCACTCCTCCCCTCCCTGCTCAGAGGCTGCCCTCCCCTTCCCCTCCCCTCTCTGCTAAGAGACTGCTCTCCCCTCCCCTCTCTGCTCAGAGGCTGCCCTCACCTGCCCTCTCTGCTCAGTGTCACCCTAGCCTCTTCGGGTTTTTTACTTCAGTTCCCCTGCCATCCATGCTGTCATTCTGATGCCCAGAGATTCCTTACCCTGCAAAGACCCCAAATGCCTACTCTCTTTGGCCCTGCTTGCTCTCTTCTCATCCCGTTAGAGTTGATCCCCATGAAGGCAGCACAGTTACCCTTAGCTCTACTCTGCTGCCTCTCCAGGCCACTGTTACATACAAGCAAGAGCTGATTTGCTATGCTCACCTGACACGGCCCCCAAGTGGATAGTAAAGCATCATGGCCAAAGATATGCCATGAAAGGTGCCTAAGATGGAGTGTAACCTTTAGCCCAGGGATGAAAGCCAGGATACCCCACCTTCTACCAAGCGGGGCTTTCTGCGATGGTTTGAGCCAGTAGAAAGATAGAGCCTCAGATTGGTTTTCCTTCCCAGCCCCTACCGGACTGTGACCGTCCACTGGGTGGAGGTGGGATGGATGTGCACAGTGACAGCAGGCTGGATCTTAGTCCCTTTGGCAGAAGAGGAAAGTATTCATGCATAGAGGAGTGGGACTTCTCCCTGGGAATCAGATACCCAAATGATTAAGGACCCAGGGTCAGTGAGGCTGGGAAGTCAATGTAGAGAGGAAATGCTGGGAGGGGCTGAGGATTGGTTGACCAGATGGCCACTGTGCCAGGCAGAGGAGGAAGGACAGCCACCTGGGGGAGAGGGTGTGCTGTTCATTGGGTCCTTGTAGGGCCAGTAGCCCTACATTAGCGGTTGTCATCACAGCAGCCTGGTCCATGCAGGTTCGTGTCTGATTCGGACAGATGGTAATGAAACAACAGAGCCAAGAACTGGTGGGCCATTAGCTTTAATCCTAGCTTGCACCCGGTGGGCAAGAAATACACACAGTGGGAAAACACTTCCCTTTCCATTCAGGGCTCCCAAAGCCACTGACTTTCTCCGTTTTTTTCCTAGAATCAAAGGCCCACTAGTCTTAGTCCCCTCTGCATGCCGCCATTTTGGCTGCCTGCCTTCTCTACAACCATGTGTCCTCCTCCCCAAAATGGCCTCCCAGCTCCTCCTTTTAAAACCTTTCGTCGGGACAACCCCCAGCATACATTAGCATAACCAAGCCCCTTCCCAAGCCTGAAGGTAACCAGCTGTCCCACGTGGGCAGTGCCATTTTTAATTAAAAGTAAGCAAAACCAAATAACACAAATTCTACACACTTATTTGCCCAACAGTCCTGCAGGAAGCAGCCTCGGAGGTGGAGACTTGGGTATGGGGAGTTGATGAGGGCGTGCTGCTGGGATCAGCTCCCCCGAAGGCAGCTGAGCTGGGCAGCCGGAGGCAGTGGTCTGTGGGGCAGTCTCCTCAGAGGCTCAGACGTCTATATAACTCTTCAGAGTTGTCCTGAGTTGGGACAAGAGGCCTGGATCTTTATTCTGACTCAAGAAGGGGGTGGGCCGTTGGGGGAGGCAGCTCCTTTTAGCTAAAGCAATTCCCAAACAGGGCCAATGACTGTGCACTTTCCCTGAGGGGCAGGTCACAGCAAGAGAAGCATGTAGTGTCCACTAACCTGTGCAATCCCACCCACCGCCAGGACACTCAGAAGAAGGAAACCTCTGGAAGGTCTGTATAGACTTCCCAAAGAGCTACAGAATGGTGGGGGTTATACAAAGAATGGGTTTATTGTCACCCTCCATGTCACCTCGTCCCCACCCATTCCTTCCCTTTGGTCATTCTGGCAGCAGCACTATGTGTGGGATAGACACGGCCCTACCAGAGGGTGAGCCCACCTGCGGCTAATCAAAAGGGACCCAACTCCTCTTGCAAATTTCAGGGAAAAGAACAGATCAGACCACAAAGAAGTTTTTGACTTTACACTATACTGATACAGGAAGCCACTCCCTGCTAACCAGGTTCCCGACATTGGCTTGGCCCCAGAATGGAATTTTTCCAACTGTCAGCACAATAGTTGACTAGGAGATGAGCCACTTTTCAATTGTTTTGAGGGTCTTTTCAGGATAAAGATTCATCTGAATGAACCCACGTACCAGCCTGTGTGGACAGAGAAAATAGTCGTGCCCTGTTTCATTCCTGTGACTGAGAGCTTCTCTCCATAGCAAACCTCTCAACCTCGGGGCCAGGGGTAGATTGATAATTTATATTGCACTTTAATAATCACCCATTGATACCATAAGTTTCCACTGTGAGTGTGAGTGTGTGTGTGTGAGTGTGTGTGTGTATCACTCTAGAGCAGTAATAATGCTTGCTCTTGGATAGTAGGGGCTCACTGGAGAATGTTCTCTCCCCTGACTTCTCCAAGGTTCTTCCACCGGTTCTGCACCAATCCCCTCACCCCGCGCTCCAACCATTAGTCTTATGTTCATATTAGTCTTATCTTCATATCGTTTGCTACTAGGTTTAGAGTATAGGAAAATCCTTTCTGGTGATATGTATCTCCTTTCTTCAGTCTCCTAACCTCTTTGAGTCTCATTTCTAAATAGCACCGGTCATTACACTATAAATATATTGAATTATTTCATTGGCTATAGATTTTGTTTTGTTTTGTTTTGTTTTAGTCTTTTAGGGTTTTTTTTTTGTGTGTGTATTTTTCTGAAGTTGGAAACGGGGAGGCAGTCAGACAGACTTCCGCATGCACCTAACCAGGATCCACCCAGCATGCCCACCAGGGGGCGATGCTCTGCCCATCTGAGGCGTTGCTCTGTTGCAACCAGAGGCATTCTAGCGCCTGAGGCAGAGGCCATAGAGCCATCCTCAGGACCCGGGCCAACTTTGCTCCAGTGGAGCCTTGGCTGTGGGAGGGGAAGAGAGAGACAGAGAGGAAGGAGAGGGGGAGGGGTGGAGAAGCAGATGGGCGCTTCTCCTGTGTGCCCTGGCTGGGAATCAAACCCAGGACTCCTGCACTCCAGGCCGACGCTCTACCACTGAACCATCCGGCCAGGGCTCATTGGCTATAGGTTTTGTTTCTGAATTAGGATTCAGTGAGTTTATTGTAAAATGAATGTCACATACAGGTTTGGTAGGTCTTAGAGACAAAGGGTAGATAGTTCACAAATGCCACATAAGCATGGTCGATGAATTTCATGTGCTCATTTATACCCATTCTTTTCCTTGTCTTCCATTGATTTATAGAGTTGACCATCCTCAACAAATTCCTACAGTATAATTTAAAAAAAAATAAAACCAAAACATTCTAGGGTGATTTTTTCTCACAAAGGATATGAAACTTGTTTTGGATTACTTTGATCAAGTAATGGGAACAAAGAGGGGCCCCTTCTGGGACGTGAGCTTAGTTCAGGGTGCAAAGTGCATGTGTCCACTGAATGAGACGGGAGCGTGGAGCATGGTGCATGTGGAAGCATCAGCGTGTGAGTCCTAGATCTCCTACGGACTGACAGGACCTGTACGTGATTCAAGGGTAATTGAGGCTGGAGTAAATCAAAGCCAAGCCATTTAAGATGATTAAAATTTCAAGTGAGGCTTTTATTTAAATTTTTAAAAATGAAGCTACAAAGTATAAAAATAAAACTGTATCTTTTCCAACAGAACATAAATTATAATTGCAACTATGTGTTCATTCTTAGAATGAACACAAGTAAATCTCATGTGGAGATTTTGGCATAATTTGTAAACTAAAATGATTTGTGGCATGATACAACAGCCTTCACTCAATGGATGATTTTATAGCAGAAATTTTTTTGGCAAACATATCTGAAAACTTCATTCATTTATCCCAAAGATCTCCCAAAGTTCCTTGACATTTGAAGTATTGTTTTTTGAAGTGTTACCATCTTGTTGATTTTTCTTTCCCAAATGCTATTTTACCTAGTTTCTCAGTGGCTATTTGTGTTTTTTTAGCAATCCTTCAACATTTTCATTAACTTCATAAACTCCTGCATCTTTTGAAATAATTGCAAAGATACTTTGTAAGTAAGTAATTTGCATCTTTATTTTCATTGTACTGTGTTCTTTTATTTTTTAAATTGGAAATAGTTTCAGATTTAACAGAAAAATTGCAAAACTAGTATAGAGTTCCTGTATACCCTTTGCCCAGATCCCCCCAATGATAACTTACGTAACTAGAGTAAATGAGCAAAATGAGGAAATCAACATTGGCACATGATTTTTTAACTATACTATAGACGTATTCAAATTACACCAGTTTTGCAGAGCTGTGGGCTTCAGTGCAAATATGGCCAAGTTGGAGAACCAAGCCGCGCAACCGGTCCTGAAAATGGCACAGAAAAGGCCTCAGGAAACCCCAATCACAAAGATATGAATCTCTTCTAAGCGGTGGACTTCAAGTTCCTGAGGAACGTACACTTTGCCGGGAAGCACAACAAGAAGGGCCTGAAGAAGATGCAGGCCAACAATACCAACGCCATGAGTGCACATGTTGAGGCTATCAAGGCCCTCGTAAAGCCCAAGAAGGTCAAGCCCAAGATCCCAGAGGGTGGCCCTGGCCAGATGGCTCAGCAGTAGAGCATTAGCTGGGCATGTGGAAGTCCCGGGTTCAATTCCTGGTCAGGGCACACAGGAGAAGAAGCAACCATCTGCTTCTCTACCCTTCTCCCTTTTCTCTCTCTCTCTCTCTCTCCCTCTCTCCATCCAGCAGCCATGGCTCATTCAAGCAAGTTGGTCCCGGGCACTGAGGATGGCACCAAATCCTCGCCTCAGGCACTAGAATGGCTCGGTTGTTGAGCAACGAAGCAACAGCCCCAGATGAGCAGAGCAATGCCCCATAGGGAGCATGCAGGGTGGATCCCAGTCAGGATGTATGTGGGAGTCTGTCTCTCTGCCTCCCAAACTCTCACTTAATAATAATAAAGTAAATAAATAGATTGATAAATAAATAAATAAATAAATAAAAGATCCCAAAAGGTGACAACTACAAGCTCAATCAACTTGCCTATATTGCTCACCTCAACCTTGGGAAACATGTTTGTGCCTACATCACCAAGGGTCTCATGCTCTGCTGGCCAAAGTCCAACGCCAAGACTCAAACCAAGCCCCAGGCTCTGGCTCTGGCTCCGGCTCCGGCTCAGGCTCAGGCTCTGACTCTGGCTCAGGCTCAGGCTCAGGCTCTGACTCTGGCTCAGGCTCCGGCTCAGGCTCTGACTCTGGCTCAGGCTCAGGCTCCGGCTCCGGCTCAGGCTCTGGCTGAGGCTCAGGCTCAGGCTCAGGCTCAGGCTCTAGCTCAGGCTCAGGCTCAGGCTCTGACTCTGGCTCAGGCTCCGGCTCCGGCTCAGGCTCTGGCTGAGGCTCAGGCTCAGGCTCCGGCTCAGGCTCAGGCTCCGGCTCCGGCTCCGGCTCTGGCTCCGGCTCCGGCTCAGGCTCAGGCTCTAGCTCAGGCTCTGGCTCAGGCTCTGGCTCTGGCTCTGGCTCTGGCTCAGGCTTAGGCTCTGGCTGAGGTTGAGGCTCAGGCTGAGGCTCAGGCTCAGGCTCTGGCTCAGGCTGAAGCTGAGACTCAGGCTGAGGCTCAGGCTCTGGCTCTGGCTCAGGCTCCCAGAGGTACCCAGACCCCAAAGAAGGCTCCACAGTAGAGTCCTCAGTCTGCCCCTGTGAGGATGGAAAGATTGCTGTGACCCCTGGGTGTCCTCCTGTACTATTTGTACAAATATGCCTGAGGCAGGGGGCAGAAAAGAATTTGCACCAGTTTTTCTATTGATGTCCTTTTTCTGCCTCACGATCCAACCCAGGACCCCCACTGCACTTAGCTGTTACAGCTCCTCAGCCTCTCCCAACCCGTGAGGATTCCTCTGGCCTCCCTAGTCTTTTATGAAAGAGTGCTGGCCAGTTATTCGTATACCGTCTCTTAGTTTGGGGTGTTTCTGATGTTTTCTCCTGGTTGCATTGAGGTTCTAGATCTCAGAAGTGATGTGCCCTTCTCTGAACATCCTATCTATGATGTTGATATGCCTTAGTACTGGTGGTGTAATTCTGCTCACTTTGTGGGAGGCTTTTTTGTTTGTTTATTTTATTTTAATTTCTGCTCACTTTGTTAAGATGGTGTCTGCTGGGTTTCTCCACTGTGAAGTTATTTTTTTCTCCCTTTGCTATTAATTAATATCTTGACAGATGTTTTTGGAGTATGAAAATATCCTATTTTTCCTCAAATTCTGATTCTCTCATTTTAGCATTCATAGAAGAATCCTGCATGCAACAACTATTACTGTGGTGTTTGACAAATGGTGGTTTTCTGCTTCCTTTATTCCTTCTACATTTATTAACTAGAATTTGGATTTTGAAGACTTAGTACAAAAAATGTAATATATTTTACTCATAACTTTTCTATTGATTACATTTGGAAATGTCAATTTTAAGATATATTGGGTTAAACAAAATATATTATTAAAATTAGCTTTCCCTGTTTCTTTTACTTTTTATAATGAGCTACTAGAAAACTCAAATGACATATGGGACCACATGGGTGGCTCATATTGCATTTCTACAGGACACCATGGCACCCTGGACTCAGATGGTGAACGCTTGTGCCTGTCCCATAGGATGATTATCAAGTCATATAGTAAGTACTCAAAAAAAAAAAAAAAAGGCCAGTATTACTGAGTTATCAAAGGACAGTCACAGTGATGAACTCTTGCTTGCTCAGGGGAACCGAAGTGCTTCCCTCAAGAACATCAATCCATCAGGGCTTCCCTACAAGGAGGACGGCTTGCTGGAGGCTGGGCTGCCCCTCAGACCTGGAAGACTTGTGTGTTATCTGAAAGTCAGCAGAAGAAGCCAAAGCCTGCTTATGGAAAACCAGGCTGGTCACTGATTTCCAACAGAAAATTGAAGAAGACTAGAGAAGAGGGAAGGACACACACTAATCTATCCTCGGGGAAGTACAATTATTTGTCTGCCCTGTGGGACAGATGCTGAAATCAGAAGCCTTTGGTGAGTGATGGATGGAGACCTGCACTAGGCCTTCAGTTACGGGTGATGGATGGTCTGTTTTAAAGGCATCTCATCAGTCTGGATCAGTCCTACAGGTAAGGCACCTGTGCTCCCCCTTACTCTCGGGACGTAACTGATGAGTCTGCCGGGCTGAATCTGTGTGCCAGAACGTGCTTTTCCAAATGTTAGCATTCCAGGTACAGTCTTTTCCTGTTGACAGTTAAGACACAGCCAAATCCCCTCGATCTAATGATTGCCAGTGCCAGCAAAGCTTCTCCAGGATCTGTTGTTAAAAAAAAAAAAAAGAAAATTATGGAATGATCAACACTTCAGATGGGCCTATCTAAAGGTACATGGATAATTACTGAAATAATTTTACTCAACTACCTTATATAAGTAGTCTTTATCACATAGGAGGCATTGTTCAAAGTGCGTTCCTTATAATAAATCTTATTTAATTTCAGGTTAACCCTATGAAGTAGAGATTATCTTATCCCTTTTTTTTACAGGTAAGGAAATAGAGACACAGAGAGGTTAAGTTACTGTCCTGAAATCACACAGCTAGTCAGTAGCAAAAGTGGGATTCAAACCCAGTTAGTCTGGCTCCAGAGACTATATATATTCTTAACTATGACTCATACTGCTTCCCTAGGGGCACTGCCCCCAACCTAAACAAAAGGAGACAAATCAGTAATAATTTTGTATTTGGAGATTTTTAAATTAAGATATTTTTGCTCACCTTAATGAGTAATTGCTCCCCTTTTTACCAATGGGCAGAACCCTGCTTCCCAGAGGAGGAAATTAAGAGAATAGAATGAAGGATTGTCTGTGATTTGTTCAAAGTCCCGTGGAGCTGTTTTTAAGAAGGAAAATGGATTCATACATAGGACAGAGACTATGTACACTGGCTGTCCCTTGACTCTGAAGAGTGAATTATTTCAGCTGGGTGGCTATGTCTTTCTTCCGTCCTTTGGCTTTCTGTTTGTGTGCTATCATTTGCTAAAGATATGGCAGTGTGCGCTTTGCTTGGGTGTGCAGCTAGGAGGCTTATGTGTGTTTCGCACCTCCCCCAGGAATGCAGCCAGAAAAAGCCATGGCATTCAGAAGCCGTCTGGGAAGGCTCTGCAGACCTGCTCCAGATGGGGGCACAGGGCCAGCTGCACATCCACTGGCTTCAGAATTCACCTGGACCAGACTCACTGCAGGGCAGTTTGTCACCAAGAATGATTTATCTGGGAGCCTAGCTGTCCAGATCCTGGCAGGTCGTCCTCGGGGAGGCAGGTAGCCGAGACACAGCTCAAGTTCAATGTGGAAGGTTCAGAGCTGAGGCGCAGCCTCGACTCTGCCACCGCCAAGCTCTGCCACTGTGGCTACGTCCCTTCCTTTGATTGCTTCCAGACTCCTGCCGTCTGCCCGAGAAATGGGAATAATAGCACCTAAGCTCGTATTAGCCAAGCTTGCAGACTTTCTTGGAGGTAGCTGAGAGACCTAGAGAAGCATGTAAGAACCCTTGATGTGTTTTCATTATATTTATATAAGCAATGGAACTGAATGAGTCAGCATTCTATCAGAAAACAGACAGCACACAGAGACAGGAATAATTGAGGAGATTTTAATTGACGAAGGTGTGGACAAGTTAAGGGAAACCGAGAGGGGTAATGAAGCCTGCCAAGGCCAACAGCAGCGGGAGCTGTAGCTACCTAGGCCAGAAGAAGCAATGGGGGGAGTACCTGCAGAGAGGGCCCGGTGAGAGCTGCAGGTGAGAGCCCCCCAATAGGAGCTACATGTGACCTTGGATAGAGAGATAGAGTCCTGTCAACCGCAGCACAAAGGAGGAACCAGAGGAATAACTTTTTCTTGTTGTCCTGCCCATTGGCCAACCCAAACAGAAGGCAGAGAGCACAGAGCACACACAGGTCAGCGCCTGAGGCATGGAGCAGGGTGGGGAGTGATGGAAAATAAGTCTAGAGGGACACTGAGCCCGGCAGGGACGATGCAGCCCAGGAGCCACACATTAGTGTCATTGTTGGCTCCCAGCATCGGATGCAGTGGTGTTTTAGAAGTCTCACACGATGGAAAGTCAGATACGCTTATCACAGACAACCAAACAGAAGAAATCAATGAAGAACGATTCAGGCTACCTGTTACAAGAATAAAATGCTTCCTTAGGTACCTTCTTTTTTTCCCCTCTGAATCAAGAAGTCTGGAAGCATTTCAAAGTAACAAGAGCATGAAACTAAAATACAAATATTATCTAACTCATGCCAGTGCCAGGCAATTAACTAAATGGTAGGTGTATATTACCTCTCAGCATCATCAGCACAAGCTTATTATGCTTTCTATTCATCTATTTATTTAAAAAATATTTTTAGGCCCTGGCCAGTTGGCTCAGTGGTAGAGCATCGGCCTGGCGTGCAGGAGTCCCGGGTTCGATTCCCAGCCAGGGCACACAGGAGAGGCACCCATTTGCTTCTCCACCCCTCCCCCTCTTCTTCCTCTCTGTCTCTCTCTTCCCCTCCCGCAGCCGAGGCTCCATTGGAGCAAAAGATGGCCAGGGCACTGGGGATGGCTCCTTGGCCTCTGCCTCAGGCGCTAGAGTGGCTCTGGATGCAACAGAGCGATGCCCCAGATGGGCAGAGCATCACCCCTGGTGGGCATGCCAGGTGGATCCCGGTCGGGCGCATGCGGGAGTCTGTCTGACTGCCTCCCCGTTTCCAGCTTCAGAAAAATGAAAAAAAAAAAATTTTAGGTCCTGTCTTGTGCCATGCACCGTGTCAAGTCCCGAAGCTACACTCCTGAACCAGACAGACAAAAGCTTTCTGTCATCGTGCTTGCATCTATTTTAAAAAGCAAACATCAAACAAATGATTTCACAAAGAATTAAGAGTGGTTGAAATAAGTTCTTTAAAAGGAAAGTACGTAGTGTATGAATTGGGCACCTAACCTCACCTAGGAGAAAGAAAAGGCTTCCTGGCAGAGCTGAGGCCTGACAGGGTCCTGGAGAACCAGAAGGGATTGGATGAGGGGCAAATCAAGGGAGATTTCCCGGGCAGAGAAAACAAAGTTTTCCAATTTCTGAAGCATGACAGAGCAAGGTGCATGGGTGGAACCGAGGGGCAGATAGCATCGCTGAGTGTGGCAAGCAAGGGGCAGAATGGTACAAGGTGAAGGTGAGAGGTAGATGAGGGGAAGGGGGCTGACTACACAGACCCGAGCAGCCAGGCTGGGGACACTGCATTATCCCAAGCATGATGTTAATGCGTTGAAGGCTTCCAAGCTTGGGGATATGACAGTTTTAAAAGATGACCATCTGTACTTGGAGGCATAAGCCCAAGAACAGAGTGCAGGGTGCATTTTGGAGGTTCTTGCAATAGCGGAGATCAAGGACAGGATCGGCAAACTTTCTCTGTAAAGGACCAAAAGTAACTATTTTCTGCTTTGTGGGCCATAAGGTTTCTGTGGCAACTACTCTATACTTTAGTGCAAGCAGGCATAGACAACCTATAAATGAGAGAGCGTGGCTGTGCTCCAATAAAACATGTTTGCCAACCCCTAGTATAGACAAAAGGTGAAGGTAGCTTGGACCAGAGTGGCAGAGCTAACAGGTACGTGAAGAAGTGTGGATAGAATGTACTCTGGAGATGAGATGTGAGGAGCACCGAAGCTTATGCTTAGATAACTGGGGGTATTAGAGCTCTGTTACTGGGATGGCTAACAATACAGAAGTTTTGGGGAAAGAGCGTAAATTCAGCTTGTACTGACATAGATCGAGGTGTCTGTGGGACCTCCAAACGGGGAGACAGAACCTCCAAACAGGAAGAGGGAGGCTGGTGCTGATTTAGGAAAGATCTATTAATCTGGAAGTAGGAAGTTAAAGGAGCTCCTATCCCATAACTTTGAGATTTTATCTGAGAATTAGAAAGCTGGGTCATCTTCAGATGGTAAGACAAAGATAAGACTAGAAGAGTCAGAAATTTGAACACAGTGGAGAAGGGTTGAAATACTTATGGTGTAAGTAGGAGGGTAGAATGACTAGGGAAATACAATAGTAAGTGGACACCATCTGGAGCCTGTTGAGATGGGCAACCAGGAATTCACCATCTTCTGTGTGTTTGATCCCCCCTCCTCCCCTCCTCATCATGGCTTCACCTGAAAGATACCGGCTCAAGGAAGGTCTAGTTTCCCCTCCAGAGGTTTCTGGGTAGATTCTGCCAAGGTACAAGACAGTTTAGATAAGACAATGATGAAATGATGGGTCATATAATGAGAGTGTGGAGGCCCTCACACCATACCTGGCCTTGAGTTGTAAGTTAACAACTGCTGTGACCGGACAGACCCCGCTAGAAAGAGCTGCAGGGCAAGCGGTGTCTTCAGTGGCGGGGACAGTCTGGAGGAAGGAGTGGTTAGAGAAGACGTGGAGGAATGGGGACCCTGGTCGACGATGGAGCGGGCTGGCGGTGTGAGCGGCACTGCGGTGGCCTGGAGGCAGAATAGTACGGGTCTGAGAGCACAGCAAACGGCAGATAACCGAAGGGGCTTACAGTGAGGATGGACGAATGAAAAGGCAGCGACGTCAATGTCATGTACATCTCCCATGTCGCTGAGAGGCCGCTGAGCACTCAAACCGACCAGAATTCAGCTGAGGTGCAGAAAATGGGAAGTGGCTATGGGAGGCCAGTCCTGCCGCTGCCAACAGGCCGCGAGGAGCTACCGCCTGCGCGCAGCAGGCGCGTGCGCTCATCCTCCAGCAGGGCTCCGGGCTGAGCACAGCGCGGCATGGGGGGGGGGGGGGGGGGGGAGGGCGCTGTCTGGGCCCCGCTTGCCCCAGGCCACCCTGTGGTCATTGGCAAAGCCGAGCCTCGTCCTCAACAGTTGTGCTATGAATCACTATCACCACACTTCCCCCTGCAGAATTAGCGTCCAAAATTTTCAGGTCTCTTCTGCATTCTAGGTGTTCCATCAAAGGACCTTGCCTGGGACTAGGATGAGGCAAGAGAGATGCCTAGGGTGCAAAATTAGGAAGGTCCTCGCAGTCAGGGTCAGGCACAGCCCTGGGAGTGAGCGCACACCCCGGGTGTGAGTGTGCAACCTTTAAGTTTTGTTCCTCAGGCGCCTCTCTTACCTCCCCCTGGTTCTGGCCTACCAGCAAACTCTAATATGAAATGGTGTCTATGGGACCATTCACTGTGATTTCAGAGAAAAGTTTGCAATTAGAAATTCCAGCGAAAAATCCATTTTAGAGTCAATTGTGACTCCCTGTTAGAAAAACATATGTTTGCACAAAGAAGCAAACTTTGAAAAAGTCTGCCGCGTGAGGCTCTGCATTACTCCACTCTCTGTGAACTTTTTTGATCTCTAAAAGCACTTTCTTACAGATACAATATTGATAAGCCCCGTGACATTCTGACTGATGGTACATATCTCAAAAGACTTTAATAAGAAAAACATCATTCTTTTAGGAACATTTGGGGTTTATCAAAAGGAATTAATTTATAAGTCTGCTGCCTTCATTGGAGAATATTTATTTCTTCTACTCTGGCATGAGGCAGAGATACGTGAGCATCCTTCAATGACAAGAGAATGTGGATGCCCTCCGTCTTTGAAGTCAGTCTTTCTATCCCAGAGCCTATGGGCATGGCATCTTGATTGTGAAGAGCAGACATTATATATTATGCAGTAGATAGAATTAGCATTTCCAAAATGATGGCCGGAAAGAGAGGCCATCTGACCCTACAGGATCTTTGTGCACTGCTTTCCAAAGTACTCTGCCTTCCCTCCAGAAGCACCTCTAGGCAAGCCACAGGACCTCGTGGGCCAAGTTCATGCCTAAGGTGTCCCCTTTGGACTTTGGGATTCCGAGGTTTTTGTCATCTCGTGTTGGCCTTCCTTCTTTTGTTTATTCTCTTTATTTCCAGGTGGTCTGAAAAACAACTTAGGCTATTTGCTTTGTTGATAAGTACATAGTAAAGCTGAAAAGATGATCATTTCTTTCTGGATTCATGATAAAATTTAAAAAATAGGAAAAAATGCCATTTACATATTTCTTAATGGTGTTCTATTAACCAGAAATGAGAAGGGCCCCATAACTTAATTAAAGGCTCACCGAGAAAGAGCATGATCCTCGGGTATTGTTTTTTTTCAAGAAGCAGGCTTATGAGGAACCCACTCAGATCACTATTAGCATTTGCTAAAGCCGAACAAAAATAAGATGTTTCTACATATTTTCCAATAGAAAATGACTCTGTTGTTGTTGTTTTTTTTTACCAAATCTGGCTCTTTCAAGTCCACCATATTATTTATCCCTCTCCCCCACCCCCATTTATCTCTTAAAAGGTTCTCCAACACTTCTCTGTACTCCCTATTGTGTGTTCACATCCCTCCCCCATCAAAGGTTCTACTTTCTTTAGAGTTCTTTGACTGGTTCATTGCTCTTGAACACAGCAGAGACACAGAATACATGTATGATACTTGACCCACAAATTCATACATCATGCAAATCAATCATTAATGATGAATTTATTGACTGCCTCATCAACCACTCTGGTGATCCTTGCTATATATATACATTGAGATGAGATGTAAATCATCTTATTTCTGTAGAGTCTTTACGAACTGAAATTGTCATATAAAGAGCTATTGCTCTTGCCCCCTCTCATTTGAAGAGAACTTTACATTTTTCCAAAGTACTTTCACATCTATGCTTTCACAGGGGCCTCTAGATCCTAACGAGACCTCTAGAGGTGGGTGTTATTGTCCCCATGTTGGGGACGATTGCAGGAGGTTACTCCACGTTTTGTGTTGTAGCAGTTGACTGCAGAGCACAGTGCTGGCTCTCGGTCCCTTTTTTAAGCTAGATATCATTACCTGACTTTTATTTCCATGTCTGTTTTGGCTGTACTAGTAAAGACAGTTGCTAAGTTTAGCAAGAGACAATGAGGAGTGAAGACGTAAAGTTAGAAAGAAGACCCAGAAGCGATAGACTAGCAATATGTTTATTTTCATAATTGCTTTTTTCAAGGTTATTAAATAAAGATATCTGGAAGTAGAAGTATCTGATGAAGGAATAAAAATAGCGTATGATGGACTTAAAATGATTTCTTTTCATAAGTAAGTAGAGCAGAACAGGACAAGGAGAATAATCAGCCGGGAGATAGGAGTTGGGAATCTGCATGTGTTGGGCACAAATGAGGAGTTAGAAAATATCTTACCTAAATAGTCGACATATTTAGAAACATAGTGATTTGACTGAATTGCAGCAAGGTGGTAACAAGGAATTGGGGAGAGCTTCCCAACTTTCAGGGGAGCAGTAAATATCTTTTACTACAATGTCAGTGTGATAGAAGGTCTAAGCCCCAAGAAGACCCCCGTGTCCTGTCTCTTGTGTAAATTCAAAATAAAGACACTGACCAACTATAAAACAAAACCTGTGTGTATGTAGAACTAAAATAGCTCCTCTTTAGATATGCTGATTGCAATATGGTTATGTTAATCAAAGTTAGACCTCTTTATGCCTTTCTTTCAGTAGCCTTTTTTTGCCAGTGCCCTAAGCATGTGGGACAGTTTAGCACTGGACAGAATTATTGAATAGTCCATATAAATTGTGAAAGTAAGCAATATCTGGTCTGTACTTGTTAGTATATGACTCATTTCTTCCTGCCAAAAATTGCATAAAAAACTACCTTGGAAACCAATGCTTGCATAATATAAATGGAAGGCTAAATCAAAGATATAAAATAATGGGGTGTTTTGGCCACTGAGATAAATAGGAGAGACAGTATATTCTGTATGGGGGACATCTCTGGGAGAAAATCCCTAAGTTCTACATGTTTGATATTATTATACAACACTGAAAACAGCAAAACATTTGCATAAGTCCAAATATCATGCTCATGAATACACCGAAGATCATCATTTTCAATACACCTAAGATAAAAAGCAGTTAAACCTTTCTGTTAAACAAGTATTTTGAAACAGGATACATCAAGTGTAGGTTCATTTCATATATTGGCTAGTAAAAGATTTGGTCTGAGACAGAATATATATTGTAAAATTTTTATCAAGATTTAAAATAAAATCTATTACTTCTATGACCAAATCCTGGAATGTGATCTAACTCGGGCTCCCTGTCATTTTCAAAGTCACTCTATTTTGGTGTTTCTACAGGTGTGTTCTGTAGCCCCCTGAGTCCCAGTCACTGAGGTGCTGATGGAAAGTGTAGTGTCAGATTCAAGATTAGGATCCACTGAATTAATGTTTTACTGTCTCTGTTCCTTATGAGTTCTTTTATAAAAAATGTATTGATTAAAAAAAAAGTATTGATTGATTTTAGAGAGGGAGAAAGCGAGGAAGAGAGACAGACAGACAGAAACATCGATCTGTCCCCATATGTGCCCTGACCCACAACCCTGGCGTATCCAGATGATGCTCCAGCCAACCGAACTATCCATCCAGGTCCCTTATTAATTCTTTTTAAGCCCTTCCTTGACCAGGGATAGCTCATTCCAATATGAGTTCATGAATGGAAGTCTCATTGGCCAGGAATTTGCAGAAGAAAGAAAAGAGGGTAATTAGCTGGGTAAACAGGAGGCTAACTTCTGTTTTGGAGATAAAATGAAGCCACAGAGGCTGGAATAAGAAAGGGAATTGAGCCAGTTGTTGACTAAGCCTTCTCTCTCCACCCCCAACATGCTTGGAACAGCAGCAGAGCAGAAAAGATGGAAAACAGTCTTCAAGATTTCATTTGAGTTGGTGAGGAGACTTCCTTCCCATTAAGTTCTAGCTGCCTGGTGGGTAGATTATTCTTCTTTGCAGAGTGGAAAGCTCATGGGTAAACCAAATGCCACCGCAATCCCTGAGAATCAACCCGGTCTCACTTAAAGTATGCTGCATTCTTTTGCTTATCACTAACACAGTATCTCCCAGGATAATACACTTTTTCCTTGTTTCATTATTTTTATCTTCTCTTGTTCCTAACTAAGCCTTAGATTTTCTGTGTCCAACATCCTTCACCATGTCATGTATTTATGAGCAATAAATTAATATTGCAACTTGGATGGAAGTACTAATCTGTAACTAAATATTTAACAAGGGGGCAGAAAGAATTTACATTTTGAACTTCAAACACTGAGAAATAAATGCCCTCAGTGGTGAGCTTTCCAAATTGGCAAGACTGCAAGGGCAAAACAAAATTTTCATGCATTTGATTGACCCCTTGAGAGGTGAGCTATTATTAGGAGGCCAGAACTTGTCAAAAACTCTCTGGAAAATATTGGATGAAAAGTGATTGAAACTAGAATTACTTTAAGCTGGTAAGCAGAGCCATGTCCAAAGGAGACATAAAATAAAATATTACATATGCACATATAATATTTTTATATTAATATATATGTTTATATATTTAACAACTCATTTTAATTCTGCAAATATTTATTGAGTGGCTATTGAATTAGAGACTATGTCATGCAGGTTTGGGGAACACAGATAATAATATCTAGGTTCTCTTACCTCCAGGAACTCACAAGCTGGAAATGTGTAAGAGGGAACGCTATTGTTAGTGGCAAAACAGCACCAGCTGTTACTGGCGATTAGACCTCAGTTCAACCACCTCAGTACTTGAGTTTGTCAAAGAATTCAGAGCCAAGGAATTCAAATTGAAGGAGAAAGTTTATTTAGAAGGTCACAGAGGTATAAAGAAGTGAGTCAGCAGGGCTGCGTGGGCTCAGCAAGTAAGATACAGAGGTAAAAGAAGGGCCCTTGGAGTTTAGAAGAAAGAAAGGCAAAGGTAATGTGCCTCGGGAAAGGGGAGGGAGAAAGGCACTGATGTGCTCCAGAGAGAGAGAGAGAGAGAGAGAGAGAGAGAAAACAAACCCTAGGTCCTCCATTCTAATGGGGTATTTTTGTTTTTTGTTTTTTTTGTGTGTGTGGGAGAGACAGAGAGAGTCAGAGAGAGGGACAGATAGGGACAGACAGACAGAAAGGGAAAGAGATGAGAAATATCAATTCTTCGTTGCAGTTTCTTAGTTGTTCATGATTGATTTCTCATATGTGCCTTGACCAGGGGGCTACAGCAGACTGAGTGACCCCTTGCTTGAGCCAGCAACCTTGGGCTCAAGCTAGTGAGCCTTGCTCAAACCAGATGAGCTTGCACTCAAGCTGGCGACCTCAGGATGTCGAACCTGGGTCCTCCACATCCCAGTCCGACGCTCTATCCACTGCACCACTGCCTGGTCAGGCTCCATTCTGATGATTTTTATCTGCTTTCCAAAGGCAGGGCTTTCAGGAGAGATCCCAGGGGAATATCTCAGCAGAATATTTATCAGCTCCCTTGGTGTGTTTTTTCAGGGTTGTGGTTTCCACTGATTGGTCAGTGCCAGGGCAGGAGGTCATTAGTCATGGCCTCAGGTCCTGATGTCAGCCATGGCCTCACCCCACCTGGCCTTGCTGCTTTTCTGGGCCTGGAGCTGAAACACAACTGAAGCCTAGATGTTATCTCTAGTGTGACCAAAATTCAGATTCCTGGTCAAGAGACCTGAGGCTTTGATTCCAAGATCATCTGTTGCAGATCAGAACCTCATTGTCCTGAGGGCTTAACACGTAAGGGAGTGGTTGTGCAAGGGAGTCATAGGAGGCTATTCTCTGGCCCCTCTCTTCTCCTCTAAGGGAGTCTACTACCTGCCTAACAACACGCTAGAGGAGGAACGGTCAGGGAAGCATCTGAACTGCATGACCAACAATATGAAAGGTCAGAGAGTCTAAATCACATGACCAGCAATATGCTAGGGAAGGAAAGGTCACCCTGGGACGAGGTCATTGTTTTCCCAGGTTTGCCCATTGCTAGGCACCCAGGGTGTCCCACCCTGGTGACCTGCTGTATCTGGCCTATCATTCCTATTCTGCTCACGTCTGTCTGTCTACTCTATCACTATGGTTCCTACAACCTAATACAACCTGACAAAGGTTATATTAGTGACTTGTAAAAAATGCTACCATTGCAGGGATTAACAGGAAAGAGGAAACCTGATGTTGGTGCCAGTGATCAGAGAGGTCTTCCTAGAAGAGGTGACATTTAACTCATTGGAATTTCAGCAGACACAGGAGGATGAGAATGTCCTGGCAGGGGGAACAGAAGTTGTAGGTGAGGAGCACATGGCTAGAATGGGTAAGAAATAGCAATGCTTTATGATTTGAGTGATTAATTCTTTACATATCCATTTATTCAGCAGACTTTCAGTGGGTGCTGAAGGAGGTAGGTGCTGGCTACAGAAGCTGAGACATGCACGGTGTAAGGCGAGTAGTCGCGGCGGTCACAGCCATTCACGGGCAGGTTCTCATTAGATTCGGACAGATGGTAAAGAAATAGTGGAGTCAAAAACTGGTGGCCCATTTCTTTATTCCAGCCTCGCAACTGGCTGGTGAGTAAAAACACACAGGGCACCAAAAGCCACTCACATGTTCTCTGGTTCCACAACCAGGAGAATCTTTTCTGATTTTTTCTAGAATCAAAGGCCCCCCCCACCAGTCTCAGCAGAGCTCGCCAAGAGCCTTCACCTTCTCCCTTATACTCTCTGCACAAACTGCAGAAAACATGGCTTCCTTCTTCCTCTCCTTTCTTCTTAAAAATTTTTGGTGCGAAACCCCTCCTCTAGCAAACATTAGCATAACAATGCCCCTCCCCAAGCAGGAAGGTAATTAGCGGTTTTACCTGGCAGCGGCCATTTTTAACAATAAAAGTGAGCAACTCGGAAAATGCAAATTTTACAAACTCATTTGCCTAACACACAGCCTCTTCATGGCTCATGTGATTGGGAGAGAGTGGTGGACTATGGGACTTTCAAGTAAGCAATCAAACAAACAGAAATCAATTTGATTCTAGAGAGATTTGTTTTTGTGGTGTCCCAATGATATCTTCCCAGAAAGTAAATGCCATTTCATTGAGTACCTTCTACATGCTGTGCTGAGTACCTATGTTACCGCCCACCCTTACAACAATCCGCATGGTAGGTATTTTCTCTATGTACAGGTAGAAGGAGAAACTCTGGGTGCCTGAGATTTCCCAGCTTGTAATGCATGAAGCTTGGTGTGGAGCAGGCATTGATCTCAGTGACCTGGTAAGTATAAAAGCTGAGAAATGGCTGAATTCAAGTACTCTCCCATCCCAGCCTGTGCCGTAAATACCACCTCGGAATGCCTCGGGACCACCCTGGCCTCTGGTGCTGCGGGCCCGCTCTGCAGAGTCCAGGCAGGTGATTTATGCCGCTCTGTTCTTTCAAGAGACCCCGGCTTATTGCCTTGCCCAGGAGAGCGGCAATGACGCTGCCCCACCCCACCCCCCAAACCAAAGATTTCCAATTACTGCTCTGCAGAAAATGTCAAAAGCATTATTCGACTATTCATTATCCCAGGTTTTGTAATTTTTCATATGTTTTTCTCTTATCTGCTAGCACTTGAAAAAGACCAGCTCTTTCCTCTTAAGAGAGCTTAATTTTCAGAGCTGTGCAGTCTCCCTATTATGTTCTTATCATCCTCTCCCTGTAGCAGACAGAATGACAACGATGACAAAAAGAACCAAAAATATTTGAAGGCCTTCCTGAAAATCCGTGGGAATGAGAACCCGAAAAGCCCAAGGTTTCTGTTCTTCGAGTGACCTGGAACAAGGCCAAGGGCGAATGGCCTTAGCTTTGACAATCAACTCAGCAGGAAGGAGTGGATTGGCTTGTTCTCACAAGGACCAAAACCACCACCCCAGGGCTGTCAAACGTGTTCTCTGAGGATTTCCCTCAGGTGTCCTAACTGGGGGGATTAAGTAGCCCTGAGGTGCCAAGAGGTTTCCCCAAAATTCTTATGCCAGTGTGAAATATACTTTGGCATCCCAAGAACCAGAGGCCAAGGGTGACTTGGGATGGGTGGTTTAGTCCTTCCTCCCTCTTCTATGGCCTCCGCCCTATTCTTTTCTAAAGCAATTGACATTTTTCTCGATGCTATGTAAAGTGCTATGCAAAGGCAACTTCAAGTCCCCCAGCTCGCTCTTCTCCACCTAGATGGCGCCCAAAGCCCCGCCATTTGGATTTTCTCAGCTGCCGTCTCCCAAGATGCTTTCCTCCCAAGGTTTCCGAAGCCAGCGCACCAGGACTCCGGGTTTACCCCAGGGACGCGCTGCCTAGCGGTGTGCCCGGCTCGGGGGAATCCCCGCCCACCTTGTCATTCCTGTAGGGGAATCCCCGCCCCCAGTCTCTGTCACTCCAGAAAGGGAGTTCCCGCCCCTAGACTCTACCAGTGGGACGGAATTCCCGCCCATCCTGGAGGCTCCGTGGATCCCTAGCGCCGCGCAGCTGGGAGAGACGAGCTCAGAGCGGACTCCCGGCGCCGAGCGTGCCGTCCTCGGGCAGGGAGACGCGGCGGGGTGGCCTCGGTGGGAACCCGCCAGGCCGCGGGCGCCGGGGATTGCGCCTCCCGCGGCTGCGGAGAACCGCGGCGCTGCAGCTCCGGGCAGGCGCGGCGGCGGCACTGGCGGTGGCAGCAGCGGCGTCAGCAGAGGCGCGGGTCCCGCCGGGCGGCGCCTGGGTCCGAACGAGCGAGAGGCAGCAGGAACCTCCGAGGAACCGCACGCAGGTGAAACGACTGTCCGGCCACCGCGGGGACGTGGGGCTTCGGCCGGGGTGGGGGTGGGGGGTGCCACCTCCGAGACTGCGTGCGCCTAGGAAAGTTTAGTGACAAATCCCGGTGCGAGAATCCCAGCCGCGGCAAGGTGGTGAGTGGGGAGCCGAAGCAGGGTCCTACGTTGCGTGGCGCCAACTCCCCTTGTGTCCGCCCGGGGGCGGGGAGGACGCGGCCGCGGGAAGAGGGCCGGACAGAGCGGGCCGGGGACCGCGGGACAACCCGAGACACACTGCTGGACACGTTTAGGACAGGGTCAGGAGCCCCTGCTCTTGGTACACCCATCTCTGGGTCGTTTCCTGGCCCTGCCCTCCGGGGCGCAGGCACTCAGGTGCGCCGGCCTCAGGTGCTGCATTGGGGTCCATCTCCCGCGCGTTCCCGTCCCTCGCCTGCCCCTGCCTCGGGGAGAGACGCGCGGCGCGAGGGCGTGGAGGGGGCTCGCAAAGAGCCAGGGCGTCTTTGGGGCGGCTATAGGCATCCGTCAGGGAGATGGGGAACATACCAATGGGGAAACCCGGTTCTCCCTGGTAAGTGGAGTTCCTCCCTAAACCTGTCTTTCTCCCCTTCTTTCTTCCTTTGGGTTTGCATTGACGTTTTGGGTCTTTGGGCTGCTTGCCTTCCCGCAATGCTGAATTGAGTAGGAGGAGGATCCAGGGCCCCTGCCTGGAGTTTGCCAGAAGCGTGACCTCAGCAGCCCCGTCAGTGCAGAGACCTTGATAAGGGACACTGGAGTGTGAAGAGGACAGGGTCTGGCAGGGACTGGTTGCAGAGACTGGAAGAGCAGGCGCGAGGGCATTCCAGAGCTGCAGACCTGCCCTGGGACTGGAGGTAGAGCGCTGGGGGCAGGTAGGCTCTGCATCAGTCTCTTGCAGCTGGCTGGCCTCTTGCCTCCCACAGACGTCGGGTGCCTTGGGTGGGTGTGTTTCCCTTAAGGAATCATGAGCAAGCTTCTGGAGCCGTCACTGAATGGCTGCAGAGAGGGATGTCTGGATCTGCTTTGACCAAGAGCCCCCCTGGACCTTCAGTGCTGCTGGTCCTTCCTCAGTGGGGCCTCCCACACCCAGCCTGCCTTGGACTGGGGCTCTAAGGTCCTGGTGTTTCTACAGGGCCAGCTTTTCTGGTCTGAGTTCAGGAGGGTGTCAAGTTGGTGGCAGGTGTGGCATGGGAGGGCCGCTTGTGGGGGCAGAATAGAATGTCTCAGAACACTCGTGGCTGTGGGTGGTTTATCTCTAGCTTCATCAATTTCTTCTCCCATTCGACTGGGCTGAGAACCGCTGTGAGTGGGTGTTTGGGGACAAGGGGAGATGTAGGAATGAGGGGATGGCAGGTTCTGGGAGAGGAAGAATTAGAACCCTGTAAAGTATTGATATATAAATGCACCTCCCTTGGCATAATTCATATGATCCTGGAAAAATATTGAATTATACTTTAAATCTCTATCGTTGAAATTGATTTTGCATGTACTTAAGGCAGTTTACTATTTAAGGAAACTTAAGATAATTTCTCTATTCATTTCAACCAATTTATTTTCGGAGTACCTGTGGTTTGCTGTGCACAGGGGCTTAGAGGCTCCTGGAGACACACATAGATGAAAGAGCCTCCTCCTTGCTGTCAGGGTTTCCATCTATCAGAAGTGAGATAAGTATAATGAGAGCTCAGATCCAAACTACTGCATGCGTGGCATGTAATAAGCATCTTGTGTTTATTGGATGAAGGGCTGACGCAATGAACAAAGCACCTGAAGAGTGGCCTAAATAAAACATTTTAGGATAGGGAGGGACAGAATCACTTCTGACCATGTATATCTGAAAGGCTTTGGGGAGGAGAACCCAGGTAGATAAGGTGGGTACTTAGAGGTTAATCCTCAGGTAGGAGAACAGTGGAAGAAGGGGCTGAGCTAAGGACTTGGAGGAAGTTAGTTCTGCAGTTGGTAGGGAAGTACTTGAGATTTTTGAGCAAGGAACTGTCATGATCAGCCGTGTGCTTTAGGGAGATTATTCTGATCTCATACAGAAAAATTGGAACTGGGAGAGATGACAGGTGAGGGGACTAGCAAGAAGGTTATTGTAATAAGGTGGAGGATGGAGGTGTGGGCAGAGGCGTGGCAGCAGGCTCGGATGAAAGGAAAGGGAAGGAAAGGTTCCCCGGACATGGACTTGAAGTATGAGCGCTGCCTCGGTGTAGAATGAAGGAGAAACCAAGACGACCTGCAGGTCAGTGGTGTGAATACACCTTTGACTGAAGTAGGGAGTCTAGAGTTTCAACATTCAACACACTAGAAACCTGGAGCACCCCTTTCAGACTTCTCCTTCTCACTCCCCCACATCTCATCAGTCACCTAGGCCTGCTGACTGCTTCTCCTGGTAAAACCTATCAGTGGCTCCCAGGACCTTGTGTGGGATAAATTCCAAATCCTATGTGCTTCCTCCAACTTCTTTCCTGTTATGTCACACGCACACACACACACGCACACACGCCGCACACACACTGATCTGTCTAACTCTGCCTGTACAGTGCTGTTTTTTCTGGGGTGGTAGGCAGTAGTGAGAGGAGTGGGGTCTTGGAGTGTCCTTCCTCCCTGGTTTTTCCAGCTCCAGCTCCTGGGCCTCCGCCTCTGTGAATTCTCTACCTCTTTCCTATGGCGTTGAGCATCTTATTTATACCTTTGGACCAATCACTCTACAGAGCCCCATTGGCACACTCATCATGATGTCCCGGCCCTGTTTCTTTAGGATCTTATCTTATGCATGCTTGGTCACCCACTGATTTAACCAGGTCAGGCAGGGGAGGGATAGAGGCAACACTGCAGCCCCCCCTTCCCTGCTGATTGTACCCTAGGGTGTAGTCCCCATCCTGACTGGGAAGGTCCAGGCCTGGTATGCTAGACAGGATAACACAGAGCTGTGGATGCTCCCTTGTCCTTGATCATGTGAGCCTAAGTGATACAGACCGTGGGGGGTGGGGGATGTCCTTCTTGGAAGGTGGCCCCAGGTCACTCTTATTACACCATCCACAAGGGGCATCATCCAAAAGAGAGGACAAACCCACAGAAGGTCAGGACCAAACCCAAAGGGAGGCTGAATCTACTTCATGGGGCTGAGTTGGAGCCTTGAGAGTTTTAACCTTCTTTTTCTGACCTCAAGTGTCTCCACAGTACCAAGATGGATGCTAGGGAGGCAAACCCCTGAGGAAGGCAGGTGGGCAGGTGCAGGCAGGAATGTCTGAGAAGGGCCAGAATCCCAGGAGGAGGATGGGAAAGGCCGTCGACAGAGACTGAGAGCAGTGTCTAGAAAGGATGCTCATGGAAGCCAGGCTACAAGGGACAAAGGAGAGAGCAATGCCAAGACAGTGGAAGTGGGGGGGGGGGGGTAGAGACACTGGTTCCGGAAGTGTGTGCCAGCTAAAAATAACCGGAGAGTAGTTGGAGGAGGTGGTAGCGTTGTGGGAGCATCTCTTCAGGAGAGTCCCCTCCCAGGCATGTGTGGTAAATAAGAGAGAAGAGGAAAGTGGGAGAGAGGAGAGACAAGGTGAGGAGCATTTAGGAGATTTAGGAGGAAGAGGCCACAGCAGGTGCAGGGGAAGAAGAGCTGGCGGCCGCCCCCCCTGGAAGGTAGGAGGGAAGCCACGGCTGGGCGGGTGAGGCCTGCATGGAGCCTGCGATGCAGCACAGGGAAGAGTGACCGGGACGAGCACCTGCTGGGGGTGGGAGGTCACTGTCACTGCTCCAGGCTGGGGGCTTGAGGGGACAGGCGGGAGAGCAGCTGCCAGCCAGGGGAGGTGCACTTGGCATCTGGCACCGGCTGAGGCAGCCTGGAGGGAAAGGAAGGATTCTGGGATTGGGGTCAGAGACTTGGGCTGCAATCTAGCTGTGCAGAGACTTCTCATTGGCCAGATCATTTAAAATTTTGGAGCCTTGGTTTCCTCGTGTGCAAAATTGGCACAAAGCTACTAAATAGGGGTTGTCCTTAGGAGGAATGAAAGAGGTCCTGAGGTGTATGTGCATTCCCCTCAATAACAGCGTCTGGCAGGTTGTGGGTCCCTCTCATGGTGTGTTGAGAAATGAATTAGCCTCGTGCCCAAGTCTGTGGCAGCCCAGCTGAATGTGGAAGGCAGGACTTTCTTAGCGGACTCAACCAATGCTTTCTTTCAGTTTTAGGAGAAAAGTTCTGGACTGCTCCGAGCAGCCCAGCCTCCTTGTTGTTCCCCTTAACCAGGCATCCCCAAACTACAGCCCGTGGGTGGCATGCAGGCCCCCTGAGACCATTTATCTGGCCCCTGCCGCACTTCCGGAAGGGGCACCTCTTTCACTGGTGGTCAGTAAGAGGAGCACTGTATGTAGCGGCCCTCCACTGTCCCTCCAAAGGTCTGAGGGACAGTGAACTGGCCCCCTGTGTAAAAAGTTTGGGGACCCCTGCTTAACGAATCCTTTTATTTATTGAGTTGTTCTAGTGGGAACATCTGCAGTTCACATCCCTCTCTTATGCAAAGGTTAAGTTGCCAGGGCTCAGAGCTGGGAGGTCCTGCCTGCCTGCTCTCCTCTGTGGTTTGGAAGGGGGTGAGGTGCCCCCACTGGTTACCTCTTGCACTTGGGGAGCCGAGGCCCAGAGAAGCTGAGCACTTGCCTCATTCCGGTATAATTGGAACTAAAAGTGCAATTTACAGTTACTCAATCTGGGGAACGGTTGTCATTTTATGGCAGTCGTACAAGGTGCAAGGTGGGTGAGGAAGAATTTAAAATCTGCATACCCCCTTGGTTTTATTAATGGATCTATGATTAAACCTAGAAAGATTCAAGAAACATTCTCACCTAGTGAAGAGGGGCAGATAAGGAGCTCTTAGCTTGATTTAGTAAACACTCAATAGGTGTGTGCCAAATTAAATGACATTGGGAGAATATGTGTAGGGTTTTCTTTTTTAAAGAGAAGTTTTTAAAAGAAAAGTGTGCTCTCCAATTATTTTCTGCCTTGATGGTCTATGTTAGATTATGTTGTTCTTTCGGTTTAGGCGTAGGTCACGTTTACAATGATAGGTCATTTTGTGGCATTCAAAAATTTTTGATTCTTGATCTTATAATAGCCATATTCTAGAACTGAAAGGAAAAAGAGAGATGAAATTGGGAAAGCACGTATTTCTCGTGAGTGCTGTAGTTCTGGGCAGAGGCAGGATGTGAAGCCAGGTAGGTCTGCTGATCCAGACTTGAATTGCCTGTGATCTAAAGAGTTCTGCATTCTATTTACAAATGCATCCAAGAAAACACTGGGAGCATTTACGGTTTGCAAATTCAATAGTTGAAGAGGCCCTTTGTGGTCTGATAAGGCGGCCGGTAGAGAGATGGCTTGTTAAGGCACTAAGTGTGCGGAGAAGACACATTTGTCTTTCAAGTCCCTCCAGCTCCGGGAAGAGGCCGGCCCCTGGCCGTGGCCCCACGCCGGGCTGAGCCCAGCGCCTTTTCCACTGACATTCTCAGTGGGGCCAGGAAATGTCTTGGTCTGAGAGCCCCAGCTCCTTGGGGGTGCATTACCTCCACAGACACATTGAGGGAACAGAAAACCAGAAACTTTAGAATCAACTCTCTTTATCGAAGCTATCCAGTGAAACCAGATAGCTGTTAACTGACTGATTAAGTTATTCTTAGATTTAATTGTGTTTAGGTTTTAAAGTGTTTCTGTGGCTCATAAAGCACTGTAGGTCACATGAGGGATTTTGGAGAAGTGGGGCACCAGGGACTGACTGACAGCAAGGAGGACTAATTTCACACACACTGTTGTCGCCAGCGTTAGATGGAATCCTAGCAAGTAGGCAGGGGAAGGTTTGTTGTCTGAAGCAGCCCCAAAAGCCTAGCTAGCCACATGGTAAAAACATTACAGGCTCTTAAGGATGGGTAAGTCCTTGAAGGGATCCAATCCCTCGCCTTGAGGTTAAAGTAAATTTAGTTCATTCCAGACAGGATCTGTGAACAGCCACCTGAGGAGGGGCTTCCCTGGTATATGTGGCCCTTCACAGAATGCTGCCCCAGACTGAGGTGGGGGGTGGGGAGGTTGAGGTTAGCAGGAGTGGAAATGGATTTGACCTGAGCACTTATGGTATCCTTTTTAGCAACACCTGGACACCTCTGGTACTTGGCTTTGCATGCACTAGCCTTTAACTCTGCTATCTCATCTGAATTAAAACACACACACACACCCTGTTGTCCTGGCCTCTTTGCAAAAAATAAAGACACAGTGATACAATGCAGAATCCCGATCTTAGTGCAGGGCTATATGCAGTGCAGTGGAAACCCAGGTCCTTGGCTGAGACCTGCTTGCTGAGGGAATCTCAGAGTGCCAAGGGGGTGGGGGAGAGGTCACTGGGTGTCATGGTGGATGCAGGACAGCATTGGGGATGGCTGCCCCACAAAGGCGGCCTCGGGCATCCAGAAGGTGGTGCAAGGAGACGTGCCTGGGAGCGGCAATCTCTTGGGACCCTTGGGACCCTGTCTGGCCACTGGGTCCATCTCTGGTTAGCTATACTATATTGGGTTGGTGTGCACAAGTTTGAAAATCCAGTAATACCTTCATCCCTAAAGAAATTAACTGGTTCCTAATACTACTTATATTTGCATGCAGGTGAGCAAATATAGTAATTACAAAATCTCTTCAAGTGTTTGAACAATTCTTTTTTTTTTTTTTTTTTTTTACACCCACGGAGGTAAGAATGGAGCCAAGTTGAGCAAAGCAAGATGTCAATAAACTCATTAAATTTTTGTGTGTTGGCCAACAGACACTTGTAAAATGTCTGATTTCAGCTGTGTTTCAGTTGGATTCTACCCCCTCCACCTTTGGCAACATGTGTTTTATGGGGTTTTGGGTAAAACTAGATTGTGCGATACGGGTCTCTTGGTGAAGAATATTAACTTCCAAGGCTAAAGCAGCCATGCAAATATTATCACAAAGTCACTCAGCAGACAAAATTGGCATCGTCATCCTTCAGTTTTTCACTGGCCACTCTCCATGCCTGCCCCGCTCTGGTCCTTGTTATTCCCAATATTATTAGGCTAAAAGTGGAGACAGCTGTCCCCAGAAAATGTGCTCGGAGCGTCCTCATCAGCATGGATTCTCAAGAGAGAGCAAGCGGCAAGATGGTGTGGGGAGAGGAAGACACCGTAAGGATGGCGTTAAGCCCTCTCTGAACCTACTAATCTTTAAACACCTGAGCAGATGTAAGACTTGTTCATTTCTCTCCCAATGATGGCTGGGGAGCAGTGTTCAACCATTTTTGGCACTTGAGCACCCTTTCCACCTGCTGGTCCCTCTCCTGCTCAGCTGCCTGGGCACCGGCTTTATCCTGAGGGTCTCTGAAGACGACCCGCCTTTTCCCCAAACTCTTCAGACTACAGCACGATGTCCATCCAGTACGTGGGTAAAAACCAACATTGTTTGAATGTTTCCTATTTGGCAGGAACTATTCCAGACATTTTGCATATATTAACTCATTTAATTCTCATAACCATTTGATGAGGTAGATACTGTTATTACCCCCATATTAATTTCCTGTAACAAATGATCACAAACTTGGTGGCTTAAAGCAACAGAAATTTGTTCTCGCCTAGTCCTGGAGGCCAGGAATTTGAAATCAAGGTGTCGGCTCTGCTTGTGGAGGTTCTCAGGGGAGAATCCTTTCTTGCCTCTTCTACCTTCTGGGCACTGTGGACATTCCTTGTGGCTGTTCCTCTCTGTCTCTGCCTAACATTGCCTGCTTTTTTGTGTATTTGTGTCTTCTATTATGTCTGTGTGTCACCATTTTGTGCGTCTTTTATAAGGATCCTTGAAATTGGGTTTAGGGCCAACCAGATAACCTAGGATGATCTCACCTCAAGATTCTTAATTGAATTATATCTGCAAAAACTCTTTTGCCAAGTGAGGTCACATTCAGAAGTACCAGGACCTGAGCATATCTTTTTTTTTGGGGGGGGCAGCATTGAACCTACTATATCCCCTTTTGTAGATGGAGAAATGGTGGTGCAATGTGGTTGAGCAGATTCTTCAAGGTTACGGTGTTGGTGGAGCTGGGATTTAAACGAAACAGTCTGGGTCCAGAGCTTGCATTCTTGACCATTTCTCTTTACTGCCTCTCAATAAGTGTGCTCAGTGATTCTTTATGGTATTAATGGACGGCAGGATGGGTGGGTAGATAAATGGATGAAAAGATGCTGATAACAATAACTGACTAATATTGCCCTTCCCAGTGTATTGAAAATAACAACACCAACTAATAGTCATTGTGTTTTGATGTCACCAGGACTTGGCCTTGGGTCTTCTTCTCTAGCTCTTCTCCCTCCTAGGGAAGTCTCATCTGCCTCAAGGCTTTATCTGCCATCTGTGTGCGGTTGCCTCCCGCATTCATGTCCTCAGCCTTGACCTCCCTGCCGAGTTCCAGACCCACCCACCGCTGCCAATGTGGCATCTCCACATGGGTGTGTGTGATCAAAGTGAAACCCTTGCTATTTCTCCCTCAGGCTAGCTCTTTCCTTCTCTTCCCCCTCCTCTCGGTAAATGGCCCCACCATCTACCCCCCAAAACTAGAAATCATTCTTCTCCCTTCCTCACTCCCAGAAGTAAATCTGTGAGTCCTTTTGGCCCCTCCTCCAGCATCTACCCCCTCCTCTGCACTTCCCGGGCCTCCATCCTCATTGACATCACCACTGTCTTGTCCCTGGACCCCTACTGCAGTAGTCTTCTAACTGGTCTCCAGAGAGCACTCTTGACCCCTAGTCCTTTCTCCTCAAAAAACCTAGGGGTGACTTTTAAAACACAAATCAAGTCATGCCATTCCCAAACTTAAAACTGGGCATTTTTTTTCTTTGCCTTTTGAATATGATCCAGGCCCCTGGCCCTAGCCCAGCCCTCCAGCAATTTCCTCCATCGCCACCCATGGCACTCACTCTCTGTACCCAGACACACTGTCCTTCTGTTTGTTCTGGAACATACCAAGCTCTACCCTTGTATAGGGCCATCCCGCTCTCTGGAAGCTTCTTCCTGTAGACCTCACAGGCCTTCTCTACAACCATATATATACATATATATACACACACACACACACACACACACACACACACACATTTCCCCCCCTTTGGAGAGAGAGAGAGATGAAGGGAGAGAGATGAGAAGTATCAACTCATAGTTGCGGCACATTAGTTGTTCATTGATGGCTTTCTCATATGTGCCTTGACTGGGGGGCTCCAGTCAAGCCAATGTCCCCTTGCTCAAGCCAGTGACATTGGGCTTCAAGCCAGCAACCATTGGATCATGTCGAGGAGGATCCCACATTCAAGTCAGCAACTTACACTCAAGGTGGTGAGTGTGCACTCAAGCTGGGGACCTCAGCATCCCAGGTCAATACTCTATCCACTATGCCACCACTGGTTAGGCAACAACCATATAATCTTAAAATGACCAACCCAGGCTTTCTATCACACTACTGTTTAAAATCAAGTTTTCATTTAGTTTTTAGAATATAAGCTTCATCAAAGCAGGGCCCTTGTCTTGTTCACTGTTTCTCCAGGGTCTAATATATAACAGGAGCTCAATAAATAGCTTTTGAACAAATTGAGCACTCACTATAGTCCAGGGATTGATCCCCATTATTCTTTTTCAGATGATGGAAAATAGGTTCAAAGAGTTCAAATTACTTGCCTGAAGTTACACATCTATTAAGAGTTGGAGGAAGAATTTGAACCCAGTCTCTGACTCATGAGCCTGTGTTCTTAACCATTACTCAATACAGAATCTCTGAGAAGCAGGAACTGCCAAGGATACATAAGTCCCTCCAGAGCTCTGAGTTGTCTAACTCATTTTCCTGCTCATAAACCCAGGACACAGATTGTTAAAACAAGAATATACTCACTTAAAGATTCTAAATGCACGGTTTCTCTGAAAAGTTGGCTCTAGGGCTTAAGCTTGAGAAGCTAAGAAGTTCATTTCTCTTTTTTCTCCACTTGGGCATATAGCCTCAAGACTTTTTCTATTTTCTTTAATTTTTTTTTCTTTTATTGATTGATTTTAGAGAGAGGTAAAGGGAGAGAGAGAAACATCAATTTCTTGTTCCACTTATTTATGTATTTTTTGGTTGATTCCTGTATGTGCCCTGACTAGAGATCAAACCCACAACCTTAGTATATATATTGGGACAACACTCTAACCACTTGAGCTACCTGGCCACAGACTTTTTCTGACCCAGCTGGAGACTTAATGGTTTAAACCCTCTTTCTTGCACCCTAAACGGAAAGACAGAGGTGGTCATTGCCTTCTGATATGCAAAGGTGGAATTTACTTGCATTCATAAGAAGCCAATTTTTCTGTAATCTGGCCTCTTCTGCCTCCATATCTCTAACCCAGTTAATAGACACCTGGGAGGAGCACATCAGCACTATCTTAGATCAGTTGGTAGCAAGAACCTCTCCACTGGGTCTTGCTCAAAGATTGGTCTATTTCTCTATCACCAGTCATGGAAGACACGAGTTGTGGGCGACAGCAAAGGACAGGTTCTTGCCAGGCATGGGATTCAAAGGCACTTCAGCCAAGGTTGTAGGCTAGGGAGAATGAGACAGCAGTGATTTGTTTCTTTCCCTCTTGCTGGACCTCTTTTTAAAAATAAGGGAATGACATCAGCATCCTGAGATGTAAACATCAGACAAAAGGGCTACTATTTCAGGCAAATAGTAATTGTGAGGATGGCCAAGACCCACGAATATAGGTTGGGCCTTTATTCATAGAAAGGGCTATATAGTGGCTGATTAGTGTATCTGGCAAATATCGCTGCTTTCCTACAGTAAGGCAGGACTCTGGCCATTTGATACGTCATGCGCTTTGCCTCTGCTGTCATGAGTGGGGTTTGCCATGGTAACTAGAACTTTACCTGGAGGGTTGTGCATGTAAAGTGTCATTCATTGGCAGTCTCCTTTATTTTTAGCATAAGCCAAAGAGGAGCTGCTCATTGTTCCTGCTAACAGGAAGGTGAGAAGTCACAATGGAGCCCAGGTGGAAATGTATGGGCTGCTCTTGGGTGGAATGTCACATGCACATGAGTGCTTCTGGATTGCCACTGGTTAAAATCCAGGCTGGAACCTGTGTGCTGGGATTGTTGAACTGAATACTTTTTATAACTCTTTCTCCAGTGCTCTTCCCCATCTTCATGACACAGCATGTGAACTTTGCTAACGATAGTGGCCTCGCAACTGGGAGTAGGTTGCTTCCCACAAAACCATTCAAAATTATGAAAGCTTAGCAAACATATGAAAGCAGTAGTCTTATCAGTTATGCTCAGTTCTTTCTCTCTTAGAGCTTTTATTTTGTGCTTGTTGCTGTGTTTTTGTTTCTTTTTGTGGTCTTTTTTCATTCAGATAATATTTGTTTAGCATGTGGCATATGGCGGAAAATATATAAATACATATATATGTATATATATTTCCTATTCTGTGCATTTGAATAAAAGTAAAATTCTGATTGTCTTGAATGAATTATCAATTGTACCAAATTGTTTACCTGTGTTTGGGATGGGGAAGAAACAATAGAAAAGCATTCCTTCAAGAACATGGTGAGCCCCCTTTTGTTGGAAACTTGGAAGGGGCTCAGTACCCCCTTGGCATACTGGCTGATGAGTGAATCTGGGCAGTGTGACCTTGTGCTATAGGTTTGGCTGGGTGTGTGGGCTGCAGTCCAGACTGAAGCCACAGCCGCTCCTTGAGTTGGTATCAGCTGAGGTCAGAAACACTAGACTGGAAGGTTCTTCCAAGCAGAGGCCATGTCCTGTGTGGTGCTGTGACTCAAACCCCTATGGTGACACCTGGGCCACAGTAGGTCCTTTATGAAGGTTTTTAAAATAAATGAAACTAGTGTCAGACCGGCATGTCTGGGTGGGAGAGAAGAACCTATATGTCGGGTAATGTCCCGCTGAGTATCTAATGGTCCGACTTTAATGTCTAAACCCAAGTTCCGGATTCCCACCCTTGCCCCTTCCAGATGTTTTGTGTCTGGTTGGTTCTTTAAAATACGCCCAGAACCTAGCCATTGTTCACCACCTCTCTCCTCATCCCTCAGTTGGACTATTTTAAGAATTGCTCAATTGTTATTGCTCCCCGCACCCCTGTAGTCTATTCACAGCAGAGCAGCCAGGATGATTCTAGTAAAATGGAAATCAGAGCTGTCACTTCTCTGCTCAGACCTTCCCAGTAGCTTCCCCTCTCACTCAGAGTAAAGCCGTATTCATTGCATAGTTTACCAGGCCCCATTCTCCCCCTTCCCCTTGGTCCTTCCTCTCTGACTTCATCTCTATTCTTTCCCTCTCAGCTCTAGCTGCACTGACATGCTTCTGCCCCAGGGCCTTTGCACCCACCGTTCCCTCCGCCTGGCATGTTCTTTCATGCAGCTGAGTTGCTCCCTTACTTCCTTCAGGTCTTGCTTCAATTGTCACCTTCGGCAAAGTCTTCCGTGTCACCCTGCTCCAGTCTGAGACTTCATATCCCCCTTCTCAGCTTTATTTTCTCCTTAGAACATTGTCACTTCTCTTAACATCTGTTTGCTTGACATAATTTGCTTTTCTGCCTGTTCTTCCCTACTATAATGTAGAATTTGAGGGTATTTTCTTAAGGGGGGGTTCTTTTTGGTTCACTCTTGTATCTTCAACACTTAGAATAATGCTTGGCATACAGTAGGCACTCAGAAAATATTGGATGAGAGAACGAATTAGCATCACTGGTATTTTTAATTTAAATGCTGGTGCCTCAGGGATTGTGATGTAATAGGTAGGAGGTGTGGCCCAACCATTGGTGTGCTTTGAACACCCCCGGTGGTTCTCATGTGGAGCCAGGGTTGCAAACCACTACGTATTTTTCTCCCTTTGAATTTCACCTCTGTGGCATGTGTTACAGCATTGTTAGAAAATCCATTAGTCTCGAGATGATTTTAATGAAATTTGTGCTGTGTCTAATAGCATAGTAGGGTTTTCATCTGAGTGTTTGGTTAGCGTGCATGTAGTGGATATTCATTCCTGCCTGACCTCGGCTGAACTTGGACGGAGACCCAGACTTCATATTGCAGTGTCAGGTGTTTTCTTGGTTAATTTCTCAGTTGAGCATAAGGATTTTCTCTTTATACTTGAAAAGTAAAAGCGGATTTGGATCCGGCTTACTTTCTTTCATCTACTTAGGTAATAATACACTTTATTCCACACTCTCCACCCAGAATGCCCACCGGATTCCCATTGCTGAAATTCTGTCCGTCCCTTAAGACCTAAGAGAAGTTTCGTTCTTTTTTAAAAATGCCCCCCCTTCCGGTGGGCAGTCTCTTGGACCATCTGGTGCACACACTGCCTGGTACATTCACTGGACATCCAGCACATGCTACTTCGGTTGGTGAACCTGCTGCTGAAACCATCCTCTTCTTTGTTGATGCCCCCCACCAGACTAGACTGTAAATTCCCTTGGCCATACTGTCACAGCAGCAGACAGTAAACAGATGTTGATGAATTGCTGACACTATTTTTGTTGAATATATTGGCAGCATCTAAGGAGCCTTGCCTACAGAAAGGGGTGTCACCCTCGGCATAATAAGGGATTGATTATACCCTTCATAAACACCCTGGCATTTTTCACTCTGGCTGATTGTTGACTGTATCTTTCCCATCAGAAGATTTTTAAATAAGCAACTGAACATGTAGCTTGTAAGATTTAAAATCCTAAGCTTTCGGCACCCTGTTTGAAAATGACGTACTCAAGAAAGCTCCGGTATAGTCACATTTGGCTTTTCTCTTTTTCAAACTCAGATTTAAGGAAATAAAATGTAGCCTGACCAGGTGGTGGCACAGTGGATAGAGCATCGGACTGGGATGCGGAAGGACCCAGGTTCGAGACCCCGAGGTCGCCAGCTTGAGCGCGGGCTCATCTGGCTTGAGTAAAGAGCTCACCAGCTTAGACCCAAGGTCGCTGGCTCCAGCAGGGGGTTACTCGGTCTGCTGAAGGCCCGCGGTCAAGGCACATGTGAGAAAGCAATCAATGAACAACTAAGAAGTCGCAACGAGAAACTGATGATTGATGCTTCTCATCTCTCTTCGTTCCTGTCTGTCTGTCCCTGTCTATCTCTGCCTCTGTAAAAAAAAAAAAAAAAAAAAAAAAAGGAAATAAAATGTAACCTGTCTTTTAGAGGGGCTGTCGAGAGGAAGCTCTGAGACAGAGCAAGGTGGGGCCACCTTATAGGGCCTTTTCCTCCCTGTGTGAAGGAGGGGCTTGCTATCACAGGGTCACTATCAAGCTGGCATTCTTCACATCGACAGCCTGGGAGATCAGGTAACCTGATACATTGGAGTTGGAGGAAGGTGTAGAAACTAAGTTCTTAACACCTTTGTGGCCTTCTGAAGCCCTAGGCTTGGGGGAAAGTGATGTCATGGTGAGACAGGAAATGTTATAAAGCTGTAAAATGTCATAAACTGATTTCCATCTGGTTGTAGGTGTACAGGACACAAGCAAAGAAAAGCTCATTGTGTTTTTATCCAGTGGGGATAAGGTTACACACCAGTACATCATGGGAAAGCTGTTGACACAGTGTATCTGGGCTTTTCAGCAAGGTGTTTGGATGGCCCCTTGGGATATCTTTGTGGGCGAGATGGAAGAGTGTGGGCTGGACAGTGGCAGCACCTGGTGATCTGTAGCTGACGGACTAAATGCCTGAGCAAAGGGCTGGATGGAGTGGTGTCCATCCAGAGAGAAGGTTCTAATAGTGAAAGTCACATGCATGCAGTTCTGCCGTTGGATTTCTCCTGCTCCCGTTCAGTGTTTTTATCGACTTGAATAAAAATATGGATGACACGTTTATCCCATTTTCTCATGACCCAGATCTGGGAAGCACAGTGACCTCATTTCACACCAGAATCAGAATCAAAATCAGTTTACAGAATAGTCCAAGACTTGCAAGAGTCAGCCAAGGGGCCCAAGCAACAGTCCTGCTCTTATGTATGAAAAAAAAACAACAAAACACCACCGTCACATTTATTATAGGGTCGTGAGAAACCTGCTTCAATAGCAATCTTTGTGCAAACTATGTAGGAAGTTTATTTGACTCCATGATCAACCCTGTGATGTTATTTAAATAAAGGTAAATCCCAGATGTCAGGGGTTCCAAAACAGAGTGCTGGCGCCTAGATATTGTGAGCTGCCTGGGCAGTGCACAGTCTAAAGTGACATGCCCACAGGCAAGGGTCCAGGATGGAGGAGTTAGTAGAAGAGATTTGCAGGAAGGTTCATAGCCGCCTTCCAAGGCCGTCCCACGGACCATCACTTGATCTACTCCTTTACCAATATTCTAAACTCCCTAATCTTTTTTCCTTTTGCTCTCCCCAGCATCCAGAATCCCTACACTAAATACATGCTTTTTCTGCCCTTTTGTCCTGACTGCTAAGCATTCCTGTGAATGGAAAAACCCACCCATCTATTTGGATTGGTGCACTTGTAGAACAATGGCCTTTCCACTCATCAGCCCCACAGACTGGCAAACAGGTGCACAGTCTCTTCACAGAATCCCAGTCACCTTCCCCTGCCATCTCCCAGTGTCTAGGCTATCTCTTATCTCTCCCTCCAAGCTGGGACCTTAATGCTTTCTTCACAGAGAGAATCAGCGGCCACCCTTCAGTTCCATTTCCTCCCTTACCAACCATTTCCACATCCAGCCTGCACTCTTTCCTTCCTGCCTCTGAGAAAGTGCCCCTTTTCCCTCCACCCCATTGATTTGGGAGATAGGAAGGGATAGGGGAGGGGAAAGGGGGAGAGAGAGAGAGAGAGAAGCAGTAACTCATTGTTCCACTGAGTTGATTGCTTCTCATGTGCCCTGACTGGGGCTCCAGCCAGCGCCCTTGGGATCTAGCTGGTGACCCCAGGATCAAGCCGGCGATATCCATGCTCCAGGTGATGCTCTATCCCCTGCCTCAGGGCAATGTTCCTCTTTTCATCAAATGTGTTCTTCCCGGGCTCAATTTAATGATCATACTTGATCGGTATACTTTTTTCCCACTGTCTTCAACTTCTCACAGGCCATTAGTGGTTCCTCTCCGCCATGTACAGACCTCTTCCCTCTCTAAGACCCCTCTGTCTTTATGTCCTCAACAACCCAGTGACCTGAAAACTTGGTCTGTGTTGGCTGATGACACTAATTTCTCACTCATTCCTCAATGAATTGTGGTCTGATTTCCATTGCCAACCCTCATTAAAGTAGCCTCGCTGTGATCACGAGTGGGTCTCTAGATCTAAGTCCAGTGAGAACTTTGCAGTATTTAATTCAGTGGATGCTGCTGCCTGGGTCCTCCTTGACAGAACACCATTCTCTGATACCACTTCTCTTCTGGTTTTCTTCCTACCTCTCTAATAGTTACTCTTAATCTTCTCTCTGAGCTCCACTCCATGGAGCCCTTTAATTTATTTTTGCAACTTTTGTCTTCCTCTTTTTGATTGGGTTTTATGCTTTGCCTCTTAAACATTGATGTTCTCATCCCCCCCCCCCGAACCCCCTTGGCAATTTCAGTCACATTTCAACGTCAGCCCCCACTCATGTATAGATCCCTCTGAAATTGGTATCTTTGGCCCCCACCTTCCTCCTGAGCTCTGGACCCCCATGTCACTACCCACTGTCTTCATTGGGTGACCCTCTGCTACTCCAAAGTAACACATCCCAAACTGAGCTCACCACCTTTCCCATACAGGCAGTGGTGAGATTCAGATAATTTAACCGGTTCTCTGCCCTCATGACCGTTTTAAGTATAAAAAAACAATATACTGAAAGGTAGTTTATTATTTCACGCATTTAATACTTAAATAAGAACAATAAAGGAGGTACACAAAACTAGATTATAAGTAAGAGTTTTAAAATATTAATGAAAAAATATTAAATAATACCTGACCAAAAAAAAATAGAACTGTTATTTAAGATACTTCCATATTGCTTCTTGATTGGCGCCTTCACTTGCAATTTTCTTCTCTTTTATCTGAGCATCATCGGCTCTGTGATTTATCCTTAACTATCTATTCACTGTAGGAGTAGGATCCCATTTCTTTACCTATGGACGGAATGAACAGTACTATGGGAGCTTAGAATACACTGTTGCGCAGATGAACATTAAAAAGGAGTAAGGAATGTAAATTTGTGATTTCCACACTTTAGAGAGAACCCTGATTACAAGTGCCATTTTAACAAGCAGTTTGCAGAACTCAGCATAAAATTAGGTATTGGTTCTGCTGAACTGGTGCGAACTGGCTAAATCCCACCACTGCATACAGGCCTGTTCCTTTTCCTCTGTTCCCAGTCTTAGCGAGTGGCACCCCTTCTGAACCAGCCCCCCAAACAAGAACTCTGGATTCGTCCCTCACCTCTCTGCAGTTCTGTATACCTGCGCGTAGTAGGTTTGCCACCAAGATCTTTTAGCTGGCCAAATCAAGTATTTCCATGGCTTTCTTGTGTAGGACTGCTAAAACTTATTTGTATTTCTGGTCCAGAAGCTGGAACTAGAGCCAAAACATTGAAATTAAGGGGAGAAGATGTGGTTCCATGCTGGGAAATTTTTTTTAACCGTTACAGACTCAAAGAGGCGTGGACCGCCTTGAGAAGCAGTGGGTTTCCCTTGACTGCAGGCATCCAGCAGAGGCGTGAGGGCTGACTTCACATGACTGGGCTGGTGACTTCTAATGCCTCAGCCAACTCTGAGATTTAATTCAACAGCTAATACATCCCTCCTGTACACTTCGCCCACATGATCTCACTTACGCTTCCTGGTAGACTATTAGTCCGATTTTATGGAGGAGAAAGCAGAAGCTCAGAGGGTCTAGTAACTTTTCTAAGGCAATCCAGCTGGGTAGTCAGTGTTAGGGCAAGACTTCCGAAGCAGATCCAGCATCCCCAAAGCCCATTGTTTTGGGGAAACCACTGTCTTCCAGTTGGTATTGAAAACAGACTTTGGTTCAGTAGAGCGTAGTCAGCTCTATACCCTCATTGGCACAGTACACCTTTCAGGATAATAGAAAGGAGCAATTCTTTGATTCAGCGCTTAACTAAGTTTGGAGCTTGAGTTCTTCTTAACTCTGTCCCCATGTTTATTGGCCTCTGACCCTTCCCCTTTATTACTACAGCGAGCAAGCCTAATAACCAAGTGCAGTTTTCTTTGTGAGCCACCACTTTCGTTTCCCAGAGGTTTGGGAAGGAGCATTTGAGAAAGGGTTAACTCTTCCATTTCCTTAGAACTGCTTTTAATGAGATGCAGGTCCCAGCTTCAGAGGTCCTGGGTTGCTGCTAAAATAGGATCCTGCTGTGTGACAGATGCTAAAGGGGGCAATCCAGCTTTTCTTTTCCAGACTGAAAAGAAATGGAGAAGATTGGCTGAGGAATAGAAAGAACATAGAAGCAAATATTTACCTCATTTCCATTTTTGCCTTTAATACATGGTGCCAGGAGGAACCAGAGATCTGATTGAAAGTGCAGATCAGCATCAGAATGGGCAAGCGGTCAGCCTAGGACAGTACCTGGGCAGGAGAGAGGGGTCCAAGGAGACAGTCGAATCAGGGACCTGGAATCCAAGCTGTGGAGACCCGACTGGCAGATAACTTGTGGGAGGTTGTTTTTACAGCCCTCAGTAGCTGCCTTTTCCCAGAACTCGAAGGAACACTTATCCTCTTACTCGGAAGGATGTAATTACTTCTCCATCTTTCACCTGATCCCAACCTTATTATCTGATCCTCAGAAAGCATTCTTAGTGGGCTTGAGGGTTAGGTGAGGCTTCGGGAACTAAAATCTAGCGCTCATTCTCGAGCCTCAAGTTAGATAGAATACTCACCTCCTCTATGGCTCCTTTTCTTCAGGGAGATTTTTCAGAGCGGTGACAAGGTTAATGTTGTCATTGTAAAAGGTACCAGGCAGGACTGGGAGGGAAGATGGCAGCAGGGTGACAAGGGGAACAGACCAGCCGTCAGCACCTGGTGACAGTCCAGATGCCACCACCGTCCAGCTTTGGGAGCCAGCATTGTGAGGTCCTCGTTTCTCCACTCTTAGGCTAAAGCAGTTGTGCTTAATGATTCCTAAAGTCTCTTTTATCCCTAAAAGAAGAAAATGTCCTGACACACAGTCATAACTTCCTAGCCCACATACTGCCTGTTCGTGGAGAACGGATCATCTTGTTTCTGCCTCTCACGACTAAAGGCCCACTGCGTCTGCAATGCCTTGGACCTCGCGTTCTGTCCTAAATGAATACATTCCTCTAAATTAAGCTTCCCATAAAAAAAATACCATGTTTCTGTTGGGAATAGTTCCATGAATATTAAAAGACTTGCAAGGCATGAAAAATTTACTTTCCCTTTCACCGACAATTATTTCTTCTGTAGACTGTTAGAGATCATCGATTTTAATCTCATATTTTATAAATGAACAAATCTAGGCCCAGAGAGGTGAGCAGCTTCCTACGGGTCACACAGCGATCATTCTTCTGTAGGACTTTCTCCCACTTCCCCTAATGGCAAGGTGCAGGTACTTGGCAATCTACAGTTTTTGGAAAAATATATAGTTTAAGTTCTAAGAGAGTTACATTTAAACAGGAGGCTGCTTCACCTTGGAAATTTTTTTTTTTTTTTTGAGGGAAAAAGAAATAATCAAGTGCACTAGATTTGTCCTTTTAAGTCAATTTAAGAAGAGAGCCTTCCCCGTGCTGTTGCCGTTGGCAGGCCAACATCTTGCAGACAGACTGTTCTAGTCTACTTGGTTAGTTGTTATCCCAAACGCAATCTGACTCACGGGTGAGATCATGAGAAATCTGGCCTATTTTTCTTGATGACTTTTTCTTTCCTATTCCAATTTTCTTTTGCGGTATTTGGCTCTGTATAATACCCATGCTGGAGAGCACTGTCTTGCAAGGGTTGTTCCTGCGATGATCTCCGCTGTCATATGAATCACAAGACAGCTTGAGCAGGTTTGACCCTGAACTTTGTATGTGACTTTGGTGCGGAAACTTAGGGGTGTGTGTGCAGGGGTGTGTGTGTGTGTGTGTGTGTGTGTGTGTGTGCGCGCGCGCGCTAGCCTTATGGCACAGTAAGGAGATTTTTGTTTATTGGTAGTTCAGGGTTTCTGGGAAGGCTCTCCTCATCTAATGGACTATTTTCATTCAACATTGTTTATTTAAACTTTTTTTTGCTAAGTGCTGGTCATATAATGGGGTCCCCCACCATCTAGAGGAGGTTACCTATAATTAAATAAGTAAATATTACCTAGTCTGTGCATTAGGGTAATGTTAGCTGCTATAACAATGAACCCCCCAGGTTTTAGTGGCTTAATAGACAACAACATTATTTCTCTCTCACCTGAAAGCCTAGTGCAAGAATTCTTGGTCAGCAGGTAGCTCTCCTCCACATGGTGATTCAGGGCTCTGGGCTCCTTCCATCTTCCTTTTTCACACTTTCCTAGGGCTGCAGTGTACTTTGCGTCTAGCTGGCGGAAAGGGAAAGAAGGTATATTTATTTCTGAAATGGTTTGTTTTGAAAGTGGCACACGTCACTTCTCACATTTTCTTGGTGAGAACTAACCACATAGCCCCACTTGGACGCCAAGAGGACTGGGAAGTATAGCCCATGACGAGTCCACCCTGGGGAAGGGGAATATGTGGAATGGTGATGTTTGGCTGGCCGTCTCCGCTGTTCTGATAAGTACTTTTTTGGGAGGAGGGTGGTCAGGACACTACACAGGCACAGAAGAGAGGCACCTAATCTGGACTTGGGTGTGGGGGGGGGGGTATCACTTCTTACTCTTATTCCTCGCTCTTCCTCCTGAGCTTGATTTGAGTCTTCCAGTGTGTGCCTCTCTCTGCCTCTCTGTCTCTCACACCGTTCCATGCTCTTTCTTCCCCCTAGAACTTCGCCCCCGCCTCACCTTGCCCTCCCCTGGCTAAGTCAACATTCCACCGGGGACAGACTTGCAAGGCTCTTCTCCTAAGAAGCTTCTTCCTGGACCCACAATCTAGTTGGCACATATGTGTTCTGGCTTTATATGAAGGCAAAGCCAGAAGATTTTTATTTATTGGATTTAATTACCCCAGAAAGGCTAATGAAATGGAAGTTTTACCTGGGAGGTGAGGGAGGTGAGGGAGGTGAGGAAGGCACAGGATAATGGGGGAGTAAGACAGGGACCTTTTCAACCTTCTGATGGCTTGGAGGTCGAGCAGCAGCACGGGCTTCCAGACCACGTCAGCTCAGGAAACTACACTTCCACCAGTGGGTTTCAGGACTTGTTTCCCAGGGCTCATTTCTAAAGAATAAATGAGAATAATCTTCCCAGTGTTGGGTAAGGAGGGACCCCCAAATCAGGGCGGAGACTGCCTCGGGGGAAGCGTCCTCGGTGACCAGGAGGAGAAGGAGGCGGTTCTCCAGCCAGCCTCAGTCTCCACGCAGAGGCTGGAGGGAATGTCGAGCCTTCCGGAGTCGAAGCAATCATGGAATGCATCTTCCTGTTCCAGCAGGCCCAGGACCTCCTAAAGGAACATGGGGTTTTAATTTGGGGGGGGGGGAGAAATAAGCATGTTTCTCCAGCAGCAGATCTCATCTCCTTGTTCAAAAAAATATATATTTTCTTACTAATTATTTTTAATGATCTCAAGGAAAAGTGCCTTTTGCAATTATCCCGACAAGTTCCTACATGCAAGGGGCCTGCTGATCCTACGTTGATGAGGCTACGGCTGCTTTTACTGTTTAGGTAACTAATAGGAAAGGGCCTAAAAATAGACCAGTGAGCTGGGTGCGCAGGAAAAAAAAATACTTGGCAGGGTGGTTTAGGAAGAATGAACCCCACTGGCTCTTTGCAGAATGCTTTGTCTTTCTCTGTTCTTCCCCACACGGGCCTGAAGGCTCAGTTTTCTGAAGCTGGGGGGCTGGGCTTACCTGTGGGAGAATAATCATAAATATGGAAACTGAGACTCCCCCCACACCTTGAGGTCAAGTGAGCTGGACCTGACCAGCAGCCCTTCAGGAACTCCCAGACTGCACTGTGTTTCTTGTGATTGGTCAGCCCAAGTGCAGGTATTCATTCATGCACCAACTGCTTACAGAGCACCTACCACACACCCATCTGGGCACCAGGGTTCAGGGGTGAGCAAGGCATTCAAAGCCTTGGTGCCACGCAGCACCCACATTTTGGGGGCAGGGAGGACAAATACGAAACAAGCAAACTAATGAATATACAACATAACTAACTGCAGGAGCCAAATGCTTCTAGAAGAAAAATAAAGCAGGTTCAGGGGCTACAAAGGATGGAGGGGCATGGTTAGACTGTTTGGGCAGAACGGACAGCTCTGAAAAAGGGGCATTTGAGCAGAGGCCTGAGAAATGAGGAATTAGCCAGGCACTGATCTGAGGGATAAGAGTACTGGGGAGAAGGAACAGCATATGCGAGGACCCTGAGAGAAGAAAACCACGGGGCCAGTGGCACGGAGTGGGGCACGTATGGAGCAGGACCGGCTGCAGGCCCACCAGGAAAAGGCCATCACAGCACCGAAGGCGGGGGCACCGGGTGCTTTAGAGAAGTTAGACCCCTGCTCAAAGAAGGGAAGGGAAGTCTGTCGAGAGACTGGAGTTCTCTACTGAGTTGACTTCTTTTCATCACTGTACCTAATGCGTACACGTATGTGGGTCTGGTTTCCTGCCTTTACAGGAATTTGCTTTTGGTGAAAAGGAAGGAATTGATGGGCGCATACAACCTTGTTGTTTGGAGCAAGCTGTTTGGAAGTCGGTGGGCTATTAAACCCCCACTGTTCCTCAGAACCCGGGAGCCGCCCACCGCTGGGCGAGCGCTCTGCCTTGGGAGAGGGTTCTGACTTTAAGAAGAGAACTTTGGGTCTAATTGGCCCATTGTAGAGCGGCTTTGGCCATCGCCTGGAAAACTGCTCAGATCTATCTAGTTAACAGCAGCTCTGTTGCTAATAAATCCTTTGAAATCTTCCGCCATGGTTGGGTTTTTATGAGACATTTGCATGTCAAGATCATTTGGGTTTTAGAGTTTAGGTCTCCTGCTGTTCCTAATGTCATAAATGGATAGTAATAACCTGGGAGAGGATTATGTTCTGGGGTTGCAAGTAGATGAGCTTTAAAAGCATCGGTCTTATTTGCAGGCAAATAAGGCTAATGATGGGCCAGGGAAAACAAAAGAATTCACAATCTGGAGTGAGTGCTTGGTTATTTCCAAAGGGCTTGCTTTTTAATGAAGTGCAGTAGAAAATGAAGGATAAGAGGAAAACAGGTAGAAAAGGCATTCCAGCAGATGTTTTTGTTGTTTAACAGAGACAGAGAGTCAGAGAGAGGGACAGATAGGGACAGACAGACAGAAGGGAGAGAGATAAAAAGCATCAGCTTTTCATTGTGGCACCTTAGTTGTTCAATGACTGCTTTCACATATGTGCCCCAACCGGGGGGCTACAGTAGACTAAGTGAACCCTTGCTCAAGCCAGCGACCTTAGGCTCAAGCCAGCGACCATGGGGTTATGTCTATGACCCCACACTCCAGCCAGCAACCCCACTCTCAAGCTGGTGAGCCCGTGCTCAAGCCAGCAACCTCAGGGTTTTAAACCTGGGTCCTCTGCATCTCAGTCCAACACTACCCACTGCACCACTGCCTGATCAGGCCAGGAGATTTTTTTTTTTTAATAAAAATTTTTTAAAAACCCAGGTCAACTGTGGCAAGAGAACAGTGTTGCCCCTGCATCCTTTGTAGAACTGGGGCTAGACGGTCTCTGGGCCACTGAGGGAAGCAAACCTCTACCACAGGGGTCTCTGTCAAGGGCAGTTACGTGGCTATTGGCAACGTCTGGAGATGTTTTGGTTGTCACTGGTGGTGCTTGGGGTATCTAGAGAGTAGAGACCATGGATGTTGCTAAACACGCGACAAGGCACAGGATAGACTGCGACAAAGGGTTACCTGCCCAGCATGTCAGCAGTGCCCAAGCTGAGCGCCTCTGCCTGCCCATGGCTCCCTGTTCTGTTCTGTTCAGCCTCCAGCTGTGGAGTGTCCCCTGCCAGTCTTTCCTAGGACTAACTTCATCTCCACGTGGAGGCCTGGAGGGGCCTTGCCAACGCGCTAAGGCTAACCGAAGTTTCACAGGGAGTGCCTGCGGACTTGAGGCTGTGACTGACCTAAGGTCACGTGGCTTTTCATAACAGAGGTAGGATGGATGAATAGGAGAGAATTATAGGAGATACCGCAAAAGCAGTTACTGCAGGCTTTCTGCAGTTCACTCTGGATTGTCACTTCATTCATTCCTACGGAAACTGTTTGCTGCCTCTGACATTCCTGGCACTCTGCTGCCGTCGATCACCTGGGTAAACATGAGGACCGCCTAAAAGGGGCAATACAAGTATAATGATCGTAATGCTGATGTTGAAGAGATTTATTGAGGGCTTTAGCTGGGCCAGAACTATACTAAGCCCTTTCGTAAATCCTTTATCTCATTCAATCCTCCCCACAACGCTGCAAGCAGGTAATAGTGTGATTCCCCTTTCACAGGTGACAACACTGAGGCTCAGGTCACTGAGCAGGTGTCAGGGCTTGGAATTTGAGCCCAGTTCTATCAAATTCCAAGCTAGAACTCCTGGCTACTGAGCCTTCTCTCTTTCTACATGAAGATGACAAATTAAATTGTTCCTGTAGTTGGGAGACTCTTTAGAATTTTGACCAAAACTCAAGGAGACAAAATGTAGATACATTCTTCTGGGTTATATTTCTTGGGCTATCCGTGAGGTTTTTGCTAATTTTTTTGGTTGCTGTCATTTTTGGATTTTCCAAGCATGTCAGGACTTCTTTTTATTTTTTAAACTTTTGTAAATACTCATTTTGTGAGCATTTACGGTGTTAGTGAGGTAACTAAATGCCAGGGATGCAGCAGTGAGCATAATTCTGGTCTTAGTTCAGGTTCCCACTAATGCAGACCCTGAGACAAGGATTCTGATGCAGGAAGTTCATTTGGGTGCAGCGATCCGGTGAGAGATGGGGAGGCAAGAGAGGAAGGAAGGAACGCTGCTGAAGGCTGTGCTCAGGAGTTACTGCTGTGACAATGGCGGCTCAAGACAAGTGGATGCTGGGCTATTCATCTACCCACCCCCACTCTGTCCCCTCATGTGTGCACGTTGCTTCTGGGGCTTGAACTCCCTGGCGTTTCCCTTGGGCACAAAGAGAAGAAGCCTAGCACAAGTTCTCTGTGATTTCCAGGCAGGGTGGGCCAGCAGCTGAGACCATAGCATCTGCTACAGTACAATGCTTGTCCCCGAGGAACTCACCCTGCTGCAGGCAGGGGAATCAACAGAATTCACATACAGGGGACAGTGGGAGGATGAGCACCATGAGCGGAGAACAGCCCAAACAAAATGGCTCCATAGGGGGAGATCAGGGAGGGCTTTCCAGAGGAGGTGACACTGAAGGGCTGAGAACATATTTAATATACACACCAGCATCTTCCTTATGCTCATCACTATGACATAGTACAGTAATGCCATGTTGAATGATGTCTGGCCTTTGAATCTGAGAGCTTTGAATTCTCTTTTTCATGCATGCAGTCCTGCCAACATACTCTTTTTTTTTTTTTAGTGAGATGAGGGGAGGCAGAGACAGACTCCCGCATGCACCCCAACCGAGATCCACCTGGCAAGCCCACTAGTGGGTGATGCTCTGCCTATCTGGGGCCCTTGCTTCATTGCAACCGGAGCCATTTTTAGCACCCGAGGTGGAGGTCATGGAGCCATCCTCAGCTCCCGGGGCCAACTCACTCTAATTGAGCCATGGCTACAGGAGAGGAGGAGAAGAAATAGAGAGAGAAGTGAGAGGGGGAGGAGTGGAGAAGTAAATGGACACTTCTGTGTGCCCTGACTGGGAATCAAACCCGGGACTTCCACACACCAGGCCAATGCTCTACCACTGAACAAACCTGCCAGGGCCAGCATACTCTTGTGGTCAGCATGAGGCTCATGAACCTGACATGTGTGCTCACAGCAGCGAGAACCTTTAACTCCCTGTCCTTGCAAGTTGTGTAGCAAAGAGACTGGTGCCAGCTGCACTGCCCTCCACCTCCTCAGAGCCACCTCTTCTTCACATTCAGAAAGCGGTTGTTATGGGTATGAAATCTCAGGTGGATGGCTGACCTGGCTGAGCCAGTGTTTCCTGATAGCTGTCCCGGGGGCAAGGACCCATGGTCCATGCTGACGCAAAACTCAGGAAGCAAACAGCGGGCATGCAGTTCACAGGGAGACCTTGTTGCCATAGATTCCCGGGCCCCACTCCCAGGGGTTCTGGTTCTGAAGTGGTGGGGTCAGGGCCGAGATCTCCTCCTTTGCTGATGCTGCTGACCCGCAGACCACACCTGAGGCAGCAAGGTTCTAGGACCTATCACCCACCTCTCGCCTGGATGTTTTCAGCTAGATCACAGTTTCTCAGCCTGGGCACTATTGAAATTTGGGGCGGCATCATTCTTTGTTGTGGGCGCTCCCTTCCGCATTGTAGGATGCGTAGCAGCATCGCTGGTCTCTACCCAGTAGATGCCGGTAGCACTTCCCAGTAGTGACAACCCAAAATGCCTTCAACCATTGCCAAACGACCGGTGGGAGGCAAATCCCTCCAACCTGGGATCGACTGATGTAGATGACAGATGCTTCTCAGATTTGGATGCACATGTGAATCACCGGGCATCTTGCTGCAATGAAGATTCGAATTCTGTAGCTCTGCACTGGGGGCTGAGAGTCAGGATCTCTGTTGAGCTCCTGATTAGTGCTGATACTGCGGGCTGGGTGACCATACATTGAGTAACAGTGGTCCACAGTCCAGTGAGTGGAGAGCTTTGGCTCCAAGATGTCCCCTGTAACTGCTAGTAACTTTGGATGGTTCCTCTAGTTCCCTTCTATCCCCCCACCAACCCTGTCCCCCAGCCCTGGACCCTCTGTCCTGCTCATCCTGGGAGGAGTTAGCCTTCCTCTGTGAGTGACAGCAGATGGGGTGTGTCTTTGACACCTCTATGGATCTCATTAGGGCCTTCTCAGTCTCCAAAGAGCTCACTTTGCATTTTTGAGTCTTTTATTTATTTATCTATCTATCTATTTATTTATTTATTTATTTTTATTTTGAGTTTTATTTTATTTATTTTTTTTTTTTTCCATTTTTCTGAAGCTGGAAACAGGGAGAGACAGTCAGACAGACTCCCGCATGCGCCCGACCGGGATCCACCCGGCACGCCCACCAGGGGCGGTGCTCTGCCCCCCAGGGGGCGATGCTCTGCCCATCCTGGGCGTCGCCATATTGCGACCAGAGCCACTCCAGCGCCTGAGGCAGAGGCCACAGAGCCATGCCCAGCGCCCGGGCCATCCTTGCTCCAATGGAGCCCTGGCTGCGGGAGGGGAAGAGAGAGACAGAGAGGAAAGCGCGGCGGAGGGGTGGAGAAGCAAATGGGCGCTTCTCCTATGTGCCCTGGCCGGGAATCGAACCCGGGTCCTCCGCACGCTTATTTTGAGTTTTAAAAGGAGAAAAGTGGAGGAGGGAACCTGCTTATGAAGGTAAGAAGCCCAGGCGTGCCCACCTGATATTCCAGGAGGTTAATGGGCGGTAGTCTCGGAGGCTAGGGTTTGGCGGACGGCTCTCAGACCAGAGGCAGCTGCAGTTATGGAGGAGGAAAGCCTAAGGCAGGTGTGGCTGCGGGGATGGGGTGGGGGCTGGCCCCTTTATATACCACTGGATCCAGGAATTATTCTGGTAATGCACTCTTTGTAGACTTCTAGAAATGCTGTCACCTTGCCCATTGTTATTTTTAGCCATTGTCTGTTTCTTAGTAAAAATTCTTAGGAGACCTTTTCTCCACGCTTTAGTGAAAAGGCTTGAGACAACGTGGGGAGAGGAGTGGCTGCTTTCGTGGGAAAGTCACCCCAAGGAGGCGTCCCAGTGTGGGGAAGGCAGGGGACCGCCGTCCTGGGCTCGAACTTGGGGTGGCCAGCGGTGGGATTCAGATAATTGAACAACCAGTTTTCTGCCCTCGTGACCGTTTTAAGTGTAAAAAAAAAAAGATATACTGAAAGATAGTTTATTATTTCATGTATTTAATACTTAAATAAAAACAATAAAAGAGGTATACAAAACTAGATTATAAGAAAGAGTTTTAAAATATTGAAAAAATATTAAATAATGCTTGACAAAAAAACAATAAAACTGTTATTTAAGATATTTCCTTATTGCTTCTTTTTTTTTTCTGAAATTGGAAACGGGGAGGCAGTCAGACAGACTCCTACATGCGCCCGACCAGGATCCACCTGGCACGCCCACCAGGGGGCGATGCTCTGCCCATCTGGGGCGTTGCTCTGTTGCAACCAGAGCCATTCTAGCGCCTGAGGCAGAGGCCATGAAGCCATACTCAGCGGTTGGCCAACTTTTTGCTCCAGTGGAGACTTGGCTGCGGGAGGGGAAGAGAGAGACAGAGAGGAAGGAGAGGGGGAGGGGTGGAGAAGCAGATGGGCGCCTCTCCTGTGTGCCCTGGCCGGGAATCGAATCCAGGACTCCTCCACGCCAGGCCAACGCTCTACCACTGAGCCAACCGGCCGGGGCCTCCTTATTGCTTCTTGATTGACGTCCTCACTTGCAATGTTTTTCACCTGTGGATGGAATGAACATCACTACAGGCACTCAGAATACACTGTTGTGTAGATGAACGTTAAAAAAGAGTAAGGAATGTAAATTAGTGATTTCTACATTGGGCGGCTGCCCAGGCACCCACCTTAGAGAGAACCCTGATTACATGTGCCATTTTAACAAGCAGTTTGCAGAACTGAATGAAAATTTATGTACGTGAACTGGCTGAATCCCACCGCTGGGGGTAGCCGGGACCCCCGCTGGGACAGCTCAGGGGAGATGCCAGATCTTCTCTTGGCAGCCCTCTTCCTTGTGGCTGCTGGTTCTGGAGGCTCCCTGCAGCACTGACTGTGTTGGGGTGATGGTGGGTGTCCCTCCTGCACCTATCCATGTTTCTATGGGAGAATGCCTTCTGAGCTCTAAAATGCACACTGCTATGTTGGTGTCTCCCTCTGGCTGGGTTTGGGATGTTATAGTAGATGAGCCCTACCCAGAACAACAGGATGTGACCTTTGGATTTCCAGCAGGAAAGCTGTGTGTATAAGGTGAGCTGTAGAGAGATTTGTGTGGGATAGAGAGGAGGGACAGTCGTCAGCATGATGGACTGAATGCTTGTGCCCCACCTGCAATCATATGTTGAAGCCCTAATCCTTAATGTTATAATAGTATTTGGGAGGTAACTAGGTCATGGGGGTGGAGCCCTCGGGATGGCATTGATGCCCTTACAGGAAGAGACCTGAAAGAGGGCCCCGTCTCTCTCCTCTCTCTGCTCTGTGAGGATGTTACTGGGAAGAAAGCCCTCCCCAGGAACTAATCCACCGGCACTTTGATCTTGGATTTCCCAACCTCCAGAACTGTGACATATAAATCTCTTGTGGTTGAAGCCACCCAGTCTATGGTATTTTTGTTCCAGTAGCCTGGGTTAAGACAGTCGAGAAGATGACTCAGACCAACAGGATTCCAAACGCAGTTTGTGAAATGACCGAGGCTGGTCAGGACTAGAGTTTCTGTCAATCTGGTAGTAAACGAGGAAAATAAGGTGAATAGGGTGAGCTTTTTTTTTTTTTTTTTTTTTTTTAAAGCTAAACATATTCATTTTAAAAAGAGATTTAGGCTGCACTTATGGCCTTCCTACTTTGGAGACATTAAACTGTCTAGTCTGTCATTAATTAAACTATGGTGTTTCTCAATAATATTTATTTATTTAGTATCTTTATTGGCCAAAAGAAAAAAGTTAAAAGTTAGAAATACTTTAGCTCCAAAAATAATTTGTAAAACTTTTATTGGCCTATGAAATCCAGATGTCTAGAAACCACAGAACTGGACAATTGTAAAAGTGAAGGCAAGAGATGATAAGTCTGGATTAGGGTCGTGGCCATCGGAAGGGCAGGGAACGGAAGGAGGACGAGGCGGAGCTTAGTGGCAGACTGGATGTCTCTGAACAGGGGTATCTCAGAGAGTTGATGGGACCTCTTAGAGAAATGTGGAAGTTGAAAGGATTCTGGGGACAGATGAAACGTTTGGGAGTCATAATCATAAAACATTAATGGCTATAATTTGTCAAGGGCACAGTTGTGGGAGTTTCATTTCTGTTATTTCATTTAATCAATGCAACAACCCTTTGAGGTTGTTGCTATTGTTGCCTTGGTAGGACACATGAGGACAGAGAGAGGTCAGGTCGCACTATCTTCTGTCAGAGCTGAAAGACATGGGGGGTTCATACTTGAGAGTTTGGGAGTCTGACACCCAAGAAAGCACCAAATCACTGTCTGTGCTTCATCGCCACCTGTATGAGGCCCGCCATCCCTGTGAGAACTGCCATTTATTGGAGAATCATCCTAATTGTCATGATGGCTTCATGAACATGTATAGACATAATGTTAAAAGTTAGCAAATTGTATGCTTTAAATATGTGCAATTTATTGTACATCAGCTATGCCCCAATAAAGCTCTTTATAAAAAACAGGCATTCCCCCAGAGCCCGTGCATGTTGTGATGGATTGCCAGGGAAGCTCCTGGGCGTATCTCACAATCAGACCCCCTGGGGGAAGGGTGGGCAGTAGTGGGCAGTGGGGCTGGGCTGTAGTGTGGGCAGCAAGGGGCTCAGGCAAGCCCTTAGGGATCTCGACTCTGATGGCCCTGAAGAGTTGCTCTGAGTTGTGATCAGGAATCCAGGCCTCTATGTCCCACTTTGGAAGCAGCTGCAGAGGTGATTCCCATAGATTCCGTAGAGAGCAGGCAGCTGGGGGCTTCAGCCCTGAATCACAGCACGCCCACAGCCTGGGTGCTTTAATGGTGTTTCACAGAGACAGAGAGAGTCCGAGAGAGGGACAGATAGGGACAGGCAGAGAGATGAGAAGCATCAATTCTTTGTTGCAGCATCTTAGTTGTTCATTGATTGCTTTCTCATATGTGCCTTGAGGGGGGTGTTACAGCAGAGCAAGTGACGCCTTGCTCAAGCCAGTGACCTTGGGCTCAAGCCAGTGACCTCGGGGTTTCGAACCTGGGTCCTCTGTGTCCCAGTTCGACACTCTATCCACTGCATCATTGCCTGGTCAGGCTAAATGGTGTTTCTTATTTTTGCTTTTAAAGTATTCAAAAGGAAAATTAACTAGGGTCTTGTCTCATTAGGTAACTATCTTTCTCTCTTTTTAGATAATGATGATGTCAAAAAATATTTTGTCCTGCCAGAGTGTTTGGAGGGAAGAGAGGTGGGGAAGATGGTGACCTCTGGTTTCAAAGCCACCCTTCACTGAGCTAAGCAGGGAGAAAGGCTCTCTGTCTTGTGTGGGAGACGTGCTTATCAGAGCATTATCTTCTGTTAAAATGACGTTACAGGTGCTTCTTATTTTCGTTGCACTTGACTGAAAGATCTATGCTGGTTTGGCACAGATTCCCAGGTTTCTTCTTGAAAGCAAAATATTTTTTCACTTTTGCAAAGCAACTTATGCTTTTATGCTTTCAAAAGTTTCCCTCTTGAAAACGGAGGATTTTCAAAAGTGGGTTGAGGCAGCTGCTCTTTCAAGAGATAGTGCATCTGAGAAGGACACTGAGAGTCAGTCACAAGCGTCTTGTGGGTGTTGTGACCGGATAAGATACTTGTCACTGTATTGTGTGGTAATGTATTGTGTTACTTGTCACTGTGTTGTATGGTAATGTATTGTGTTGCACTGAATTGATTTTTTTGTTGTTGTTGTTGTAACAAGCACTTAGTCAGTGCTTACTGTGTGTCAGGCATTGTTCCCTTCTGTTACAAACACAGCATTAGCTCATTTAATTTACTCGGTCTAGGATCCCTATGAAATAGTACCTTTTCACCGATGAGAACACAGATCTTTTGACATCCAGTTAATGGGCAATAAATTTGGAGAATCCAGTACTCTCGTCTCATTATTTATTTTTAATCTGCTTCCTCTCAGAAATGAAGGTCAAATTTTCAAATTCTTTTCTCTTTATGAAGTCTCGTAGAACCCAGAGTACTGAGACACTATCAACCGAGGATTGTTAAACTCGTCTCCGAGGGCTTTGTGAAATGCCTAAACTTGTATAAACACACAGGGTCGGTAAAAATTTTTATCAGATCCTCAAATGCCATTATACCTCAAATGTTCATCCCCAAAAGTTTTAAATATGTCTTCAACAGTATTTTTCTTAGATAACTAACATGGAATTATTTATGTTGGTGATGTGCTTTGCCCTCATGAAATGATTGAGAAGACCTGTCAAGTCCTCATTCATTCATTCATTCATTCACTGGAGTAGGTGTCATGGAAAAGCTGAATGGAGAGGAAAAGCCCCAACCCCACACCCTGGCTGCCTAGCACCAGAATTTGCCTGGATCCTAGGGGACAATCCTGATGGTGACCCCAGCTGCCCTTCACAGCCAAGGTTCTTGTCAGATAGAAGGAATAGAACAGATGTTGGGAGTCTCCTTTAGTATTACCGTATTTCCCCATGTATAAGATGTTCCCATGTATAAGACGCAACTTAATTTTGGGGCCTGAATTTTGCAAAACTGTATTACATAAAGGTATTGAACTCAAGTTTTATTCATCATAAAATTCATACAACTCCTCATCACTGTCAAAACTCCCATCCATTAGCTTGTCCTCATCTGTGTCTGATGACGAATCACTGTCTTCAGCAATGAGCCCAAAAACAAGTGCGAAGAAGCAAGAAATGCAAGTAAAAAAAATCGACAACCACTATATAAGACACATCCAGTTTTTAGACCCCAATTTTTCAAATAATGCTGTCTTATATGTGGGGAAATACAGTATATATTGCACACCTTTGCTTTGCAGACAGTATGAGAGAAAGGCTTCCGCCCATAATGTCCTCAGAGAGGAAATCAGCACAGTGCCATGTCCAGATGAAGCCTTCCAGGCCAAGTGATCACGGAAGGCAGAGCAGGCTGGCCGTGGACTCCTCCCCCTGCGGATTGGATAGAACTCTGCTCTTTGAAAGCCTATTTTTAAAAGTATTCTTCGTACATGTCAGCCTCGGGAAGATAAGTCTCCCCGTGCGGCCTGGAATCAGCCTGCACGTGGTCCCGTTTCTGTGGCCAGACCCTGGCAGTACACACACACAGGCAGACAGGAACACGGGCCTGCCAGGCTTCTCATCTGGACACGCTAGCTTCATTACTCTGCTGCTCTCTGGAAACACACACTGCCGGCTTGTCCTTGAAATCCCTGTCCAGGCGCCAGGCCCTGCTGGGTTTGTAAATACCTCCTGTTGTGGACACGGGGAGCCCCTGCCCCGTCTGGCAGTGTGTCTCCTGCCGTTTGGAGAGGCGCACTGGTCTGGCTTGTGCTTCTCTAGCCATCTTGCCTTCTTAGACAAGAGCAGATGTCTATCTGGGGGACTGGCCAACTCTGAACTCTTTCCCGGGATTCCCCCAGTCTTCTTGCCCTCAAGGTCAAAACCTGCAAAATAATTAGCACCATAACGTGCAAATGATTTCGCTTTTTCATAAATGGATACTGTTGCCAGATTATCACTAAGTGCTTCTAAATATGGAGCCACCACTTGGGTGGAAAATTACTGGTTTCCTTCCTTTACCATGTGATAAACACTGAAGGTTTAAGACTGTTGGTTTATCGATACTTATAACATCTATTTAGTAAACTTTTTATTCTGGAATAATATTAGATGAATAGAAAAACTGCCAAGAGAGTAAGAGTTGCTGAGTCCCCTTCTCTGTTACCCCTGTTGTTAACATCTTATATAAACGTGGTGTACACTTCTATTAGCTAAGCTTCACACTTTATGCAGATACCACTAATGTCCGTTGTCTGTTCCAGGATTTGATCCAGGACACCACTGTGCATTTAGTAACATCTCTGTTTAATATCAGATTTTCTTAGCTCAGGGCATGAAAAAAGCAAGATGGTGAACTGTGTTGATTGTGGGGTTCTCTTACAGGGAGGTCGCTTTTCCTCTTTAATAACAACTAAAACTTGACTGTCATCTGTCATCTGGTTTGTGAGCAGCAGCTAGTATTGATTCATTTGGTATCATAGATATCATAGAATTTTCACAGATCTTGTTGTTCAGCTTGAGCATGAAGCCTGGGACTTGTATTTACGGGGATACCTCAGAGATACCACAGGTTCAGTTCTTTACCACCGCATTAAAGTGAGTCATACTCTCCTTGGTGGTGTGGGTCTCGCTTTCAATTTGTAAAAATGCAACATCGGGGAAATCCAGTAAGGTGAGGTGCAATAAAACAAAGAGTACCTGTATTTGTTTTATGCCCTCGAGAAACCAAAACCCTAGGGCTGGGTGAAAAAGGTGACAGGATTAAGCAAAAACAGACAAAAAAACAAAAAACCCTCAGACACTAACAGTATGGTGATGATTACCAGAGGGAAAGCAGGATGAGGGGACTTGAAGAAGAGAATAAAGGGGGATAAATGGTGATGGAAGGAGACTTGACTTTGGGTGGTGAACACACGATACAATATACAGGTGATGGATTATATAGAATTGTACACCTGAAACCTATATAATTTTCTTAACCAATTTTACCCCAATAAAGTCAATAAAAAAGTTAAAAAAAAAACCCACAACTCTGAGCTTTATGCTTCTCATGTAGTATAGATGGATTCTTTCTACATGTATTTATAAGATATATGTATAATATAATATATAATACAGTGTGTCCGTAAAGTCATGGTGTACTTTTGACCAGTCACAGGAAAGCAACAAAAGACTATAGAAATGTGAAATCTGCACCAAATAAAAGGAAAACCCTCCCAGTTTCTGTAGGATGATGTGGCAGCATGTGCGCATGCGCAGATGATAATGTAACACCGTGTATACAGCGGAGCAGCCCACGGCCATCCCAGTCAAGATGTGGATGGTACAGAGGAAAGTTCAGTGTGTTCTGTGGCTCTCTAAATTCGAATTCGTGTCCAAAGTGCAACGTGAATATCGGCGCATTTATAACGAAGCGCCACCACATAGGAATAACATTACTCAGTGGGATAAGCAGTTGAAGGAAACCGGCGGTTTGGTGGAGAAACCCCGTTCTGGTAGGCCATCAGTCAGTGATGAGTCTGTAGAGGCTGTACGGGATAGCTACCTAAGGAGCCCTAAAAAATCTGTGCATGAGCCCACATCAAACTGCACTGAATAGGTATGAAACTGGGAGAGTTTTCCTTTTATTTGGTGCAGATTTCACATTTCTATCGTCTTTTGTTGCTTTCCTGTGACCAGTCAAAAGTGCACCATGACTTTACGGACACACTGTATATGTATGTCACATACGTGTGTGTGTCTGTTTATCAACATTTGCCTTTCCTACCTTGTTGGATCACAAAAGGCTTTGTGAAAGCTTTTCAGAACTATACAGCTCTTTTCCAAAGTTAGTCCTTATAATAAAAACTTTACCTTAAAATATGTCTAAGTAGACATTTAAAAAAAGATATTGATGAGTTGATTTTAGCAACTAATTGAATCAAGGAGTGTATGTTTTGTTCGGTTCTCCTTTCCTGGTCATTTTAACTTGGTTAAACCACGAATCCTTGTTTTCTGGCCCTGGGACAGGCTGGATAAGCTTGACTTATCTGGCATTTGGACGACCCTGTCCTCCTGTGACCTCAGCCTGGGGTGCCTTATCTCATGCCCATTTGGTAGCTAGTCACGTCTAGTCACGTCTAGTCACGTCTAGTCACGTCTAGTCAGGTCTAGTCACGTCTAGTCACGTCTAGTCACGTCTAGTCAGGTCTAGTCACGTCTAGTCAGGTCTAGTCACGTCTAGTCACGTCTAGTCACGTCTAGTCACGTCTAGTCACGTCTAGTCACGTCGCAGCCCAGGGCCCTTCGGGTGACTCTTCTCTGTTGCTCTCAGTGCACCTGTTGATTTCAGTGAGTACAGAAATTCCATTTAAAAACCCTGAGCTACAGTTTCTCCCGGGAAGGCATAGTAAATTTAAAAGGAAGACTGCAGGAGAGGTGCTTACTCCAAGTAAATATATTGTAGTAGTATAGTTTAGATTCCTTCTACCAGCGCAGAAAATACAGACTAGAGGACCAAAGGAAGGGTATAATCTTTTTTTTTTTTTTTTTTTTTTTTGGAACACCACATTCTTTCTTCTCCCTAGGACCCACAGAGATAATTACACGACTGGAAAATCAGACCCCGGAGGAAAGTTGAAAGGAACTGGGAGGGGTGAGAGCAGAGGAGGTGAGAGTGAGGGGTGGGAACGGTGGGCGGGGCAGCTATTGGGCATGTCCGCGTTTCCTGTGGGAGCGGAGGGGAGAGCAGCCCTGCTCACGTTCAGTCGGGGCGTGGAGGCCAGACTTGGCAGCGAGAGGGGTCCGCATCTGAGTGGGAGGCTCTCACGTCTGTGGTCACTTTTACATACGAGTGTGCAAGGGCAATGCTAATAGTGCATTTCTGCCAAGGTGTTACGTCCACAGTCAGGGCAGACTGCTCCTTGGGAGGGTCTCAGAGCCTTAGTGACCCACCGTCTGGCTTCCCACCAAGGTGTTTAATTGGGAGAGGTGGAATTCCTATTAGAAACAAGGCTCTCTTACCGCAAATAACAATTAGCACTAACGGCTCTTCTTAACTTTGTATGTAAATAAAGTGTAATTTTAAAGGTGGAGAAATGTAAAGCTAAGGGTTGATCGGGTCTTTTCCTTCTCCAATTAAAATTCTTAATAACTGTTTAATTGAATTCTGGATTATTTCTCTCCTCCATGGTTGAATAGAACTAATACATTGTCAATCTTTAGGCCGTGTATGAATGCTGTGTGTGTGTGTACAACACATGTACGTGGTTCAGAGATTTGGGGATTTCAGAGGCACTAAGCCTCAAAAGCCCACGGGTGAATTTCACATAGGCCCAGACACTCTGTTTTCACCACAGGCTGTCCTACTCCTTTGAATTCTTCACTCCTGCCTTTCTGCAGCTTCCCATCCATGAGCCGATGTGGAAAGACCCCTTCTCCTGCTCTTGCATGCACCAATTGCCGGAATCCCAGGAGACTCTCCCTCCAAATTAGATGGGAGTCCTTTCTCTTTCTCCGGACATGGCCAGCGCCTAGCCCCTATCTCTTGGAGGTGATCTCCTGCCTGACCCCTGCCATCTGGCATTTGTGAGCAATTTGCATCAACCCTTAAGTTTGTTCATTAAACAACCCTCTTTGGCAGCTCTGTAGCTCCTGCAACTCCTCCAGCTTTGCTTCGGGGACAGGCTGCTTCCAACAGAGCCTGAAGGTACAAAATCTCAGACCAGCACGTCAAGGGGAAAAAAAACAAGGTCATAAGATTTTCATGCTGATTTGAAGTGATTTGTTTACAGTCGTAGAGGGTAGGCTGTGAGACCACATTCTTTGAAGTTATCATTTTCTAATAACACTTTTGTTAGGTTGCTTTTTAAAAATTACAGTATAAAGAAAACAGAAAGGTGACTGATAACGTCACTCCTCAGATAACTTCTTCTGGTGTTTTCTTAGTGGAAAATGTGGGCATGCTCACAAAATTCAAACAGTGCAGAACGATTAAAACAATGAACCTGAAAGCCTTTGTACGTTGATATACACACATTTACCGAGGATGAATCAAGTAGAAGAGGTTCTGAACTTGGCTGTTTCTCATTCATGTGCCTTGGGGAGAGTTTGGTATCAGTTCATAAAGGTTTCCTTCACCTTTTGCATCATCTGCAAAGTAGTCCAGTATATGGACATGGGTCGTCTAGTTTTAACCAGCCCTCTGTTGAGATACGCTGCTTGTTTTTTTTTTTTGTTTTTTTTTTTTTGTTTTTATTTTTTTATTTTTTTATTCATTTTAGAGAGGAGAGAGAGAGAGAGAGAGAGAGAGAGAGAGAGAGAGAGAAGAAGAGGAGGAGGAGCTGGAAGCATCAACTCCCATATGTGCCTTGACCAGGCAAGCCCAGGGTTTCGAACCGGCGACCTCAGCATTTCCAGGTCGACACTTTATCCACTGCGCCACCAAAGGTCAGGCCTGTTTTTAATTCTTTACTGCAGCGAGTCTGCAGTAGACATCCTTGTACATACAGTATCTTCCATGCATATCTGTTGGATAAATTAATAATACAGATAGTAGGATTATTGGAACAAAGTAAACATGCATTGTAAATGTGATTCAATGCTGCCACATTGGCCCTAAGAAAGGTTGCACGAATTTACACTCCCAACAAGAGTGCAGGAGGGCCATTTTCTATGTTCATGTACCAATACTTAAAAATATATTTTTTACCCCTTTGGAAGTTATTTTACTTTGAGCTTGAATTTGGAATTTCATTAGTTTTTTTCTTTCTTCCCTAAATGCAAAGTTAATTGTCCCAACACTGATTTTCAAACCCTCAAATGCACATTTCCCTGTTTGAACACTAGCCTCCTGTGGCAGCCACCTGCCTACTGTCAGCTCTTCTGAGCTGTCTGATAGGGATCTCCAGTGATGGGAGATAAGGTTATGCGTCCTGGATTTCCTGCCATAGCTGCCAAACCTGCTCCTGCTCATTTTCTCTTTCCTGGTTAATGGCCCTATCACCTACCCAGTGACTCAGACCGAAACACGAGGTGCAATCCTTGATTCCTTTCTGTTTTCCCTTCTTCACTTCTAACCCATTAGCAACTGGCACACTATCAAAATTGTGTCTCAGACCAGATCGGTGCTGAACGTTTCCATCTAGTTTACGCCAACATTGCCTCTTGGGTTGACCACCGCAGCGGGGGAAATGGAAATTTCATTTCCATTCTTGCACTTGTAGAGTCCTTTCCCTACATAGTAGGCAGAGTAAGTTGTGGAAAATGCTAATCAGATCATATCTGCAGACTAAAACCCTTTAATGGCTTTTCATCTCAATTGGATTAAAACCTAGATTCCTCAGCAGCCCCTGTAAGGTTTATATAATGTGCCCCCTGCTTATCTTCCTGACCTCTTTTCCTTGTCATCCATGACCTTCTTTCTGTCTCTTGAACATGAAACTCATTTCAACCTCCAGGTTTTTGCTTTTCCTTTTCTCTTTGCCTGGAATGGGCTTCTCCTAGATCTTCTGTGTCATGGCTGGTTTCTCAGGTCTCAACTCAAATGTCATCCTCATCACTCTTTATCCCATTGTCTTACTTGATTTTCTCGGCAACACTTATCACTATATTACTTTGCCTGTTCATTTACTTAAAGTTTAGAGCTTCTGTTCTGTTGGGTACTGACTTTTCAACATTTTGAATAGTTCCTGACACATAGGCACTTGAGCTTATTTCTGGAATTTTATTTTGCACTACAGCCCTGTCTCTTGTTCTTCATTACTAAACTGTTTTAATTATTGTAGCTTCATGATGAGTTTGAATGCTTGTAAGACCAGGCTTTCTCTGCCCTAACTCCTTTCACCTCCGTCTCGGTCATAGTTTTCCTAGCTATTATATGTTATTTTTGTTTTGTTTTTGTGAGAGAAACAGAGACAGAGAGAGGGACAGGTAGGGACAGACAGACAGGAAGGGAGAGAGATGAGAAGCATCAATTCTTGGTGTGGTACCTTAGTTGTTCATTGATTGCTTTCTCATATGTGCCTTGACCGGGGGGCTCCAGCAGGGCAAGTGACCCTTTGCTGATGCCAGCAACCTTGGGCTTCAAGCCAGTGACCTTTGGGCTCAAGCCAGCAACCATGGGGTCATATATGGGATCATATCTATGTTCCCATGCTTATGCCAGTGACCCCGCAATCAAGCTGATGAGCCCGCACTCAAGCCAAATGAGCCCATGCTCAAGCCAGCAACCTCGGGGTTTTGAACCTGGGTCCTCTGCATCCTAGACCAACGCTCTATCCACTGTACCACCGCCTGGTCAGGCTACATGCTTATTTTTCCAAAGGAACTTTCTTAAAGTGTTCCTTATTGGTATTTTAATTGGGTTCACAATTAATTTATAGAATAATTTGGAGAGGGAAAAAGCATCATTGAACCTTTTGTCTAAAAGCAAATGAGGCCTTTCTCTTAGCTTAACATATTCTCCCAGTTTCTTAATAGATTAAAAAAGAACTTTAAATATAGAATTTAGAACATACACAAAAGAAAAGATTCCCTTTTTAAAAATATAGCCATAATACCATTATTATACCAAAATAAAACCTAACAATATTTTTATCAATAATTTTAATTTTCCTGTAATATATCAGGCATGTTTCATACTGAATATCAATGTATATTTTTATATATTTTTATTGAATGTTAATATATCAAAGTCTAAAACATCTTTCTTAGTTTTTATTGAAAACTGAGATATTGGTTTCCATTGTATTTTTCAGTTATTTTTATACCTATTAAAACAAACAACTTTCTTATATTAATTTTGTTATCTGCCACCTTATTGAATTTTCTCGCTGTTTCTAGACTTTCCTAGTCTTTTCAAGCCTGCACGTGCAGAGTTCTGGAATCCTTGCTGTGAGGACCTGAACACTCAGAGTTCGTGCACACCTGCCCTGTGCAGTGCTGTGGACTTGCTGCATTGGGCTAAAGGAAACCTACATGAGTTATTAGATCCCAGGGGATCATTTGGGAATTCATCTGAGACATAAAAATGGACAAATATCATACACTCACATTCACAGTGCACAAGAAGTTCATCGGAAAGTCCATACTAAGTCACCAAGTTTCAAGAAAGCCTTCCGAGTGCAGGAGATCACAGCAAGAACAGAGTAGCCAGCAGAAGCGTCCAGTAGGTGAGGGCTCATGTCCGGCAGGGAAACCCAGGAGCGCAGTCGGCCTGGAACTGCATGTCCACAACCCCTCACTGGAATCCCCAGGGCCAGCTGTGTTTCAGAACTCAGCTTTTTCTGGGATCTTTAGAATGGTCAAGCAATGCCTATGATCTGTTATGTATCATTTCCACTGGGGTTTGGAGTAGCACCTCGAAAACAAATGAATTGGTGTTTTGGCAGAAGGAGTGTTACAGGAGTAAGATGAAGACAGACTCCCAGTGGCCTCGAGGCAGTTCAGATCAGGCAAAGTTTTGCTGCCAAATGCCTTACAAAACAAACTCAGTTGTCAAAGCTCTTTGGATTTGGGAGTTGCAAATAGGAACTGCGGACCCATGTAAGCAAAGCCCGTGATGAGACCAAACACGTCCCCTGGGGAGGCAGTAAAGAGATCAGCAGGGCTGGTCCCCTTCTCAGGAGATTGGCTGCCTTTGAACTAGTTGACTTCCCGCTAATTCTGAGAGTCTCCAGTTGCACCTAGAACTTGCCAGAACTTTAGGCTTGCTAACAACTCACGCTTCTGAATGCCCCTTATTCTCCTTGCTTTTTTCCTCCCCCATCCTTGTAGCAAAACCTGAGAGATCGGGTGCTGAACTCTGGCCTCCTCCCGACCAGGTGTCCCCAGTGGGTGCTGGATGTACTAAGTGGTCCCCGCACTCCGAGCACTGGACACCTAAGGGTTGCCCAGCGGCTGCCTTCTCACTCTGGAACCAGAGGGGAACCACTCTGATGTGGGGGCTGGTGGCTGCCTCTCAGGGCCCCTCTCCTTCTTTTCTCCATGAAGATTGAATGAACATACTGTAAAGCTGGCTTAATATTTGCTCTGCTTGAAGGAATGAGGTTTCCTCTGAGCAGAGCAGGGGGCGGTTGGCTGGGTCACAGAGCTCCTGTCTCAGCAGTTGCTGCTGACTTCACAGGCCTTCCCAGGGTCATTAGTATTTCCAGTCACCCAGGCAGCAGCCCTGAAAGCTTAGATATGTGGATCGTGGACTGGCCAGGCCTGGGAGCTGCGGGGCCCAGTGTCTGTGGGATTCGGGGTGGACTTGTCTAGACCCCTTTTCTAGATGCAGCCACATCCTGCGTAAGGTATATTGTACTAGCGACACAGTGGGTCAAGCCAGACAGCCCTTCCCATATGGGTGGTGTGTCTAATAAAACAAGTTGAAGGCAATGGTGTGACATTGCTGCAGCCCCTGCTCCTCTCTGTGGCTAGAGAAGGTTCAGGAATGTTCTCTGGTACGCTGCTCTCTGGGCCAGGGAGACTTCTAGAAGGTTCTGCTGTTCCCTGCTGTGTGTCCAGCTTACCTTCCTCTCTTCTGAAAGAGGGCAAATATTGCGGGCTGTCTTTCTGCCCCGGCAGTCAAGGCTGGGGCGTCCTGTGGCCAGGCCTTGGCTCCCACGTCCATCCTTAGAAAGGAACATGGGAAACTCCTGCAGGCCCATCCAGGCTGTTGAGGTGCTGGCACGCTCATCAGAAGGCCACTCGGGTCATTTGAAATGTTGTCCCTCGGCCTCACACTTAGTCATCCCCTGACTTGTGGGGAGAGCCAAGCGTCGGAGATAACTCTAGTAAAAATATCGTTTGGGTTTGAAACTGATGGGGTTGTTGAGCACGTTGCAGAGTGTGTGCCCAGCGCAGTGCTGCCTGGGGGCGGGTGGTGGCGTGGTGCCCGGCCTATTCCTTCCCCGGGGCTGCCATAGTGAGTTACCATAAAGTGGGTGCCTCAACACAACAGATGTTTATCCCCGGCCCCCCAGTTCTGGAGGCCAGATGCCCACAACCAGAGCATAGGCAGGGCCGGCCGCCTCAGGAGGCCCTGCGGGGTCTTCGGCTGCTTCTTGCAGCTCTGGCAGCTCTGTTTCTGGCTGGGCGACATCACTCTAGCCTCTGCCTCCACGGCCTCTCTACTTCCTTCTCTCCTCCGTGTGTCCTGCTCTAACCTCCTCTGCCTCTCTGCTGTGGGGATATGTGAGACCGCATTTTGGGGTCTCCTTCTCAAGATCCTTAATCACATCTACAAAGAGCCAGTGTTTTACCAAATAAGGTGACACACAGATTTCTTGGATTGGGATGTGGACATATCTTTCGGGGTCCACGGTCCAGCCTGCTAACACTGCATAGATGCTACCTGTGGTGGTGATGATGGCGGTGACAATGACAGTACACACAAATCAGTGAAGCAGTGCAGGCAAGTCTAGTAGTCTGGGGGAGTTGGCGGAGAGAGGACTGGGCTCTGGCCTGACTGGGTTTCCTGCCCTTCACTGCATTCTGGACAGCCCCTGGGACCATAGCTCAGACATCCTCGTGACCTTCTGCCTGGGTTTGTCAGGCCCTGGGGCCAGCTCACATCAGCCTGGACACGAGGCCTTGTGCCCTTCCTCTGCCCACTTGCCCGCCTCCCTCATGAGGCGTGCGGACCTTCTCTGAGGGCCCAGCATGATGACATTGCCAGGAGGCCCAGCTCAGAGGAGCCATGCTGCTGTGCGGGATCTGGTGGTTGCATCAAAATAGTCTCCAGCCGCCCCCCAAACCTCCAGAGGATGTGCTGCCCAGGCCCAGGCCGGGAGGCCGCGTGTTCCAGGCCTTTGCCCTAGGCCGCTGCACGGGCCGGCCCCCTTCCAGCCGGGGATGCTGCCCCCCTCAGCCCAGCCGGGGAGGCCGCGTGTTCCAGGCCTTTGCCCTAGGTCGCTGCACGGGATGGCCCCCTTCCAGCCGGGGATGCTGCCCCCCTCAGCCCAGCCGGGGGTGCTGCTGTTCTTCAGGCCCTGCTTGGCTGGGGCTTGACAGCTGGTTTGTTTCTCAGTTTCAGGATGAGACAAGGCAACTTGGTGTGCAAGTGACCCCCTGGCCAAAAGGATGCCCATGTTGGGGGCTGCTGTGGGGTTGGAGTTGGATGCACGGTTTCCAGACCCTCTGGTTGCCTCCATGGGGGACTAGGTCAGGAGGTGGCAAGGGGCTGGAGGAGAAAGCAGAGAGGAGAAAGCGCTCTTTATTTCTGTCTCCTTCACTATTGAAGCTCTGGGCCTGGCTATCCTTTTATCGCCCCCAGCAGAGTGCTTGGGAGCCTGGAGTTGCTTTCTTAGCAAAGTTCACTTGGAACCAGAGAGAAATTGCCCTCCAGGTTGCTTGCTCATTCACCCCCACAAATCAGTGCAAGGACAGGAGTTTAGGAGGCCTGGATGCTGTTCTCACTTCTGCCCTTATGGTCAGTAAACCTTGAGGAAGTTGCTTAAATGCTCTGAGTGTCCAATTGCTCTTGGACAAAGAGAGCTGCACAAGCTAACTCCAGCCTGCTGCCAGGTGCATTAGGGGGGCAAACAGGATCTCACCTGGAAAGGCCCATTTTTGAAACAGAATCAAACCACATAACTGCATCATATTGTTTTTAAGTAATATGTGGACTGACCTATGGTGGAGTAGTGGATAAAACATTGACCTGGAATTTTGAGGTTGCTGGTTCAAAACCCTGGGCTTGCCTGGTCAAGGCACATATGGGAGTTGATGCTTCCTGCTCCTCCTCCCCTTCTCTCTCTCTCTCTCTCTCTCTCTCTTCCTCTCTCCCTCTCTCCCTCTCTCCCCTCTCTAAAATAAATAAATTAAAAACAAAAAAGGAATATGTGGGCAACTCCTAAATAATGTTTCGTAATGATGGTAACACTTAAAATGTCAAAAACAAAAACAATGCTTGTACCATGTTGAAAGCCAGAAATGACTCAGCGGTATCTTGGCTGACACGAGCTCCAAAGGGCAGGGGTTCTATCTTCTGCATTTTTTGTAGTTTTGAATCCACCGTATGCAGCGGGCAGGATTTGCTCCGTAAGTGCTAACCGGCTCAGTGGTCACTGGGTTCGACCTGCTGGTTTACCTGTGCTGTGAAATGAGGCTGGGCACACCGGGCCCTTCCACGGTCCTGCGCGGGCCATGCCCTCCAGCCACAGGGCCTTTATTATTTTATTGTTTTGCACATGTTAGATTCCATTGATTCTTTAGAATCCAGGTTGAATGCTGGGCTCTCTGGCCTCTGGGGCAAGGTGGTCCCCACCTTCCCAGGTATTTCCTCGGCCAGGACACGCTGAGGGGAGCGGGGCACCTCCTCACCTGAGGCACCAAGTGAAGGAGCACCAGAAGTTTCGGGAATCAAGAGAAGTGGTATTTTAGTGCAGTGTTTAAGAGAAATTTATTTAGTGTGATGCCAAAAAAGTCTACTTTGAACTAAATATCAGCTTTGGAAAATAAATACAAAGGCAAAGTCTGACCCTGCCTTACACAATTCAGCCTCACTCACCTTCACCTGTCCACAGAGCTTGTCTTTTCTTTGAAAATTTGACTTTTTTTTTTAAATCATGCATTGTTGCACTAATTTTGATTTGAGAGAGCACTTCATTAATCCTGATTACTGGGTATTTTTGAAGCCCCTTGAACGTTGTGCTGGAGACCCTGGCCATTCCTTTAGCGTACATCACTGAAGGTGCCTCGTCTCTGGAGTGCCCCTCCTGGGCCGGGAGCTCTCTGAGCGCAGGGATAGTGTCTTTTTATCTGGGTGTAACAGGGACTCGACAGGACCTCTTTGGTCACCCTTTGTTTTCAGCTGCCTCCCATCTTGAGATTCTGCCCAATCCAACTTCAGAAGCACTTGGTGAAGATGTGAAGTCTACTGAAGATTTCATGGGGAGGAGAGGGACATACTGGTCTTCAGAATCTTCCTTAGACATCTTCTTGTTCTCCTCTCCAGAGCTCTTCCCTCCGGCTAGATGTCTCATCTCTCTTTGTCCTCCTTTTCATTTTCATGTTCCTGAGCAAAACAAATGCCCAGTTACTATTACTATTCTTTAAGATTTCCTCTGGAGTGGTGGTGGTGATGGGAATAATGAGAAGATAGTCTTAGTTAATTATACTGCCACATAGACACAATGCCTGGCACCTAGAGGGAATGAATGAGTGAATGAACGAATGCATGAATGATTGAACACACTAAGCCCAGATGCAGGAAAGGATTTCTGTTAGGGGAGTTCTTCCACACCTCTTCTTAGTTGAGCCCAAAAGACTGAACTTGAGGGAGGTTGGCAAGTTGCAATGTTTCTCTCACTGCTTTCTTTCAACAAGGGATACATTTCCCTTAGCAACCTGTCCTGTGAAGTGTCTTAGCCTCTCCCTTCCTTATTGTCTTTCCCCAGTTCTGGGTTCTTCTTACTCACAAGGATTGATCACAGAGCCAATCTAGGTACCCTGAGTCAGCCTACATCTTGTGTATTGAGCCCACCTCTCAAAGGCTGTAGTGATTCTGCTTGATGGTGTGAAGATTCCAGGGTCATGGTAGCATCCTTGGGCCCAGGCCTCAGAGTTCTGCGCCTCCTCTGTCAGAGATTCCAGAACAGAACCGGGTATTACAATATGGTTGTACTCAGAGGGGCCATAACTCTCCTGAGGCTCTTAATTAAAATGGGTCCTTTATTAAGTATAACATAGGCATTGTGAATGTTTTCAGGCTATAGAAACAATTCACTATAGAAAGTTTAGGAAATAGAAAAGAGTATTAAGAAAATGAGAAAAAAATCACCTGGAATCTTACCCCGGGGTAACCACTGTTAACATTTCTTCACATTCTCTTTCAGACTTCCTTCTGTTTCTCTTTGCTTTAGAAAACGGTGATCTTCAAAGTGAGAGAGAGCCCACTGTTCGTTCTATCTCCTGATCTATTCCTCTGCACAAGCCCCAAGGGGCAGGGGAGGGGACATTGACACTGAGCCTCTGTGAGCTACCACTGGGCTGATGGGGGGCCTCTGAGATCTCTGTGTTCCAAGTCCGGGAGCCTGAATACCTTTGAGCAGTGTTGGTTTGCTCTGGGCCGAGCACCTACAGGTTTACAGACCAAAAAGCAAGTCTTTGCCTCCTTCCTTGTTTCTTGAGATTACATCTTTCCAGCAGGAGCTATCTGTGTGTATTGGGAACACAGATTTTATTAGGCTCAGACTCTGTCTCGGTAACATTGAAAGGAAGGGGGCTGGGGTCAGCACTTTGCTGAGCACTTTACCTAGTAATTTCATTTATTCCTCACAACACAGGCGGTGTGGGTTATATGATAAAGGAGGAATTCAACGCCCAGGAGGTTAAGCAGGTGGCCCAGGGTCACACAGAGACCACCTGCTGAGGCAGATAGCAGCCCTGGGTCCTCTGCATCCAAGCCCAAGGTACTTGCTCTCCCGTTCTTCCTCCCCAGCCTGGTTCGTGCCAGGGTTGGGATGGCGGAAGGGTATTTATCTCAGCTGGTAGTGTTTTCTGTTCTCTCGGTATAGAAGACCCACTCCTGAACACCCACCAGCTTGGGCTGTGGTCTTGTGTTGTGTGCACAAGGCTGCTGTTTTCCCTGATTTACTCACTGATATTTGTAAGTACCCAGTGTGCTCCCAGCGCTGACCTGCCATTGGGGAATAGGAGTAAAGTGATGTGAGTTTCCTGCCTTCAGTGGGTCTATATTCTGGTAGGGGAGACAGACAAGCCAATACCCTGCGCGGTGATGGGAGTAGAAGTAGAGAAGGCTGGGACAGAGAGAAGCATCATGTGCAACGCAGCCCAGAGGTGGGGCGGTGACTAGGGAAGCTTCCCAGAGGAGGCTATTTCTGAGCTGATTTTGAAGGCATTGAGGTGTAACACAGCATGAAGGAAACCACACATGGTTCATTACGGCCAAAATTGAGGGTGAAGAGTAAGGGGCGGAAGATGTAGTCTGAAGGGCTCAGGAGAGCCAGGTTAGAAAGAAGGGGGTGTGCATGAGCAAGTCTGCCTGTAACTCCCAAAACGTGGGCATCTAGGGAAGGAGTTTGAGGGTCAGCTTTGTGCTTCAGAAAGACCATACTTTGGTTTCTGATTGGAGGCTGTTTGGAGGGGGCCAGACTAGTGACAAGAGACTGTTGCAGCAGGAAAGGGATTTGGCCCAGAGGACAGCAGAGCAGAGGTTGTGGGGTTGCATGGGGGGGGGGGGGGGCGTGAGACAGACTGGGAGGAAGACTCCGCACAGAGGGGTGGATGAGCTCCTGTGGGTGAGAAGGAGGGAGAAAGCAAAGGGAGTGCCTGATTTCGGAGTTGGCCAGGGTGGGCGGTGGGGCCTTTGGAGAGATGGGAGGAGACAGAGAAGGAGCTGAAGCCAAGCTGGGAAAGGAAAGGGCTGGTGGACAGCCGGAGGGCCATGAGCTGGAGAGGCCACGAGTTAAACAGACTATTCCCAATGGCTGGAAATCTAGGATCTGAGGACCTAGCTTTGATCTCCTGCCCCCTGGTCCCTCGCTGTGTTCCTCTCCCTTTACCCCAACCCCTGCCCAGCTGTCCGCCCTTTTCTATAGACGGCCCCGAGCCGCGTCCTCTGTGTGCTTGACGTCAGCCGGATAGCTGCATTCCCTGTAAAGGCCTGACGCTGTCCCCAACATCCCTGCAACGGGAGTTTTATAGTCTTTCCATCTTACAGATAAGGAAACTGAGGCCCCACTCCCCCAAAACAATTATTTTAAGCTGCTCTATGTCTATCATCCAGTGAGGGAAGGGTGAGCCTGAGGCGGGGAGAGGGGAGAGAGGAGGGAACGTGAGCGCAGTGACCGGCTCATCCCAGTTTGCCGGGATCGTCCCATATCCCAGCTCTGGAAGTCCCGCATTCTGAGAAAGACTTCAGACCTTAGTAAACCCGGAGGGTTGGTCATCTTAGGTTGGATGGGGAAAAGGGAGAGAATCTTCCCCCAGGGTTAGGAGGGAGACATGCTCTCAGGTTGGAATCCATCCCCCAGAGGGGCTACAGTCCCGCTGGCCCTGGGACCCAGTAGCCAGGCCACACGCAGCCTGCACTGAGACTGCTATGTTTCTTATTCCGCAGGCACCTGCCATCCACGCCCTGAGCCCCGGCTCTGGGCCGAGGGGCACAGAGCCAGTGCTGAGCGCGCAGTAGACCCTCTGTGAATGTCTGTCCAGTGACTGAGCCCGGGGTGTGCATGGCACAGGGGCAGAGTTGAGGACAAGTGCTGTCTCTTCACCAATTAAATGGCAGCCTTCTAGTACAGACACAGGTGATCTGCTCACAGTCCCTCCAGAAACCTCAAAGATGAAGGCCTTCTCCCTGTCTTATTTAGAAAAGGCAATACCTGCTCTAATCTCCCCCTGCCGGACCACCAGTGCCTGAGGCAGCTTGGATGTCACACCTTTGCATCTGGGAACTCAACTCTCGCCCTCTCTCACATTTGGAAACCATGGGGATAATGAGCAGATGTTTTTCTAATAACGAGGAGGTGTGCGGGCACTGACACATGAGAATAGTTTCCAGTCCTAAGTCAATTAGCAAGCTGGGGAGCCCAGATAAATAAAGCTTTCTGCTTCCTCTCCAGGAGTCTAAACTATCTGATGGGCAGGTCCCACCCTCTGGTCCCCTCCTCCTTAGTATCAGGATTTGGGGAAGTGATTATGTGCCTGGTAATTTGTGTGTCCGGACTGTCCTCTGAGCAGCCACACGGCCTGCGTTCCTACAGAAACTCCAGCTCGGACACTTGCCGGCTGATTAGCTGTCTCCCCCCACCTTAACCTTGGCTGTTTGGTTTTCACGTTGACTTTCTCGTGAGCCCGATCACAGCATTTCTGGGAGGAGCTGGAGGGCAGGTGTGATGGAATACTACATGCCAAGCCCTCTCTCACTGGCCTTTTTTATTTGTTGTCTCATTAATTTTCAAGCAATCTCACAAAAGAGGCATCCTTGTTAGCCCAGTTTTGCATATGGGTAAAGTGAGTCTGAGACAAGTTAAGCGGCTAAGTGGGGAAACAGCTTTGAAGCCAGGTTTGTCTATGGCAAGGCCCAAGGCCTTCACCAGAGAATGAACCCCAGAGCGCCGCGAAATCGAATCCCCCGTTGTTTAAAGGTGTCTGTTCTACTCAGCTCAGACCGCCGTTACCATACACTGGGTGGCTTGCCCACATCCCTGTCTCCCAGTTCTGGCGGCTGGGAATTCTAAGATCATGGTGCAGGCAGATTTGCTGCCTCGTGAGGACCCTATTCCCAGTTTGCAGACAGGTAGCATCTTCTCCATATGTCCTCACAGGGCCTTTCCTTGGGGCAAGAGTGGAGAGATACCCACATCCCTTCCTCCTTTGATACGGGCATTAATTTTGTCATGAGTGCCCTTCCCTCATGACCTCACCTAACCCCCATGACCTCCCCACAGCCCCACCTCCAAAGGCAGGCAGTCCCTGGGTTACAAAAGAAATAGGTTCTGTAGGTTGGTTCTTCATTGGGTTTGTATATAAGTTGAAGTAGTTACATTTACCTGTTAAATGCAACTTAGACATTAAGTCTTAGCATAGTATTTATTTTTACCTTTCTGTGCATAAAAATGCTTAAATATTTTAAACCTATCATGCAGGGTTAGGGCTTCAACAGATGAATTTTAGGGGCACACACATTCAGCGTGTGCTAAGCAGAACCCTCCCTTGCGCTGGGGCTTCCAATGGCGCGTGTTGGCCGATGACAACTCCAGGTGCCAACCTAGCCTCCCACCGCGGGTTCCCCTTTCCCACTCGAGCTCATTGGTCGTCTCTCTTCTCCCCTTCTCCCACTCTTCACAGTTCTGCCCAACTGATCCCCTCTCTTCTCTTTGAGAAAGGCTGTTTTCAAGCAGATTGAGCCATCTTCTGGAGAAGGCCCCAGAGATTATCTCAAAATGTATTCCAGCCAGAAGATCCTGTGCTGCTTTGTAAAAATATCGTACTCAGAATTGGAGACTTGGAGTTCAATGAGCGTGCTCCTCTGGTTGATGGTGTGTTTACTGAATATCAGTGGCTGTCGCTAACCATGCTTTGAAACAAGAGACATGTGTTTTTAATAGAATTGCAAGTTTTATGCCTTGTTAAAAATACCAACAGGGATGCTGGCTTCAGGAATGAGAAGGGATGTCACAGAGCAGCAATGGATTCTCTTCTCAGTACTCCTAGGTGGGGAGAGGGACGGAGGAAGGGTGGCCTGCACCCTAACACTTGCTTCATTTCAGGGGAGCGGCCCTCCCTGTTCCCCTTTGGACATGACTGCTGCCACCAGCTGCTCTTCTCGGCCCCACCCTACGTGGGATGGCAGTGGGCTTCGCCCTTTCTCAACGGAAATGTTCATTTCCAGAAAGGCTTTCTCCTTAATTGTGAAGAGCATCCATTGGATTTTTTGGAAAGCCTAAATTACAGGGTGCTTTAAAAGAAATGCAGCCCTTATTACTTAAAGAAACACTTTCTGAATGCTAGCACCAGGGGCAAGGGCCTGACCCCACACACAGGGTCACTGGCAGGCCTCACGGTCCCCAAAGCAGTGCCCATCCCCAAAGGAACGCCATGAAGTCCTTCTTTAACTTCCGTTTTCAACACAATCTGATTGTAAAAGAAACAGCTGTATAAAAATGAAGCAAATTTTCATCGATAATTTCACCACCCATAGATACTGTAATTTTTCAAGACATTTCTTTTTAATCCTTTTTCTACGTGTCTGTAAGCATGCGTATAGAACATTTTACAAGACTGAGCGCCTGCTCTACTGCTTTGCATACTGCTCTCCCCGCACCGACCCACCCACTGTGTGCTCCTTCACATTTCATTCAAGAGTCTTCAAATTGTATTTTTTAAATGAAGGCATAACGCTCCTTCCAGTGGATGCACCACAAATGATTTAACCAGTGCTCTTTTCCTCAAATGTTTTGATTGCAGATTTTTTCTATTATAGAAAACACTGCAACATTCTTGTCCTTTACTCTTAATTACATAAAGTGTTTCTTTTGTTTGAAGTATCATTGCTCCCCCCCCCACACATTAAATGATGGATGTATTCCAGCAATGTAAATCAAATTACCTCTTAAATGCGGAAGAACTCCTCTCACCCCAATTAAGGAACCATGTACTGTTTTGTAAAGAGGGCCAGCTTTTAAAAATAAAATGGTGAGAATGCGAGAGAGGATATTTGAGAGGAATGTTCATACACTGCTTCATCTCTTATGTAATCCTAGATGGTATTGTGTGTGTTAAGAATACAGATTAATGAGTTTACAATTTCCTCCCAAGGAAACCTGTTTTGCACACAGAAAAGAACTAGAAAATAACACAGTGTCAAACTACAATATATAGTGGATGACTGTGTACTAAGGGGAGACAGAGAAGAAGAGCAAGTCCTGCCATTTTCTGGCCCCATTAAAGGCTTTTGGGGATAGAGGGGATGTGCAGTTGGTCTTAAAAAGTATCTGGGATTGAAAAAGATAGAGGCCCTGGCTGGTTGGCTCAGTGGTAGAGCGTCGGCCCAGCGTGTGGATGTCCTGGGTTCAATTCCCAGTCAGGGCACATAGGAGAAGCGCCCATCTGCTTCTCCACCCCTCCCCCTCTCCTTCCTCTCTGTCTCTTTCTTCCCCTCCTGCAGCCAAGGCTCCATTGGAGCAAAGTTGGCCCGGGCGCTGAGGATGGCTCCATGGCCTCTGCCTCAGGCGCTAGAATGGCTCCAGTTACAACAGAGCAACGCCCCAGATGGTCAGAGCATCGCCCCCTGGTGGGCATGCCAGGTGGATCCCGGTCGGACGCATGCGGGAGTCTGTCTCTCTGCCTCCCCACCTCTCACTTCAGAAAAATAAAAAAATAAAAAAGAAACAAAAAGAAAAAGATAGAACGCGACCTTGTGTTGAGCCCTTACAGTATGCTTGGGATTGCAGACATCCCATTTACTTTTCTCCTTACAATGGCCCTACCAATTTATTGTTAAAAGCAATCAGATCCTTGCAAAAATATATAGTATGATAAGATTATAGATTTATACATTATAAGATTGGAAATCCTTGCAGGTACAATGTGGTTGAAATAATTACAGGATAAGAAATGGTTTTAAAACAAACGAAATCAGGGCACTGGAAGAATACGGACAGGAGGCATGTAAGCTCTATGAAGGAAGGATTCTTCTCCTGTTTTGTTCACTGATGGATCCTACACAACTGGATTAATGGCTGCATATAGATGTTCTGTAACTATTTGTTTAATGAATGAATGAATTAAAAAGATAGGCAAGATGTTTGCCATATACATGTCCTATATACATAACTAGTGGTCAGATGCAGTTTTAACCCTGAGCGTCGTTGTAGACAAAGCATAGAGGGTAACATGTTCAGAAATTACCTCATCCCTGATGTAACTCTATGGAAATAGGATCTTTAAATAGGTGATTGAGTTGAAATGAGGTAATAAGGGTGGGAGCCTAATCGGACAGGACTGGTGTCCTTATAAGCAGAGGAAGCAGACCCCAGAGGTCTCGCTCTCTCTCTAAGAGTACACAGAGAAAAAGCTGAGTGAGGACACAGTGAGAAGGCGACTTCCACAAGCTAAGTGTCTTCCTTGATCTTGGACTTCCAGCCTCCAGAGCATGAAAAAACATACTTCTTTTGTTTAAGTCACCCAGCCTGTTTTGTTTTTGTTTTTCTGTTGTTGTTTTTTTATAGCAGCCCAAGCTAGCTAATACATCCTGCAAACATCACAGCGTTTTTTGCTTTTAGAAGAGAATGGAAACCTCATCAGTTTGTCTTCACATATCTGGGAGTGCTGGAGGCTCCCAGTGGCCCGTGTTCTCAGAGGGGTGTAATGATCCCGGGCTGGATGGCAGGGAAGCGCATGCGTAGACAGTTTGAACCAACTGAGTTCAAACTTTTGGTCTGGCGTTTTTTACTATATCTTTTGCAACCTATTTATCTAAGTCCCTGGCCCCCATGGCCCTTCCCTGCCCCACGCTGAGCACAGATATAACTCACCCACAATTACAAATTAAAATTGCACATCATGGGGTAGATGGTAGGGGGACAGCGGCGGTCACTGCATACCCGTCATTTATAGCATCTGGTCCAAACCACAAATGGCCCACGGGAAACTGGTGGCCTAGGGGAGGGGCCACGTGGCAGGGCCGTGGGCATGTGTTGTTCTCTGGCTGTTCTGAGCTTGGATTTTGTTTATTGTTTCTCAGCTGACTTATGAAGCCCCCAAATCTATTTTTAAGGCAAAATTATTGCTTCTGTTTTGTCAGAAGAGGAATGTAAAGTTGGGTGTTGGGCTACCATGTCCAGGGTGTGCACGGATCAAGTCAGGGGAGTGAGAGTCATTCCCCGAGGACTGTGCACCACAGGGCGCCTAAGTCTGGGCTTTCCCCCGACCCTGGGTCTAGGTCACTTTAGGGTCACCTCCAACTCAGGCCTGACCTCATGCTCTTTGATGAGACATTAAGGAAAGCTGTTAGCTTGGGTCTTCTTCTCCAACCTTCATTTTCTTTTTTTTTTTTTTTTCCTGAAGCTGGAAATGGGGAGAGACAGTCAGACAGACTCCCGCATGCGCCCGACCGGGATCCACCCGGCACGCCCACCAGGGGGCAATGCTCTGCCCACCAGGAAGGGATGCTCTGCCCTTCCGGGGCGTCGCTCTGCCGCGACCAGAGCCACTCTAGCACCTGGGGCAGAGGCCAAGGAGCCATCCCCAGCACCCGGGCCATCTTTGCTCCAATGGAACCTCGCTGCGGGAGGGGAAGAGAGAGACAGAGAGGAAGGAGAGGGGGAGGGGTGGAGAAGCAGATGGGCATTTCTCCTGTGTGCCCTGCCCGGGACTTCTGCACGCCAGGCCGATGCTCTACCACTGAGCCAACCGGCCAGGGCCTCCAACCTTCATTTTCTAAACTGGGTTCCTAATGGCCTTAGTAATTTTCACTAGTTATTTCAGAAGGATGATGATAAAATGGTAATAGGGATTCCGTGACGTTTTCCAAGAAGCTGTCTGAATAAGTGTACTAATTCCATTCCATCTTCTAAAATCATGAGCATTTAGGCAGTAATAAGACCTAGAACAATTTAGCTAACTATTTTGCTCTTATTTCCCCACCCCTTATTGAGATATAATTGACATACAACACTGCATACATTTAAAATGTACAGCATTGTGATTTTACTTACATGTGTGTATTGTGAAATGATTAGCACAGTAAGTTTAGTTAACATCCATCATCTCATATAGATTTTAAAAAAAAGAAAATTATTCTTTTCTTGTGATGAAAATGTTTAGGATTTGCTCTCTTAAGAACTTTTATATACATATACCAACTCTTTTGCTTTTAAAGAAAGTACCATGTATAAGAGGATTTCATGTATAAGATGCACCTTAATTTTGAGCCCCAAAATTTGGGGAAAAAATGTATTACATAAAGTTATTGAACTCAAGTTTTATTCATCATAAAATTTATACAACTCCTCATCACTGTCAAAAACTCCCATCCATTAGCTTGTCCTCACCTGTGTCTGATGACGAATCACTGTTTCCAACAATGAGTGCAAAAACAAGCATGAAAAAGCGGGAAATGCAAGTAAAAAAATCTACAACCACTGTATAAGATGCACCCAGGTTTTAGACCCCAATTTCTTTTTAAAAAGTGCATCTTATACATGGGAAAATCCAGTATTTAATGATTAGAAAAAATAACTCTTACAATGGAAAAAACCATTGCTTAGCTTGCACTGCTAGTGAGTGAATGACAGTTCTGTTTTTCCCCAGATGTGTTTGTCTTCCCTTTGGATGAAGCCAGTGTTCAAAACCCGTGCCAGGCTACGATGGGTTTCTGTGCTCCTGAACTTTTCACAGGATTCTCACTGAAGACTCTTTCTGAAAAAAAGTCAGTTAATCAATTAATCTATCAGATAAACGAACCCAGGATACAAACGCAACCAAACAGAAATTATGAATGGGGTTTATTCCTGTGTCCCCAGCCCTCCCCCCTGTTTGCCCGCCCTCCCTCCCTCCCACCTTCCCCTGGAGGGTTTCAGCTCAGCTTCTTCGCCTGGCCTGCACGGCTCTTGTCGGTCTTTATCATGGTTCCCCCTAGGTTGGTTGTGGGAACAGGTTTTCTCTTCAGAGGACAAAGGCTCGGGGCAGGTAGCATACCTTGTGTGGGTGAGATACACACATTTAAGAAAAGCGCCCCTTGCACCTCTGTTCCATCTTCCTCCAGTATCTTTTCCAAAAACATTTCCTTAAAAACTGGTTGGAAATGAGCCACTTTGGGAGGGTATGCCCAGGGACAGCTGCCCTTCTTGAGTTCGGTGTCTGTCTGGGGAAGAAGATTTGGGGCAAGTCGTGAAGACAGAAGTGCAGTCTCAGCACGTGAAGGAAATGGGTTAGAGGTGAACGAATGTAGGAAACATATGCAGTTCCTCCATGACGTTTGGAAAATGCGTGTAAAGAACGTGAGCTATACTTCCCAATATTTACAAATATCGAATCACTACGTTGTACACCTGAAACTAATATAATGTTATATAGCAATTACATTTCAATTAAAAAAAAAAGTGGCCTTGACCTGTGATGGTGCAGTGGATAAAAGCATCAACCTGGAACACTGAGGTCATGGGTTCGAAACCCTGGGCTTGCCTGATCAAGGCACATGTGGGAGTAAATGCTTCCTCTCCCCTTCTCTTTCTATCTCCCTCTCTCCCCTCTCTCCCCTCTCTAAAATGAATAAATAAAATCCTTTTTTTAAAAAAGTGAACTATTTGGACTTCCCCATTGGTTGCTGGACTATATTTTTATGATCTCAATACCACTGTGAGACTGTCATATGTGTGGTGGTTTTATGTTTGACATGGATTACACTAATGAACCATGTAGAGATAAATTTATATAAATCAATGTAGTTTGGTATTCAGGACATAGATTTTGGAGTTGGCTGTACTTCTGTGCAAATTGCAGCTCTGCAGCATACTTGCTGGTTGCTGTGAGCTTGTTTCTAAACCTCTTTGAGCCCCAGCTGCTTTACATATAAAGAACAGAGAGGTTAGCGCCTACCTCATCAGTTTGTTGTGAGGATTAAAGGGGATCACCCATTCGCAAAGCACCTAGGAGAGTATCTGTCACATAGGACATCTTAGTTGGTAATCAAAGTACATGTTGCAACAATTTAAAACGATGCCTTGTAAAAATAACTGCTGTTTGAGGAGATTTTCTACCTGCTGAGTCTCCCTGGGATGCATCCAAGCCTTAGTATTCAAGCTGAGGGCAGAGCAGCAGAGGGCATTTGCAGGAGCCAGGCATGATGCAGGATGTTCATCACTAAGTGAATATGGGTAGGGGAGTCGGGATTTGTGCTTTCCCTTTAAACGAATCAGCGAGGCTCAGTTCCTGTGGCTTTGCACCAGAGTATGCAGTGCAACCTAATTAAAGGGCAAAGGGTGTACATACAGAGATACTCTGTGCGTACGTGCACACGTGTCTGTGTGTGTGTTGAGGGGTGGGAAGGAGAGTCACAGAGAGAGTCTTTTTGCTCTTGCCCAGGATGCAGTTTGGGGTTTTTTTTTTTAGCTCTTGGAGAGAGACCCAAAAGCAAAAGCAAGCTATGCTTGACTATGTACACATGCGCTGAGCCAAGAGTGGTTTAAATGATGGTGCAAAGGCCACAGCAAACCAGAGGGTGTGCAATGAAAGCGTTTCCCTGGGGCTATCGGCTTCTTCCCGATGCTATCTGTATAGGCAAAGAGTGAGTCGTTCCTGGCCTGGGACCCGGAGGCCTGATCTCTGGCTACAGTCTGTGTTGACATAGTCTTTGACCGAAGCCTCTGTGTCATCCTCTGCCAAATGAGCTGGTTGGACACTGTGAGCTTGCAGGCCACACCGAGCGGCAGTGGGCCAGGTGCATCCCCGGTCTGCTACCAGCCGTGGCTGGAGCATGTGAGGGCTGACGACAGCTGACTCGCAGGCTTCCCTTGCTGCACCTGAACCACCTCTCCAGTTCGTTGCCCAAGTTCTGGCTGCAGCTCTCAAAGGCACCAGCCCGAGAAGGAAGAGAGGTTTGCCTTTATAGCCTTTGGGGGGGGTGGGGGGGAAACTTTGAGTCTTGAAGGCAGTGATTCACTTGGGTTCCTCAGAGATTGTACATGGTGCCTGGAAGGAGAACAGTGGGCTGTGAGCTGAGGCCATGGCAGCCAGTAGTCAGAAGTGTTGTCTTGCTGCAGGAGGCAGGTCCCTGACTTGTCTTGGACACGGTAAGGCCCAGGGCCCAGCAGGCATCAGTATGAGCACCAGGAGCCCTGAGAAGTGCTTGCAGTTGCCTATAATCCTGGTTCTCTGTTGCTGCTACAACCCATTCCACAGTTAGTGGCTTAAGATGACAGTCATTCTATTGTTCATGATTCTTTGGGCCAGGAATTCGGGCAGAGCTTAGCTAGGCAATGCTCTGCTCCACATGCACAGGGATCCCCCAGGGGATTCAGTGGCTGGGCTGGTCCAGAGGGCCCAGGACGGCTGCACTCTTGTGCCAGAACCTTGGCAGTGAAGAGCTAGCTGGAAGGCTAGGGTAGGTGGGCCACTGGGTTGGCTGGCTGGGCCTCCCTCTCTCTCTTCTATGGCCCAGGGGTTCTTCCTCTCCATCTGATCGTTCCATGTGTCTCTTTTGCCGGGTTGCAAGATTTCTTACCTGATGGTTCCAGCTCCAAGCCCCCAAGAAAGAGGGAACAGAAATTGCTAATCCTCTTAAAGGCTGGGACCAGAACTGGCATACTCATATTCTGCCATATTTCACAGACTAAGCAGCCTGGATTCAAAGGGACGGAGGAAGAGACTTCACTCTCAGTAGGGGAGTGTATTTGTGCACAGAAGGGGAAGGGATGGAAGGGCTATCTTTGAGGATAAGCTTTGGCAGAATTTGGAAGAATTTAGGGACTGGGGGCACATCAACAGTAATGATGCTCGACAGTGTGATTGCAACAGTGTCAGCTTAACTGTCCCTCAAGTTCAAACCTCCTTCTGGTCCCAGGAGTGAGAGGTCACCAGCGTGATGAACCCTCTTTGCCTCTTACACCCAAGAAGCCATCCTGGCTCAGTGATCTAGACACACCAAGCTCCAGAATTCATCGACCAGCCTAAGTTTACTCCGTCCTCTCTCAGAGAGAGTGAAATGGTCTTTATCACAAGTGTTAACTCTAACTGACCCTTAGTGGCTTTCTACAGCACAGTGTTGAGAAGGATTCTGAAAGCACCTCAAGGTTTCAGTGTATTGGTCATGTCTGTGCTGGATGGAGGCGTGGGTCTGCCCATGCCATGCTTCTACCGGAAGGGAGACAGGCATATTAATTAGTCTCTAAACCTGCCCTGTGTTTCCCCACCTGCCCCCATTTGCAGGGCTCATTGCCTTCTCAGTGGTTGCCTGCCATTTGCCTGGTCTTCAAAGCCTGTCTCCTCCTCCAAACTTTGCTGGATTGCCCTAGTTTCTGGGTTTCTATAAACTAAGGCTGAGGGGGTTTCTACCATTAGATACTACCATGCATTGTTCATTATCTTTACATCTGCATATTCCTAATTATTTCTAATTAGGTTATTTGATCCTTGAAGTCAAAGTCAGGTCTTACTACACTTTGGTATCCTTCCTTCCAGTCAGTGTTTGTCCTGATGGTAGTGACTTAAGACAAGTGTCAGAAGAGGATTAGAATATACTGTTGAATCTGTATTTTCCCGCGAACAGATATTGATGGTGGAAACGGGTCAATACCCTCAGGCTCAGCCTAGTGGGCTTTGGCGGGGGAGTTTGCCTGGATCAAGGGTGGCCAGCCAGGGCCAAAGCAGAGCTGCTGGTTAGGTGACCTTGGCTGGGGTTCTGCTGGGGTTCCTGGGAGGCCTGTGCTGCTGCTCAAGTCATTCCTGACTGCCTGTCCATGGGTTGGTTCCACCTGCATCCAGACTCCCATGGTCCTTGTTATTGCCTGTTGTTTGAATTATCAGTCTGAGAATGCCTAAGAAGTACATATTATGGTAGGTGGAGGGGGGAGTCTAAAGACCCCAGAAGGGAAACGGTGTGATGGAGGAGGAATGAGAATCTTTTGGAGGTCTTGTGGGAATGGAAACCGGTGATTAAGCATCTGTTTTTCAACCTCGCCCCTCCCAAGGAGTTGTTCCTTCTTGCCTCTGCAGGGTTAGCGTTTATCGCACTTAGCTCCCGTCTCTGGAGCTCAAACCTGAGAAAGTGGATTTAGCAGAATTCCTTTGAGTTGTGTGTTGCTAGATCTGGGTTCATTTGTCTAGGCACATGAAACCCCTGGAGACAGACGGGAAGAAGCAGATGTTATAGTTTAAGTTACTTTATTTCTAATACATACCCCTGACATACCTGGGAAAGGCATAGCTCTGCAGGTGTGCCCCACAGGTAAGGTACTCTTCCTCCTGGTCCAGTGATTCTGTGGGCCCCCAACACCCCCACCGAATTACCTCATGTACATCCAAGTGTAACCGGGATATATTTTATAATTATTAAGATGCAGAGGCACTTGATGTTATTCATAATATATTGGAAGCTAGGTGAGATCTTAGAGTGTATTCAGAATCATAAAGGCATCAAAGGAGGTTGAAATTATGTGCAGCCCAGTCATAATGTTGAGTTTCATTGTATTGTCTTTGTGGTAACTAGTCATCTAAATATTGTTTACTGGAAAAGACACTTAGAGGATTTATCCTAGTAATCGCTAAGAACTGCAACAGCAACTCTAATTTCTTGAGTGTTCACTCGATACCAGATGTTGTGTGACGTGCCTTATATATTCAGGATCTCGTGTCATCTCTCTGGATTAATGGGAGTTTCGGATGCCACTATTAAGAAATAACCATCATAAAAGGGATGCTACCTCCACCTCCTTGTTTTGTGGGCTTGCATGACTTCGGTAAAGTCATTCCTGGAGAGGAGGAATCGTGGCTGTGGTGCAGCTGGTGGTCACTGACCTCTGTGTTCTGTTCTCCCAGCGGTGCAAGGCTCCACCAGGTGTGCTGGAGGCTCTTCTTCCCGTCTTTCTTTGCTCTTCATTCTTGCCCCAAGCCCGTGATCTCACATTCGATTGGGGCTACCTGTACCTGGATTTGGCCCGTCTCCCCAAATGAGCAGCCTTTCTCACTTATGTTCATTTTGGACGTAATGATAGCTAGAACAAACCCCTCTCTTCTGTCTTCTGAAGAAGATGTACTCTGCACTGCTTGGCAAGGATCGGGTGTTAATTTATAGTTCCTGAGTGCTGATTCACATTTAACCATCTGTTTAAAAATGTACCTGGGATTTTTTTTAAATTAGGTATGACAAGAGATGCAGGCACAGAAATGACTGTCGTGATGGAAGCGTCTACGCACAGATCCCTGGAGACCGGGGGTGCATCACACTGCACAGGACTACACAGGGAAGCACCAGGGTGGGTCAGGAGGCAGAAGGAAGGAGAGCGAAGGGGAAGTGTGGGCAAATGCCTGCACTGTGATTTCCATGGGAAGGGATGGGTGAAGTGCAGGATAAGCTGTGTTGGTGCTGACTAATTTGAATAATTTCAAGGGCTCCAAGGTGTAGGGACTGCCCCAAGTTGTTGGGTCCAACTGCAGTGATTAGGGCCTGGGGCGGTTAGGACAGGGGCAACCTGTGAGAGCTTGCCACTGAGCCGGAGGGGGCTGTGGACTGGGTTGGTTTGCGTATTAAAGGCTGGTGTGCAAATGGTCACTTTGCTGTCTATGAATCTGTAGTCCTGGGAGGGGTGGTCTCTCTCGAGTCAGCAGGTACCAGAGACGAGAGCATCAAGAATCAAGAAAATTAGAGGCCCTGGCCGGTTGGCTCAGCGGTAGAGCGTCGGCCTGGTGTGGGGGACCCAGGGTCGATTCCCGGCCAGGGCACATAGGAGAAGCGCCCATTTGCTTCTCCACCCCCCCCCTCCTTCCTCTCCCGCAGCCAAGGCTCCATTGGAGCAAAGATGGCCCGGGCACTGGCGATGGCTCCTTGGCCTCTGCCCCAGGCGCTAGAGTGGCTCTGGTCGCGCAGAGCGACGCCCCGGATGGGCAGAATATCGCCCCTGGTGGGCGTGCCAGGTGGATCCCGGTCGGGCGCATGCAGGAGTCTGTCTGACTGTCTCTCCCCGTTTCCAGCTTCAGAAAAATACAAAAAAAAAAGAAAAAAAGAAAATTAGAAAGTATCGTTCATGCCCCATCCTTTGAAGTGTTTACCCAGGAGATGATGAGAGTGCATTGGGTGCTCGCTCTCTGTCTGGCCGTCGTGATTCAAGAGGTAGTGCAGTCCTTGAGACAGTCCTGGGCACATGGTGGCCCCCAGTTGATGTTCGTTACGTGAGTGCTGAATGAACTCTCCCAAACCATGCCTGGAGTGTATAGAAGTGCCTACCGTGCCGCCCCTGTGCTCAAGGAGAGCACAGTCTGGCTAGAGAAAGAAGCACGTCAGTGTATTTATGATAACGTGATAATTGCCACACTGAAAGCTACAATCATCTCCAACCTACTCCTCCTGGAGTCCCTGCTGCTGGAGAATGACCTCCCGGGGTACCTGGCCATTGAAGCCAGAACTTGAGTGATCCTTGCTCCTCCCTGTCCCCACCTCCTTACTCCTAAACCCTCAGCATTCAAGTTCTGCTCATTGTACCTTCTAAAGCTCTCGCCAAGCTGTCCCTTCTTCATTTCTACTGACTACAAAGAGACGCCATGTGGTTTCACCAAAGGAGAACGGCTGCCTCCCGGCTTTCCCACGTGACCCGCCTAGACGCCTGGTTGGAGTCAGAGCCCCCCCCCCCATCCCGTTTGTACTCTGTGACACAGCGGAGCTCTGGGCGCTAATTCAGAGCAGCTGTGCCCAGCCGCTGGTGGGCGCCTGGCAGGGTAAAGCAGGGGCCACTCCACTTACCAGGGGCTTGGCCACCTGGAGTCCTTTTTAGGATGCTCTCTGAACCCTAGAAATCATTGTCTCTGGCTGGGGCCTGGAGCCCGCACAAGGCCAGAGGCGGTTTCGAGTAGACAGTTTGTCCCAGCCCCTTCCATCGCCTTCTTATGCTTCTCTTTTCCTCTTCCCTCCTGATTTGCTTTCCGGGCCTTCTCGTGGGGCCTGGTGCGGTGACGTGTTGTCAGCTCCTTGGTATAACTCAGTCACATTAGCAGAATTTAAAGGTCACTCCTTCCAATGGTATTTGTGCTGTAAAAGAGCAGGGGAAACAAGGCACGTTCCAGAGCCTAAAGGATGGCTTTCTTTTATTCTTTACTCATTGATTTCAGGGAAAAAGAGGTGGGGGGGGGGGGGGAAGAGAGAAAGAGAAACAGTGATTTATTCTTCCACCCATCTATGCACTCATTGGTTGATTCTTGTGGGTGTCCTGACCAGGAATTGAACCCACAACCTTAGCATATCAGGATGATGTCACTAGCCAGCCGAGCTACCTGGCCAGGTCAAAGGCTGACTCTCTGATGAGGACCGCGAGTCGGGAGTCTGTTGATGCATGGAGGACATCCATGCGCGTGTGCCAGAGCACAGTCATGATTTGTTCTTCCACCTTCCGAGCCTGGGGAGCGGAGGATAAACTGAGACAAGAGAAGCATCTCAGGAAAGAGGGGTTGGCAGCCAGAAGCTCCAGTTCAGGTTTCAGTGTGTGTCTGAAAGCGCTGGTTTGAGGCTAGGACACTCCAAGGAAGGTGAATTAGTTTGCTAGGCCTGCCCTGATAAGATACCTACCATAGACTGAGCGGCCTAAACAATAGGAATTTATTTTCTCACAGTTCTGGAGGCTAATGGCTTAAGATCAGTATGTCGGCAGGTTTGGATTCTTCTGGTGCCTCTCTCCTTGGCTTGCAAATGACTCTCTTCTGTCTGTGTCTTCCTCACGTGGCCTTTTCTCTGGGAGTGCATGCTCCTGTTGTCTCTTTGTGTGTCCAAATTTCTTCTTCTTTTTAAATTTTTTTATTTATTGTGTTGACATGGTTTCCAGAGTCCCATTCAGTATTAACACCCTGTACACGCCACACAAATTTCTTCTTTTTATAAGGATACCAGGCATATTGGATTAGGGCTCACTCTAATGGCCTCATTTTAACTAAATTACCTCTTTAGAGGTTGTTATCTCCAAATACAGTCACATTGTGACTACTGGGAGCTAGGGCTTCAGCATAATTTGGGGAGGACACAGCTCAGCCTATATAACAGGATTACACAGTGGTGGGAACCTGGACCTGCAATTCTCAAAAATGTTCAGGTGGCCAAGCTTTTGTAAGTCAATAAAATAAATCATTGGATTCCATCATATGAGCGAAGAACAACTTGAATAGCAGAAAAATTGGATGCTGGGTAAGTGTAGAATCTAAAATTCCAGTGAATAATGGGCACAGGGAGGGGGGAATTGTTGAACTAAGCAGACTAGCAGTTTTCAATTCTTGCTAGAATATTTGCTTACTTGCTCATTATTTTTCTATCTACTATACTTGCTGACAAAACAGTAGCAGATGCCAGAGCTTCAAACACTTTGAGTACAAACTTGAAACTGACAAAATTCTGTGTACTAAATACACCTTCCATATGCATTGGAGAAAACCCACTCTTATTTGGTTTCAGCAAAGGAAACATCGCCGATATTCCAGAGGAACCCTGAGAATCACTGTGGGAGCAACATTCCTGTGTGTCTTTTCTGATTTGTCAGAAGACTTAGAGGACAAGTAACTCTTTTTAATAGTCACTGAAAGAAAGGTGATTCAGAGGCTCATCATTTGCAGTCTGGTTTCTCCTCCCACTTGTTCATTTATTTAGCATAATTGATGGAGCGCCTTCAACAATGCTTAGGTCAATATTCACACTTAAATTTAATATGGTAAGTGGTTGGGGGAGATGTGCATAACACTTTGCTAGATAGTGACAGAGAAATGAGTGAGATTCCACCCCTACCTTGAGGACCTCAGTTCTCAGTGAATTTTGGTTGCAAACCACAGAATCCTCTCTAGCTGGTTTAAGCAGAGAGGTAATTTATTAGCTCCAGCAGAGGCAGAACTGGCTTGGAAGCGAAGCACCAACCTGGACAATTCACTGCTCCAGTGGAGACCCTTCCCCCTATTGGTGCACAGGCGCCAGTGTTTGACATTGAGCACAGGACACTTTTTCAAGGTTTTCTGCCTCTGAGGTCTTCGAGAGTTGGATGTCTGCAGCCACCCTTGCGAAATGGCTTCCACAAGGCAACCACTGCTTCCTGCCCTTTACATCTTATTGGCAGAGTCCAGGTCACATGGCTGGCTGGAAAGGGAAGCTGGGACAGCAAGTTTCTGCCTTCTACCTTGAAAGGATGTGGAATCATGAAATGGAAAAGTTTGCAAACATACGAAAGGTATCAAGGGGCAGTGAGTAGACCAAAAGTATGGCAGGTGTTCATTCTAAGCTCCCAGTTTAGTGGAAAAAACAGAAATACAATAAAAAAGTAGTAAGACAAGTGGTATAACAAGATATGCTTATGGCATAATGGAGATCGGAAAGGTATTGTTAACAGCCTGGGATGGTCAGGGAAGGCTTCCTGGAGGAGGTGACTGATAACTGAGCTCATCTTGATGGATGAGGCAAAAGAGGAGCAGTTCAGAGATAAATAAGAACAGGAACCCTCACTGCCTGACTTTAAACATGCCACCACGATGAGTGTACCAGGTTTAATGGAGGGAAATTGGTGAAACAGGAAGAAAAGGCAGGTTGAAATCTGAATGCATTCATGGCAGACTTATGTGAGAGCTGGCTAGAAGGTGCTCTGGGCATCCTACGTGGAGCTGTCTGCATAGTCGCCGTGGCTGTGCCCTTTTCCCTCTGGGCTCTGCTCCCCTCAGATGTCCTAAGAGGGTATGGCTTCCAGAAGGAAATACACTATGCATTTTCCGAGGGTCTCTTGGGAACTACAAAGCCTGACTCCAAAGGAGTGACTTTTTTTTTTCTTTCTTTAAAAAAATGTGATGAAAGTAATAAGGAAATAAGTAATAAAGTGGAAAGCACAAAATCCTTGATAACTATCATTTATATTTATATGTTGGATTTTTAAAATTTCAAATGCATCATATTACACCTGCTTTGCAAATTTCCCTTCACTTTTCTTTTTTTTTTTTTTTTTTGGTATTTTTCTGAAGCTGGAAACCAGGAGGCAGTCAGACAGACTCCCGAATGCACCCGTCTGGGATCCACCCGGCATGCCCACCAGGGGGCGATGCTCTGCCCATCCAGGGCATTGCTCTGTCGCGACCAGAGCCACTTTAGCGCCTGGGGTAGAGGCCAAGGAGCCATCCCCAGCGCCCTGGCCATCTTTTGCTCCAATGGAGCTTTGACTGCGGGAGGGGGAGAGAGAGAGAGAGAGAGAGAGAGAGAGGAAGGAGAGGGGGAGGGGTGGAGAAGCAGATGGGCGCCTCTCCTGTGTGTCCTGGCCCGGAATCAAACCCGGGACTTCCGCACGCCAGGCCGACGCTCTACCACTGAGCCAACTTGCCAGGGCATTCACTTTTCTTAAAAGTGAATCTTTGTAGCAGTGCCTTAACATATTTGACCAATTAATATTTTTTTAAAATATTTTTTTTGTGGTTTTTTTTATTTATTCATTTTTAGAGAGGAGAGAGAGAGGGAGAGAGAGAAACAGAGAGAGAGAAGGGGGAAGGAGCTGGAAGCATCAACTCCCATATGTGCCTTGACCAGGCAAGCCCAGGGTTTTGAACCAGCGACCTCAGCATTCCAGGTTGACGCTTTATCCACTGCACCACCACAGGTCAGGCTTGACCAATTAATATTTATTAATAACAAGGAGGCTAAGAATGAGGATTTTTTTTCAGGCACATTGGTTTAGAGAATTGGAATACAGGGCCCTACTTCCCCCTAAATCTGTTTCTCTTCTGCATTTTCCCATCTCGATAAATCAGGAGTCACCTGGTCATTGCTGTGGTGCAGAAACTGGGTCACCAGCCTCTGTCTCCCCTCCTTCACCCCACAGCCCCCGTCAGCAAGCCCTGCAGGCTGTCTGTCCACGTTCACCTCGCATCTGTCTCCTCCCAGGTGCCCAGTCCTTCCGCAACAGGGCGCCCCCACCTCATGCCTGGACCGTGGCTGGCAGACCAGCGATCTGCCTCCAGGATCGGTCTTCTCTAGTCCCTCCGCTCCCTGCGGCCAACTGATATTCCAGAGCAGAATTACCTCTCTGTTGCAAGAACTTCCCAGAGCCAGCTGCCATTGCTCTTAGATAAAATTCAAGGCCCCGCACATGGCAGCCCCTGACTAGACTGTGCACCATCCTCCTCCCCCGGCCGTAGGCCAGCCGCAGTGACCATTCCCCAGGCGCGCCCTCAGCTTCCTGACGCAGGACCTTGCCAGACACCTGGACAGAGAGGATGCCCCGGCCCCCAGGCCCGCCCACCCTCCGCTCTCTGAGGAACCGGTTTCTTCTTAGCTTTAGGTCTCAAGCTTAAATGGCACTTCCTCCATGGCATCTCATGACCTTTTGTCTGAGCAGTGCTCCCTACAACCTGCTATTTTCTTATTGCAGCTTCCTGTTTATTTCTCTTCAGACACTTGACACAGTGCATTTGGTTTACTTAGCTGTCTCTCCTAGAATCTAAGTTCTGAAGAGGCAGGGTTTTTTATTATTATTATTACTGAATTATTGAGATGACATTGGTTAAAAAATCATATAGGTATCAGGTGTACAGTTCTATAATACATCGTCTCTCTATTGTATTGTGTGATCACCACCCCAGAGGAGGCAGGCATCTTATCTGCTTAGTTCCCTCTGTAGCCCCAGCGTCTGGCCCAGAAGTGCTCAGTAGATGTTTCATGGAGGAATGAAGCAATCTGGAACCTCCGAGCCCTCTGCCAGACCTCTCCCCGCTCCAGCTTTGAGGAGCACGCTCCTTGCTCCTGCGAGGCTACCATCTGTCTCAGAGTCGGCCCAGGCTGCCCCCCACCCTCCGCAGCACACGCTGGGGGATTGATTCCCAGGCTCTGTGCTCCTCCTACGATCCCCCTGATACCGATGACCCACATTTCCTCTCCTTCCACTGCTGCCTCCCGTTGCAGATACGCAAGCCTGCACTCCGTGAGGCGGGGCTCTTGCTATAAAATCAACCAGGAAAGGTCAAAGAGCACCCATACACATGTGCAATAGTTAGAAGGAAACCTAAGGTTCTCCCTCTGCCCCTAAATCAGGGTTTCTCAACCTCAGCACTGCTGACATTTTGGGCAGAACAGGTCTTTGTGGGGGTGGGAGCCTCTCCTCGGTGTTGCAAGGTGCCGAGCAGCCTCTGGATGTCTGTCTGCTAGAGGCCAGGAGCACAGCAACCCCTCCCCACCCACGTGCACACTTGTGACAACCAAACATGTCTCCAGACATTGCCAAATGACCCCCAAGGGCAAAATTCCTCCCCTTCTTTGAGAGCCACTGCCCTGATGAAAGCAATTGTCCAGTCCATGGGATGGACATACAGAATTCTAAGGAGTGCTTTGAGCTGAATACAAAACAGAAATGCATTGGCACCGGTCACCTGACAGTCTGGGTGCTGAAAGGGCTCTTGTTTTTGGACACTCCTTGACAAGTGCTGATGGTGGGGGGGAAGACATGATAGTGACCACACCTGATACATGCTTCTTTTTAGCATCTGTCAAGCCTAGAAAAACTCAGAGCTACAGGCTTCTTGGCTGAAAGTTTAGTTTGCCGTAACAAATGCAACGGCCATGATATTAAGCTTCATTTATAAAATGACTGATAACAGGATTGTTGGGAGGATGAAGTGAGAGTGTTCGTGTAGCATACTCAGCTTCCAACCCCATAGCTATTTTTAGGGATTACTACTGACTAATCTATCACATGGTATTAAATGACAGCTATTGTATGATGCACAGCTTCTGTGGTCTGTGAATTTTGTGGCTCATTTGATGCTCACAACCGCCCTGCACAATGGGTGACATGATGCCTATTTTATAGATGGAAAAAGTGAGGTTTGGGAAGGTTAGTATCTTGTTACAGTCATGCCCACAGAGGGTGAGGATGGTATTCAAATCCAGATTGTTCTGTTTTGAGGGACTGCTTTTTCTGTGACACTGCAAGGAATATGAGGTTAGGAGTTCGAGGGCTGTCCTCAGTTTTATCATCCATCCAACGTAAAAACAATCTCTTTTCACCTCAGGGATTTTTTTTTACAAAATGTGTATGTCTGTTCTTAATATATGTGCCTTCTGCACCCAAAATGAGTCTACATCCTAAGAGGACCAAGAGTGTGTCCTGTAATTCTTCTCATCTCAAGTGTCATCCACAGAGTTGGCACTTAATACTTGCTGCTTGATTTTTCTTAACTCCTATGTACTTTTGGCAAGATTGAGTGGAGGAGTAAAAACTCTTCATGCCTCTTACGGAATGGAAGTTTCTGTTTTACAAGCTAGCTCTGCAGATGACTTATTTCTTGCAGGCCTCTAGTCTTAGGCACCGTAAGGAGCAGCTTTGACAAGAGTGCTTGAGTAGAATTGTCACTTTGCACACATCACTCCCTTTCTCCACAGGACCTCACTATATTACCTGTGAGTCGTGATGCAATGGTTCTGACACGAGTGCGTCTCTGCTCAGCTGAGCTACAGGAGAGGGGAGCACCCTCCCCTGTCATACGGAGGACAGTTCAGCTAAGGAAGAAGTAACTTCCAGGAAACCAAGCCATCAGTAGGTGTGTGTGTGTGTGTGTAAGGGGTTGGGGTGGGATAGGAATCTCTACCTGGGAAGTGGCTGAGGGGCCTCCCATACCACAGACCTCGGTGTTTTCAGGGCTTTACTGGAATGAGTCTCAAAATGGGAAAGACCCTGAAATTATTTCCACTTCATAACATTTTTAAATTGGAGAATGGCTTGGTATTCTGGGTTCTTGCTCTCAAAGGGAAAAGAAACTTAAAGAAAAAGGGTGTGTGTGTTTGGGTAATGATTCTTGGGGCCGGGCCGGTTGTTGGATCTGCCTAAATGAAATAGGTGGTTTTGAGGCCTTCAAATACTGTTACGTTTTCTCAAAGTCGTGTGTATCATGGGATATCTAGAGTGAATTCCTTTGCTATGTTTTTTTTTTTCTTTTTTCCCCTTTGCTATGTTTTGAGTGTAGGGGAAAACTACTCCAGCCTCTGTTTGAGCTCCCAAGGTGGTTTCAAGCTTAAAATCCTTGGCCTTTTGACTTGCAGGTGGTTGATTTACATCTACCTTTCCTGTTTTTATCCTGGAGGTTAGATATGATGAGGCTTAAAGAGCCTTTCAGAGTGGCTAGGGTTTTTGTTAATGATGATGTTGTTATTTAGCTTTGTCTTAACTTTCAAATCCAGGGAGTAACTGTGGGTTGGGTATGCCTGATTAAGAGACCCAGAACAATGGGGCCCATGTTTGCCTGGCAGCCTGGGTGCTCACTGAGTGTTGGTTTTATTCATTTACCTTTTACTTAGGTAAAGTCACAAAACAAAATTGCAATTCAGTGCCATGTAGTACATTTATAATGTTGTGTAACCATCATCTCTGTCTAGTTCCACAACATTTTCATAACCCCCTGCAGGATTCTGCAACCTAATTAAGGAGTCACACCCCTCTTTACCCCTCCCTCCAGTTCTAGTAATCTGCTCTTGGTCTGTGGACTCAACTATTCTAGACATTTCATATCGATGGAATCATTCAACCTTTGGCCTTTTGTATCTGGCTTCTTCCCCTTAGCATAATGATTTTGTGGTTCATTCCTGTTGTAGCATGTATCAGAGCCTCATTCCTTTTCAAGGCTGAGTAATATTCCACAGCATGGATATACCACATTTTGTTTACTCATTCATCTATTCATGGACATTTGGGTTGTTTCTATTTTTTAAAACTGTTATGAATATTGCAGCTGTGAATATTCACGTACAAGTATTTGGCTGAATGCCCGCTTTGGTTCTTCTGGGTATATATTCAGGAGGGGCATTGCTCATGTATATGGTTACACTGTGGTTAGCTTTTTGAGGAATACCAGCTTTGTTTTTTTTGTATTTATTTATTTATTTATTTTACAGAAACAGAGAGAGGCTAGACAGAGACAGACAGACAGGAACAGAGAGATGAGAAGCATCAATCATTAGTTTTTTATTGCACATTGCGACACCGTAGTTGTTCATTGATTGCTTTCTCATACGTGCCTTGACCGTGGGCCTTCAACAGACAGAGTAACCCCTTGCTGGAGCCAGCGACCTTGGGTCCAAGCTGGTGAGCTTTTGCTCAAACCAGATGATCCTGCGCTCAAGCTGTTGACCTCGAGGTCTCGAACCTGGGTCCTCTGCATCCCAGTCCAACGCTCTATTCAGTGCGTCACTGTCTGGTCAGGCCCAGCTTTGGTTTTGATGATTTATCTCCTGGTCTTCTGTTAGAAGGGCTTTGCCAGAATCATGAAATCAGAGCATTAAAAAGAACATCAGTGTTAAATTTCATCAAATGCTTTATCTGCATCTATTCATATGATTATGTGATTTTTTTCTTCATTAGCCTGATACTGTGATGGATTACAGTAAGTATTTACTGAATACCTATGATATGTGAAACACTGTACGAAGATACTAAGCAGTGTGGTCAGTGTTCGGGTCCCACAGTGGACCCACATCAGGGAAAGAAATCTCAGATGGAAAGAGATCGCTGTGGGCATTTCATTTTATTATGTTTATATTTGGGTTTTAATGCCTTTTCTAACTTAGATTTAAATCTCTATGGTGAATACACTGGTTTGTTTGTTTTTTTTGCTAGTACCTAGTATGTACTAAATATAAATAGCTAAAGTTATAAAAATAAAATAAAAAATAAAAATACCCTTAAAGATCATTAATCCATCTTCTCACCCATCCCAGGAATCTGTGGTAAGTCTTAGAGGAACCCCTTCCTCTCCTGCATGCACAATTCTAGAGCAGAGGGGTGCCCTGCCTCCCAAGGATGGCCGGACCATTTTGGCCAGTGCCACCCTTTGGCATGCCCTAGTTCTGCCCCATAGAGAAGATTTTCACCTGGAATGCATAGACTCTTAGAGTTTATCCACAGCTCAACTTTAGTGTGGAGAGGCAGGAGAAGAGTTTGTAACTGTCGCTCCTCTGTAAAGGGTTCCTAAACCACTGTTCCGGAGTGACCCTGTAATGCCATCTCTCTCTCCTACCCATGGGCCTTTGAAGGTTTGCTAGCAGACTGTCACTTGATTGACAGCCGTGCTCTGCTCACTGCTGCAATCCAGATGCAAAGACCAGCGGAGGCTGGTTACTGTCTTCCTAAACACCCACCTATGAGAGGACAGAGCCCAGGCTGCAAGGCTGTGCAGGTGAGGTGGGAGGCTGAGGAGCATGGCAAGTCCCTCACGTAGACCCACTGCCTGTGACATTGGCCACCTGCGGTTTACTGCAGATGCTGGAAGAATTTGCTATCTATGAGATTGTTTTGTTTGGAGAGAAGGCCATTTCTGAAAAGGCTGAGAAAGTCCTTGACAGTTACACAGTTTATGGTGTTGATAGGGTGGGGGAGATATATCACAACCAGCTCTTTTTTTTAACTAAATTTTTTAACTGAAGTATGACATACCTACAGAAAATTGCACAATCCTAAAATAGCACACTCTATACAATTCTGTTTATATGAAGTGTAACAACAGGCAAAACATATCTGTGGTGTTAGAAGTTGGGACATTGCTTCAAGTTAAGTGGATAGTGCCTGGACAGGAGCTCAGAGGTGCCCCGAAGGCGCTGCTTACATTCTAATTCTTGATTGGGAGCAACTCTTGATGATTTAACAAAACCTCATATAATATGTAGTATGCACTGAACTGAGACTAGAGAAATCCTGGGGTTACTATGGTTCAGACAGCCAAGCCTCCTGACTGTAGAAAGGTTTGGGGGCATCCTTGGTTTCTGTCATGCTGTTTCTCACTCAGTCCATGGTTGGCCTTATCCTCTGTCTTCAGGAACATGGGTAACTCCAGGGCTTGTTAAGTGATGGGCGCATGATGGAAGTCAGACAGTGAGAGTCCATTGACTGGAACCTCTGAGAAAGATGCACTTGTTCACAGCTGGGGTTTCTAAACCGGTGGGGCGTAAGCTTCAACCCGTGTGTCTGTCTTTGCTGCCATATGCAGAGGGCCAGCTGGAAATGAAGCCAGCACAGAAGACAGAACAATTGAGGTTCCTGGTGATAGGATTTATGGATCCATCCATGTTGAGAACTATCTTCATTCCCCATGGCTTTTTAATTTATATGTGCCAATAAATTCCCGTTTCTGCTCTGTTCTTTATATTGAATTTCTATTCCTTGTCTCTGAGGGTTATAACTGTTTGAACAGATTTATTTCTTAGTCAATCAAAACCATTAGATATACTTGTCTGAATCTAACGCCTTCCAATGGAGCATCCAGTGTCCCTGCCAGCCCCCTTGAGTACTTTGGCAGCTCCAAACTGTGGGGGTGAAGGTAGAGAGATTGGGGGGACTTTAGAAGTAGCTTTTGGGTTGGAGGGATGGGGACTTGTTCTAAAGTTGTATTGGCATAACTCACACATGGGTTGGCTCGTGTTTATTTGGGATGATATGGGGGTCACTTAGTGCAGTCTCTGGCTCACTGCCTCCTGCCATTCTTCTGTTACGTGGCTTTTATGCCTCTTTTCATCTATAAGACGGAAGTAGAAGAGACGAGAGCAGAGAGCTTGATGGGAGCTCACCAGCCACCAGCCTAACAGAGAGAACCACGAAGGGCCAGCCCACTAACAACCTTCCATTACCAGTTTATGTTAACTCTATCTAAAAATATCCCAAACTACAAAATATGCAGAAGAGAGCTAAGGTGGCAGTGTTAGGAAGAAAATTGTTAAGGTGGTTCTACCTGGGGTGTAGAGGAATCCATTACATCAGAATCATCGAAAATGGAGGTGATTCTACTCTAACAGTGTCCTGTGTTTTGCTATCGGTATAGATTTTCAGCTATTCAGTAGACAGAAAATACTCTTCAATAAAACATTTAGTGATTTATGATATCTTTGTAGTAAACAAAATAATATCATTAAAATAAGCTATAGGCTTTCTATAGCTTTCGGCTGCTCTTCTTATCACTGCTCACAACCATGCGGAGCTAGTGGGCTCCTTGGTATAGCATGGGGGTCTGCTACAGTGTGTGACTGTGAGTAGCTGTTCAGTAAATACCTGTTGACTTGACCTAACTCAGTGCAGGTTTTTGCACTGAATCCCACCAGTCTACCAGCAGCCATATAACCGTGTTTCAACTTGATATTCAAGCCCTCTTTGACTCATTTGCTCATACTGATGTAAACAGCTACACTATAAAAGAGAAGAGACTTTTACAAGATACACAGAAAAAGATAATTTAGAGCTTAAAATTGCTTATGGGAATAGTACTACATACTCTCATATTACTGAATAAGAATCGAGAGCTGACCCCTAGTGCAATTCCCTTATTTATTCATTCGTTCATTCATTCATTTGTTCATTCATTCATTCATTCATTCATTCATTCATTTTGTAAGAGGCAGTGATTTGTTTTGTCAGTGGCAGAATATGGCTAGATCCCCGGGCCCTGCGGCTGCCTAACCGGAGGGCTGCCCACTCACACCTGGGCTGGGAGGGACTCGGCCTTTTCGTGGCACCTCGGGAAAGCCTGCTCGTGGCTGGAAGAGGGGAGGTGGCATCCGAGGGAAGTCCTGACACTGTGCGGAGTTCACACCGTGTGCGTCCTTTGTGTGTTTTCATATCCTCTGATAGCTGCTGAGTGGGGACAGGAATAGCCACAGGCCATTTAATCATCTCATTCTTAGCACTTGTTACAATTCCTCCTCCCATTATGTGGCTGGTGGGAATGGCTAACCTAATGCAACTGTGCCTCTTTAGGTTTCATTTCTTTCCTTTCCCTTCCTCTGCTGGGGCATCTCATGAGCAGAGGTTTCCAGAAATAAAATGGGCCAATAATTTATAGCTGGATAAACCTGCTTTTGAGCTATCCCGTGACAACTAGTATTCAAACTAGCACTTTTTGTGCTTTATGTGGATTTTGTTGCTTAATTCTCACAAAAATCCCAGACATCACTGTTGACCCACTTTTCTGGTGAGAAAACCGAGGCTCAGAAAGGTTAAGGAAGTTGCTCTGGGTCACTCAGTTCCGCCTGCCCCTTAAGCATGAGTTTCATTCACAATGGATGACCACAGACCTGAAGAACAGCAATGACAATGACATTTCTGGGATGTGAGTGAGATGGCAAGGTATGAAATCCAGGGCCTGTTTCCCCCCAGAAGCATCTCGTTTCAGAGACCTGAGAACTGCCCATCCACCTCACCACAGCGCGGCCCGCGGCTGTACCCTGGGCGGTACCCTCTCCCTTTCTCCTGTCTGCAGGCTCTGGTAACAGAAACCCTTTACCCGCCGTTGGTGCTGATCATCCCAGGGGAGACGGTTGGGCAGCCACGTGTCCTTGCTGGGCCAAGCCGGTGATGCCGTGGGGGGCCGCGGGGGGGATGCAGGGCGGGAGCACAGCTGGGCCCCGGCGGCCTCTGAGGGTTCGGGGCAGATGCCTGGGGACAGGGCAACCCTGTAGCCCGGGTTTTCGCATGGTCTTATTCTGCACTTTCTAGAAATATTCCTGACAAGCAGCTCTTGGGCACTAGGGCCTCACAGCTCCGAACCACTGCTGCCCTTTCAAATGAAATGCTTCCCCTTCGGGCAGCTCATCATGATTTACACGCTGGGGGTGGAGTCCGCCGGTTCTCTGATCTCCACGACAACCTACACAAAAACAATAAAGGGCATCTTTGCCTCTTTCAGCAAGTATTACATGTTTTTGTGCTCAGCAGAAAAGGGGTGAAATGAAATCAGAGCTTCACTGGGGGAACCCAGCGCTGCTCTGGCCTCGTGTTGTTTGGGGGAGAGGGACCGCCTTCCCCGAAGAGCAGTTGCTGCTGAAATTAAGGAAGACTAAGGGGCAAAGAGATTTTGGAACTGTACAATTTTAATGTAAATTGCTACAACCAGTTTTGGAAAGCATTTTGGAATACATGTTGTCAGTGAGTGTAAAAGAGTCTCAAAGTGCGTGCCCCGTCAGCCGGTACTGTCTTTTCTATAACTACATCGTGAACAAATAATTGGAAATAGAGACAATTTTGTATTCATCAGAGCATCATTTAAGATAGCAAAAAAAAAAAAAAAAAAAAAAAGCCCATAACTAACATTTCTAACATAGACTCAGTAAAATAAATTATGGTGATCTTTTTCTTACAGTATTAAACAGTTATTAAAGTGTCAATCTTTGAGGTATTATAATGATTTGGCAGAATGTATAAGATATAAGTGAAAATAATAGCTTAAAAACTACATGTAATATAGGACCTCAACTAAGCACAAAATACTACTGCACCTGCACAGCCACACACTTTGGAAAAAGATTGAAGAAATAATTTAAAATTGTCTGGTTGTCTCTGATTGGTGAGATTGTGGAAGATGTTGTTTTCTCTTTGTATTTCTCTATCTTTTTTTTTCTTTTTGCAATGGAAATTGATTCAGTTAAGAGTCAAATTTTATTTTAATCCTTTTTAAAGAAAGGTTCTTCCTGGTCTGTTTACATCAGCGTCACAGCTGCCCAGTGACTTAGAAAACAGGCCAGCTGAGCCCAGACAGGTCTGAGCTTTAGTCGTTGTGGGAAAGAAGAGGCTGCGTGCAGGCAAATAAAAGCTGAACTTGGAGTCAGAATCTGGGAATTATCACCCAAAGCAAAAAGCCTTGGGGAAACTGTTATGTTGTCCACATTCTCCTCGTTGTCGTCTCTTGGGAGACGAGCCGGTCCGCCAGGGCCACGTCCAGGCCAGCCAGTGAAACGACCTGAGCCCGTGTGTCCCACCCGGGGCATTGGCTCTCTCTCACGGTGCCCCACCCCCTTGCCCAGGCTCAGGCTGTCTGCAGCCCTCCCCTAAGGAAGACTGCTCTTTGGACAGGATCCGGTCCACTCCTTCAAGGACATGTTTATTAAAAGCAAGGTGCATTGACCAGTAAAGGCTGAGCCCCACAACCCTGCCTGTGGATGGTTACATTTTCATAGGGAAAAGGGAACAAGCTATAAATCAGAGGGCAGCTTTCTCTTCAGCAGACTACGGAGTGAGGGGCTGGGACCAGTGTGGGTGAGCTGAAGGGAGCCCTCTTTGCCCACCAAGGGCAGCGACGTTGAGTCAGGGCCTCTGTGAATGGGTGCGCTGGAAGGAAAGCCCTTCACTGTCCCCGAGCCTTCACGGGTTCTTCATGCACAGACATGGTAATGGCTCCTTCGCGGGTCGTGGTGAAGACTGGAACCACACGAGCGAAAGGGGCCCTGGCAAAGTGTGGGCAGAGGTTTCTCAGGGGAGGAATGTGGACTGCAGGTCACACCACACATGGTTTTGCTGGGTCTGCCGAGGGGTTATCTTTTATTTTGTAAATGTTGAACTTGTTGTCAATATTGAAATATCAACAGATTTTATACTTTGAAGTGTGGGACTTATTTACTTCTCCGAGCCCGGGCATTCTGGCATGGCACCCGTCTGTTGCAGCACAGAGGTGGCCGTTCGCTGCCACAGGAGCCTATGCCTGGCACCCCCCAGCCCACAGCACTTACTTCTGTCCCTTCATGGCAGGAGAGAGGATGATGACAGAGGGCTGGGACACTGAAGGCAGAACTTCCTACCCTGAATCTCTGCTTGTGGAACTTTGGCCAACCCATTACATTTGCAAAACCTGAATTTCTGGGACCTATTTCTCCATCTGTTAACATTTATTTCCTCTCAGAAGATTATCACAAGGACTAAGCGAACACTCAGAACAGTGCCTGATGCCCATAGGTGTCTAATCAGTTACCTGCCTGGTCTCTGAAGGCATTTGACTTAATGTCTGGCGGAAGTTTGTGAATCAAATTATAATGCTTCTATGGTCTATTATTAATTTCTCTGCTATGTGCTAGTTGGTAAAAAAAAGTAGGATTCTAAACAAATTTAGAAACCCTTCCAAACATCCTTTTAGGTTAGGCAGTCCCTCCTTCAGGATCACATTAGATCTGTTCCTCTTGGTGAGTTTGCCATGTCATCCACTGATCGTGACGTCCAGTGAGCCTCTAGAACCTTCTTCCAACTTGACTGTATTCTGCGAGCTGTTGCCTGTCCTTGCTCTTCAGGGGCATGTGCACTCCGTCGTGTCTCTCTGTGCCTGTGTCCTGCCGCATCCCTAGCGTGTTGCAGTGTATGACCTGCCTGTGGGATGAACAGCTCGAGTGATTGCTGGAAAAGGGGGAATGGCTCATACGACAGCTGGCCCAGGAGCATCCAGGCTCTTACAGGACAAATCCTTTATAACAGCGACATTGCCTGTCCCTGCAGCCCCCTTGTCCCCTCGTACTTGAACAGGAAAGAATCATGCTGTAAAAACATTTTCTTTTCTTTCTTCTTTTTTTTTGTTTTGTTTTGTTTTGGTGTGTATAATTATTGAGGCTAAGGATACATTCAAATTATTTCAGAGGGGTTTTAGGGAACTTACTAAAAGGTTTAATAGTGCAAAAAAATCTCCTCCTGGTAGGATAAGAAGCTCCGTATCAGTAGGGTCATTCCTCGCACCCTCTCCTTTTTTTTACTATTTAATTTTAAAGTAATATTTTTCATATTAACAAAGAAATTCATGTTTATTGTAGAAAATATCGTTGGACCAAAAGGGAAATAAAGATCAGTAGTCTCACCATGCAGATGAAAGCACTATGAATGCTCCTGTGTGTGTATGTGTGGGAGCAGCGGGAGAGCGCTAAAGATGGGGAGAGAGAGGGAGGGAGAGATGGAGAGAGACTGTATCGCCGCCTGTCTCCTCTACGATTTTATCCCCACACCTAGACTCATGCCTGATACATAGTAGGTGCTCAATCAGCATTTGCTGGGGAAAAAATACACGGCTTCAGGGTCTTAGAAGTCTTCCTCTTCCAGAAGCTCTCACGCACCACCTGGAGAGAGGTCCTTTTGGAGTTACACTAAACGGGCGGTCAACACGACCCTTCACACACGTTTTCACTGTGCACGCCTGCCTCTCCGCATTCCACACTGCCACGCCCTTAGTCTTTCTTGTCCACTCCTGGAGAAGCGTGCCATTAGCCTTCAGCTTGTCTGAGCTGGTGCCTTCCCTCTTTGGAGAAGAAGAGTTCTTGTAAGGTCAAATTTTTTCTGTTTCAAGTTACACTTGTGTCTCCCGGTCCTGTCTTACTGAAAATGAAAATATTCGCTGTTCATCATATACAGTGTGTCCGTAAAGTCATGGTGCACTTTTGACCGGTCACAGGAAAGCAACAAAAGATGATAGAAATGTGAAATCTGCACCAAATAAAAGGAAAACTCTCCCAGTTTCATACCTATTCAGTGCAGTTTGATGTGGGCTCACACACAGATTTTTTAGGGCTCCTTAGGTAGCTATCCCGTATAGCCTCTACAGACTCATCACTGACTGATGGCCTACCAGAACGGGGTTTCTCCACCAAACTGCCGGTTTCCTTCAACTGCTTATCCCACCGAGTAATGTTATTCCTATGTGGTGGCACTTCGTTATAAACATGCCGATATTCACATTGCACTTTGGTCATGGATTCGAATTTAGCAAGCCACAGAACACACTGAACTTTCCTCTATACCAGGGGTCCCCAAACTTTTTATACAGGGGGCCAGTTCACTGTCCCTCAGACCATTGGAGGGCCGGAGTATAAAAAAACTATGAACAAATCCCTATGCACACTGCACATATCTTATTTTAAAGTAAAAAAAAAAAACCCCAAAAAACGGGAACAAATACAATATTTAAAATAAAGAATAAATAAATAAATAAACAAGTAAATTTAAATCAACAAACTGACCAGTATTTCAATGGGAACTATGGGCCTGCTTTTGGCTAATGAGATGGTCAATGTGCTCCTCTCACTGACCACCAATGTAAGAGGTGCCCCTTTCAGAAGTGTGGCAGGGGCCGGATAAATGGCCTCAGGGGGCTGCATGTGGCCCGCAGGCCGTAGTTTGGGGACCCCTGCTCTATACCATCCACATCTCGACTGGCATGGCCATGGGCTGCTCCACTGTCTTCATGGTGTTACGTCATCATCTGCACATGCGCACATGCTTCCACATCATCCTACAGAAACTGGGAGGGTTTTCCTTTTATTTGGTGCAAATTTCACATTTCTGTCGTCTTTTGTTGCTTTCCTGCGACTGGTCAAAAGTGCACCATGACTTTACAGACACACTGTACTTCTGCAGTAAGGTGTCCCCTAACTCATGTCAATGAATAGTTTTTCTTTCCCCTAATACAAGAACTAAAAGGTCAGTTTTATAAGGCAGCATGTTAAATTTCAGCAAAATGTGTCTGAATTGTGTCTTCTACCATTGCCAAAATCTGGGATGAAAAACTAGTGAAACTTGATCCATGGAGCCAAGAGGAGGGCCTGCATTATAGCAAGCCACTGCACAGTCCTTCGGGGCAGCACGGCCACCAAATGCAGGGTTCCAAGTAGAATGTGGGGTTCTAGCTGGTTTAGTCTGCTTGGAAAGCAGGGACTGTTGGTTGGGTTCCAGGCATCCTGGGCAGGAGTCACTGCCAGTCCCCAAAGAGATAAGAGAATAGTCGTGGCTTTGACCAAGACATGCCTAGGTGCAGCCAGAGCAAGGCTTCTGTGGCTCTGTCCTCATGGCCCCAGGAAGTTGACGCCCTCGTGAGTGACTTCCTGAACAGAGGAGGTGAGGTATAGAGCAGCAAGGGCAAATCGTTTTCTGGAAAATTGTTTTGAGACAATTCTATGGCTTTGTCTAGGCTCGGTGGGAAAGAGATCTGTGATCCATTAATAATCTGTCATGCATATGGGAGTGGAAAGGGGACAAATATGCCTATGGTTTGTCATCCTTGGTATAGACAAGAAATTGTTTTCAAAACTGGTATTTTAAACTATCACCCTTGGAAATGTGTGTTATAAAGGGCCCTGTGGCCAGGGTGACCATATGACTTTTTAAATCAAGTGAGGATACTTCTGAGAGTGAAAAGGTTGCTGTTACCCTAGGATAATAGGAGTAAACAAAGACCCATGACACCGTTCATTGCACACAACCCTTATGTGGAAATGTCCTCACCCTGAGCTTCAGGAGCCACTTGGGCAAATTCTCCCTTTCCACTGTGCTCTTCCTTATTTCCGAGGAGCCCTGTGATTGGGGCATGTTCATCCTAACTCAGCAACGTGATGATAACAGCCCCAAGCACTCCCCCCCACCCCATCTTTGGGACACAGAGGGGCTCGGTGGCATGGAGCCTTTTCTGCCAATGCTGGCAGACTTCCAGGGCATGCTCAGGGCTGGCTTGTGCTCTCCCGATGGCAGAACCATCCAATCCACCTACTCATTTTGTTCTCCCAAGGGCCAGGGTTGCCTTTGCTATTCCTGTGGCGTGAATGGCTGTGCAGCCTGACCTCAGGGAGCTAGCTTTCCAAACACCCAGCCCATAAGCTGGCACCTGGGACCTGCTGGCCAACTTCTCCACAATTTGTTCTCACCACGGCCCATATATCACGAGCGAATGACTGTAGAAGCCTGCTCACTGAGCACGAGAACATTGGGATTCCCTAGGTATGTTATATATTTTTTTCCTTGTTAAAACTCTGGACCTACTTTTTATTTCCAAGATGACCCCCTCATTCTTTAGGTTACCAAGGATAAACTCAGGCTGTATGGCACTGAAGTCACAAATTAGAACAGATGCCGTGGGCAGCTGACTCTTGACTGCAGAGACTTCTTCTTGGGAATGTTTGGCTGTTTTCCTGCTAAGCTTGTTGGCCTTGCTCAGACAGGCCACCTGGGAGAGCTAGCCCTATTCCCCAGATTGAGCGTCAAGATATTTGATCCCACAAACAATGTCCTTGGCCTGCTACAATGCAGCCATTTTTTTGTTGTTGTTTTGTTTTGTTGGTGTTGGCGTTTAGTTACTGACATGAGATGAGAGTATTGGAGTTAGAAAACCGATTCTAGTCCTGACTTTCTCAGAAATTGTCTGCGTGACTGTAGACACGTCTCTTCCCCTCCCTGCAACGTGGGAGGACAGCTCGGTGGCCATCACCCTGTCTTAGCAGTGATGCCCTGCTCTGAGGGAAGCCAGGACAAGCCCAGACGGAGCAGAGCTTACGGGCCTTTGTCTCACGCTGGTTCCAACCCACAGGCTCCTTCCTCTTCAGGGTCTTCCTGACTGCCCTCAGCAGGACACTCGGATGTTTCTCTCTGGCTGCCTGCTTTCCAGCCATGTCTCCAGGTAGGCTGTTCCCTGCAAGTAGGCATTCCTGGCAGGGGGTGAGTAGAAAAATTAAAAGGAGATGAAATTTAAATCTCTCCAGTTTGCTGCCATCAGCAGCTCTGATCACACACTTGCTTAGGGTGGAGGTTGAAACCAAAGACTCAGAGAAGGTTTTAGGTTCTCCATGCATTGCAATTCCAGTGGGGCCGGGCAGGGCTGGCAGTGCCCGGGAGTGTCGTGTACGGCTTGGCCGTCCTCGCCTGTATCTGTAGGACAGGAATTCTCAGGCCTGAAACAGCACTAGCATAACCCTGACCCTGGAACAGCACTAGCATAACCCTGACCTGGAACAGCACTAGCATAACCCTGATCCTGGAACAGTGCTAGCATAACCCTGATCCTGGAACAGCGCTAGCATAACCCTGATCCTGGAACAGCACTAGCATAACCCTGACCCTGGAACAGCACTAGCATAACCCTGACCTGGAACAGCACTAGCATAACCCTGATCCTGGAACAGTGCTAGCATAACCCTGATCCTGGAACAGCGCTAGCATAACCCTGATCCTGGAACAGCACTAGCATAACCCTGACCCTGGAACAGCACTAGCGTAACCCTGACCCTGGAACAGCGCTAGCATAACCCTGATCCTGGAACAGCGCTAGCATATCCCTGATCCTGGAACAGCGCTAGCATAACCCTGACCCTGGAACAGCACTAGCATATCCCTGACCCTGGAACAGCACTAGCATAACCCTGACCCTGGAACAGCACTAGCATAACCCTGATCCTGGAACAGCACTAGCATAACCCTGATCCTGGAACAGCACTAGCATATCCCTGATCCTGGAACAGCACTAGCATAACCCTGATCCTGGAACAGCACTAGCATAACCCTGACCCCGGAACAGCACTAGCATAACCCTGACCCTGGAACAGCACTAGCATAACCCTGATCCCGGAACAGCACTAGCATATCCCTGATCCTGGAACAGCACTAGCATAACCCTGATCCTGGAACAGCACTAGCATAACCCTGACCCTGGAACAGCACTAGCATAACCCTGACCCTGGAACAGCACTAGCATAACCCTGATCCCGGAACAGCACTAGCATATCCCTGATCCTGGAACAGCACTAGCATAACCCTGACCCTGGAACAGCACTAGCATAACCCTGATCCTGGAACAGCACTAGCATATCCCTGATCCTGGAACAGCACTAGCATAACCCTGACCCTGGAACAGCACTAGCATATCCCTGATCCTGGAACAGCACTAGCATAACCCTGACCCTGGAACAGCACTAGCATAACCCTGATCCTGGAACAGCACTAGCATATCCCTGATCCTGGAACAGCACTAGCATATCCCTGATCCTGGAACAGCACTAGCATAACCCTGACCCTGGAACAGCACTAGCATAACCCTGACCCTGGAACAGCACTTAGCATAACCCTATCTTGGGGTACACCAGTTCCTTGTCAGCGCTTAGTAAATTTAGGAATCACCTTAAGCGAGCAAGCAAGATGGAAGTAACGTCCTTGATTTTCTCCTTGAAGGGGCCCTTAATTTATATTCTAGCTTTAAAGCTTTGCAAGGGACTCTGGGGTAGGGTTTAGTGTTTTGAAGTCGTTTCCTTGCTTATCTGTCTCCTGGTGAGACTGAATGTGCCTTGAGTGGCAGGAATGATGTTTTATCTGTGCATACAGCCCAGATCAGTGACCCATAGTAGGCCCACTGATTTTTATGTTTGTTTTCTGTGAGTACAATAGGAGAGTGAATGGGAAAATGAAGCTCTGAGGGTTAGATAATTAGGTTGGCAGGAAGTCTTGGGTAGACATCTGTTTCCGTCACACCCAGCTGATTCAGGAGTTAAGAAGGCGTAAGTGTGATTCCAATATCTCCATCTTCATGGTGCTCACCTGCAGTCCTGTGCCCGCCCCAAACTATCCCTGGGCTGCCCTGCAGGCTTCCCGCCCCCACCCCATGCTGCCTCAGCGCCGCTCCTTCCCCTATTGGCTCTCACTGGATCCCCCCACCCCATCCAGAGAGGCTGCCCTGCAGGCTTCCCGCCCCCGCCCCACCCCGCCTCAGCGCTGCTCCTTCCCCTATTGGCTCTCGCTGGATTTCACCCCCCCCTCCCCAGAGAGGCTCACAGCGGGATAAAGAGAAAGCGGTTCAATAGAAAACTGGCATCCTGCGCTGATGTTGTTTATCTTTGGGACTGCAGGCTTCTCCTACAGTGGTTCCCTAACCTGCTAAAAGCAGATTCTTGGTTTGTACCCCAGGCCTCCTGACTCTGGGTTTCTAGAGATAGACCCCTGCCTGGGCGGGTGATTTTTCAAGCCACTGATCCTGCCTTTCCTATCCAACTTCATCTTTGGCCATGAAACCCCAGGAACTGACCGCTGAGGTCACAGGGGCCAGTTTGCCCTCTCCAGACCATGTCTTGCCAAATCCCACGTCTCTACTTTGGGCCATGGTTTCTCTCCCACTTGAAGAGGGCTTTGCTCCTGTCTGCCTTTTCCTGTATCACAGGTGGCCTCCGGAGCCCAATTCAACCCCCAAGTCAGCCCTTTGCCTGGGGTGACTCACCTTGCTCTCTCTTTTTCTGGACTACTGGTTTCTGTGCCAGGCCCTACAGATCAGCCCTCGTTTCAGTCGTCCAGAAAGTGGTGAGTTGTGTTGTGCCAAACACTCATCTAGATGTGAGCGACACCACAGTGGACAAAACAGACAAGGACCTGTCCCCATGCAACTTACCTTCTAATGGGAGAGACGGCAGAAAAAGTAATGCACAAATATATTTATAACATAAGGTAAGGTCAGCTAATGACAGGTGCTAGGAGGCAACCAAAGCGGGGTGAGGAGCTGGATAACTAGGGGTACCATTCTAGGTGGGGTATTCAGGAAGGCCTGAGTGAGTGACATCGTGGGGACCCATATGGATCTGAGGCACAGATTGTTTCAGGCAGAGGGAACAGCCAGTGCAAAAGGCCTGAGGCAGGAGGATTTTTGCGTATTCAAGAAAGAACAAGGGGGTTACTGTTCCTAGCACCTGGGGGGCTGCAGGGAACCTGGTAAGCACTCAGCAAATATTCCAGTGACTGCGGCTGGAGATGGGGTGGCAGGTGAGGGAACAGTCAGGAGTAAGGTTATTTAGCACTCTGAAAGCTGCTGTGAGGACTTCAGACTTTATTCCAAGTATGATGGGTGGTATTTAGTAGAAGGGTATCATGATAAACTGGACTTTTCTCCAGTGTGGAGAATGGACTATGAAGGTGTTGGGCAGATAAAATGTATTATGCTCACTTTGTTAAAGATGGCGCTGCCCATGTGGAGGCCAATGCCCAGGTGATATTAATGTGTGTCTCTGTGGGCTGTGGGCAGGCAGGATCCTTGTAGCCTGGGGCTTGGTTTTAGGATTAAGCCTTTCCCACCCATTTTGATGTGGGGTGGTACAATCCCATCATGCCCCAGATAAGTGACTTTGTATTAGAAACTTCCCTATTTTGTATATTGGATTAAAGTTTATGAATCTACAGTATAAAATGAGGGCAGAACGGGAGCTTGCTCTCTTGGTTCCTGGGATTATTAGCATTAGAGGAGAGAGCAGAGCAGAGAGCAGAGAAAGGCCACTTGGAGGAGGCCAGGAGAAGCAGCCAAGATGGCGGAGTGCTGAGTGAAATGCCAGTTTGTGCAGAGTTTGTATCTGGGATAAGGAAGGAGATGGGGAACTGAGGAGAAGAAGGCTGGTGAGCTAGAAACCTTTGATTCTAAGAAACTCGGATAAGTCAGTAGCTTTGTGAGCACTGAATGTGAGTGGGTTTTGGAGCCCAGTGTGTATTTTTACTTGCCCGCCGGGTGCAAGCTAGAATTAAAGATGATAGCCCATCAGTTTTTGGCTCCGTTGTTTCTTCACCGACTGTCCGAATCCAATGCGAACCTGCATGGGCCAGGCTGCTATGATGGTGGCCCTGGCTACTGGCTTTACAAGCAGTCAGCACGGGATACGCAGAGACGGAACCCATCCCGTGGGGCCTGCATCCGGGAGGGGGTTTTGCATGTTCTCAGTGCAGGGGGCTTTGTGTGAGGGTGTCCCCTCTGCATCACTCAGTCGTCATCAGGGAGCTAAGATGCCGCCTCTGCCTCTTCAGGGGTTGAGTCGGAGAGGAGGGGGGAACAAACCCAGAAGTTCAACAGCCCAACCCTTCTCTTTCCCAACTCCTCTCTTTCCAAATTTAGACATCTTGGGGGAGGAGGGGTCCTTCCCGTTCCCTGCACACCCTGAAGCTTCCCTGCCCTTGCAAATACCCACCTTGTTTTCTCTTAAGCAGATGTCTTGCTTTCCTTCTTCAGTTAGCAAAATCCCACCCCTTTCCCAAAGCCATTCCAAATGCTGTTTCTTTCATTAGCTTTTCCTGATGTCCCAGCCAGAGGTGGTTTCTGCTTCCTCCAAACCACAGAGGGGTTTTTGCCTTTTGTGTGACATCATCTTCTCCAATGTTGTACCCAGTCCTTTGAGCCCAAATGCTATGTGAAGCGGCTGAGCCTTCATTATCCGCAAGTTCCTCCCCAAGGCCAGTGCAGTCCCTTGAAACCAGTAGGCACTTGATAAATATTATTCAAATTGAAATTGACTTCCTTTATGACTGATATTTTCAGCAGCTGCAGGACACTTGTCTTTTAAAGGAGATTTGGGTTAGGAATCAAACCACCAAATGTCTTGAGATATGTCAGATGGAGAACATAAATAAATGAAGACAAGCATAAGGAAATTTGTGACCAAGACGCCATTCTAAGAAAGACTTCACTTTCTCTGTAACCCTTTGTCAGACGATAAGCAGCAGCAGACACAGGTTCTTTGTCAAGAGGCAATAGGGAGTGGTGGAGACTGGAGTGAATAAGAGATGTGCCCATCTATCCATCTAAAGTTGACAACCAAAACTTCGTTCTAGAAGATTGTCATTGCCATAGTATTTCTGGATATTCTGATTTGTCAAGAGAGCTGCAAATTCAGACTTTTTGCATGGAAAATTCTGACTTCTAGATGTCAGCAAGTGACTCCTTTTTCTTCCCTCCCCAGCCAGTACACTGGGAGGGCGTGGCTACCAGTTCAGGACCTCTGATTTACACGTTAGGTTTTCTCCCCCTGAGGGATATAAGCAAATTTATTTTGAAACCTCCAGGAGGTCCAGCTGCTCTTCAGTGAATGGAGGATGTTTGCATCTTGTTTTTCTTCTCTGATACACACTTCCCATTGTCCTGCTTCCATGGGAGTGGGAACCCTGGGGTTACTGTTATTAATTTGTGCTTGAATCCCAGTTTCATGCGGCATAAGTGCTTCTGGAGCTTGCCTTGAACTCTGTACAACGAGCTTTTTATTTTCCTCCAGGAGTGGTTTTAAATGGAGGCTGCAGTCTTCTGCAAAGCATAATTGGTTTTAAATTGTAGGTTTAATAATAATGATGTTGGGCTTAGTGTGTGCCTTTTAGCCCCTGCTGGCAGCCCTTGGCAACCAGTCACTCAGGGTTCTGCATTCTCCCCTTCGGAGGGAGCAGCTGTTAGGGACCTGAGCGCCTCCACCCCATCCTGGGGGCCACAGGGACAGAGGCATCCAGTGCCCCCTTTCACCACTGGCCACGGGAGGACAGGGACGCTGACTGTGCCCAGGCATGGGGGTCCGAGGCTGGACCTTCAAGGCTCTTGGTCATCTGTTCCCTGTCCTTCACCTTTGGGTCGTCCGCAGCTCATTAGGAATTCTATCGGAAGTTCAGCAGAGCAACTCAAATCCCACAGTTTGGCTTCTGTGTCGAAGGTTTAATTGGGAGGATGTGTTAACTTAATTGGCTATCACCAGGCTTCTTGTTTTATTCTGTATTTTAAGAAACTTTTTCTCATGTTCTCTTAACATGGCCAACAGAGCATGTCTAAAAGATTCAACTTTGTATGTTGGTTTCTTCAAGTGCAAAGAGCTCTGGTTCAGAAGTCAGGGAGCCTGGGTTCTGAATCGCACTCTTTCTAGAATGATCTGTATAAATTTAAGTGGGAGAATCACCTCTCCTGGCCTCATTTCCGTACCGGATAGAGCAGTAGGTTGAAGCACACAACCACAGAAGTCCCTTCCAGCGCTTGCAATGCCTGATTTACGTGTCTCTGTGAAACGACACCAAACTTCCCTGAGTGGAACTTGGCGTGTCTCAGAAGTCAATAAAAATACCGATGTACATATGTTTTACAACAGACTAACGGGGCCTCGGACAAGTGAGGGCTTGTTCAGCAAGAACTCGGCATTTACGTTATAAAAAGCGCAGGGAAGGATGTTGGTGCTGTGTGATGTGGGACATCCTACTCGAAAATTACAGGCAGCACAGTCGATGACAGGGTAGCAGCAGCCGGCGGCCGCCCTTGGGAGGCGTCCCAGGGTCCACCCTGTGGACGGACCACGGACGTTCAGATCTTGTGGTCTCGTTCAGCATCGGGGACAAGCAGCTCCTCATTTGTGTTGGGCTCTGAACCGCCTTGGCTTCTGACCACCCTTTCTGGAGGGTTTTTTGTTTTGTTTTTGTTGTAAATGGAAGCAAATTATGATATGGGAAGAACGATGGGGGGAGGAAACGGAAACAGGAAGCCTGAAGACGTTTCTCTGGGCTTGGAAGTCTGCGGTGGCTGTTTTGAATAGTGTTCTGGAGAGAGGGGTGCTTGCGGAGTTTGAAGGTGCATGTAGAGGACACCCTGTTTGTACAAATGTCACCTACAAAGAGCTGATCAGACAGCTGTGGGTTTTTTTTATTTTTATTGAATTTATTGGGGTGACATTGGTTAATAAAATTATATGTTTCAGGTGTACAATTCCATAAAACGTCATCTGTATGTTGTACTGTGTGTTCACCACCCCAAGTCAAGTCTCCTTCCATCACCATGTGCCCCCTACCCCCTCTCCTGCCTCCCCCGCCCCCTTCCCTCTGGCAGTCACCACACGGTGGTCTGTCTATGAGTTTCTGTCTTCGCGGGATCCCTTCACCTTGTTCATCCAGCTCCCGGGAGAGCTGTGTCCTTGCTCCCCCCACCCCCATCCTCCTCTTTGCTCCTGGAGGCATCAAGGTATCTGTAGACTTCAGGTCTCTTTAACACCTTGCTTCTCTCTCTCTCTCTCTCTCTTCATCTTTAGGTGATATGCTGTATTTTGTGCAGGGGAAAATGGACAACAGAAATTAACAGGCATTGTTCTCTCAAAGTAAACATTCTTAAAAAAGACTGAACCTCCCAAGAATGATAGATATGATAGATTCCATGGGAAGGGAAACCGTTCCCCCTTTTTCCAGAAACAATTTGCCAGTGTCTTTGTGCAATCAAATAACAGCTTCTCAGAGGCCGCTATTAGCAGCTGATGATGATGGCTGGGCCTGGCCGGGCAGTGGGGCGGGACAGATAGGCAGAGGGAGCGGCAATAGAGGGGCCGGGCACTTACTGCGCTGGAGAGCTAGATGTGGCCATAAACAACTGCCTGTATTGACTCCAGTTCTGCGAATTAGGGTCGAAATTGTGGAGTCTAGATTTAACTACAGAAGACTATTGTCTTCAAATGTTTTTAAAAGCCTTGATCATTAAACTGCTGGCCACTCACATGTTAATGGCTGTGGTTTCGACCTCCAGGTGAACCCGGGGCTCTACATGCATGGGACAGAGAAAAGGCCCCTGCTGATGAGGAAAGGCAAGGACACCAAAATAAGGCGGGTTCTGGGGAGACTGTGGGGAGAGGCACCCGAACCTCTGGCTCTCGCTGAAGGCCAGTGTGCACTCTGAGAAGGAGCCGGAGACTGTTCGCTCTCTAAGGGCAGGGACATGTCCCTTTCTGTCATGAGCGCATCCCCAGCGCCGACAAACAGTGTCCTTATCGTTTACTATTCAGTGAATTATTAAATAAAAGGGAGGGAGAGAGGCGCTTGGAAGACCTCACACAGTGTTGACCAGCCGCTCCCTGGGGGCCCACACAGAGTCCTGTGGCTACTGCAGGGCTGTGGCCGGATCAGCCCTGGGGATACACTTCCTCTGCATACTTGAAGCAGAGGAATCATGTATTGGAAGGATATTGGCACTCCACAGAGGGAGGAGTCAAGGTGGACGGCAGGACAACAGCCAGGGTCACTCACAGGGAAGGTCTGGGGAACACTGAACCACGTCAGCGTCCTAGGCACTGCTGGGTATCCCTAGCCTGGGCCTGCGGCTCTGGCTTTCAGTGCTGCCCCCTTGTGGAGGGTTCCTTCCAAAGGGCTCTCCATTTGCACCTCCTCCCGCAAGATCCAAAGTCCAGGGTGAGAGCACTGTGCCTCCACCCACTCACGAACTTGGGTCCTGGCTGTCCCTGCTGTGGTAATAGCCTGGCAGGAAGTGGGGCACTGCCTTAAACATGGGGGAGCCCCTCCTTCCGAGGATGAAATGGGGTGGCCATGCTGCGTGGCCAAGAGAAAGACAGCATGTCCCCTGGGGGCAGGAGTTGGAAGAGCCCTCAATGCAATGAATAATCTAGTTAATTAAGCAAACATGAAGAAGGAAAAACACCACCGTATACATTTTAGAATTTTATATTGTGTCAAATCAGAGTCAACAAGGGCCAGCAGGTCCTAGGATGTTAAGAATACAGTAATGGCAGCTCCCAGGGGCGGTGACAGCTGTTGGCTGGTTGTTGACAGTCTGCACAGTCTCAAGAAAAAGTCTCAGAGTGAGAGGATGGTCAAGGTCGTTAGCCATGGGTTCAACCCAAGCTGGAGCTGCAGCGCGGGCCGTGTCCAGGCTGAGATTCCCCACCGGCAGCCTCAGCTCTCTGTCCCCTTCCTGCCCGCTGAGCTGCCCGCTGTGCCGGCTGCTGTTCTGTGGGACCCACACTGGGCGGAGGGGTCAGAGGGCCGGCCGGCCCAGCCTTGCGCCCTATGAAGTGCTCTGGCTTCTGAGGGTGAATCAACTCTTGTTTTTATTGCACCATTAATGCTAGCTCCTGTCTGCCTCCCTAATTCATTCCACATGTCTGGTCCCTTCTGCCCACCGCAGTGACTGCCCAGGCTGGGCGCTCATGTGTTTTGTGTGTCTTGTCCGCCAAAATGCTGGCCGCTCTGTCCTGGGGCCCTCTGGGTTCCCTGGCGCCTCTCTCAGGGGCACCCCCTCCTGCTCCCGACCACACTGGGCTCAAAACTCTCCCAGGGCCTGGGCCTCAACTCCTTTCTATTTTATGTCTCCCCTGCCTGCCGCTTAGCAGGCTCAGCACATTTTGTTCAGTCAGTGAATGATTTGAGCACTTTGGAAGGCTGCCTGCCTTACACCACCCCTGGCCGCCACTGGGATGAGCAACACCTTGCAGTCTTCCCCGTGGAGGTGGAGATGGGGTTGGACAGCCCTTCGACACAGGAAGGTGCTGAGTGAGGGGACACCGCAGAGCTGGACAGAAGCTCAGAGCCTGGGAAGCGGCCATGGAGGAGAGGCCTGGGCTCTGGCCTGGCAGGACGTCAGCGTGGTTGTACCGCTCCTGGGCTGGGGAGGGTGACCAGGGGAGAGGGGACATGATAGCAGGGTGATGGGACGGGCGACAGGAGGACTTCATTTCTTCACAGCTGGGCCCAGGACAAGTCTGCCTGATACAGCCCATAATCATCTGTTGTCTTCAAGTCGAATTTCCCAAACTTTGTTCCTTGGAAGCGTCTTCCTTCCTCCCGCCCTCCCTCCTCTTAACTACCTCCTCCATCCTCTCTCTGCAGAGGCAGGAGGCAGAGAAGGCACCCTCAGGTGGGTCAGTGTGTCCATTTCTCAGTCTGCCCACTTCTGCCCAAAATATGGGCGGCGTGTGGTCCCCGCCTTGCACGCAAAACGGCAGAGTCATGAAGTACCAGAGAAAGAGTTCTGCTCTTCCAACAGCCGCCCACCGCTCCCTCCGCGCTCCCTGGTTACAGTATGTTCCTGGTCCTGCCTGCCTGTGTACCCCACTCCTTCCTCCTCCTCCTCCTCCTCCTCCTCTTCCGCCACCTCAGTTCCAGCAACTTCTCACCCTCTCTGCCATTAGCTCTGCCCCAGTTCTCACCCCATTAGTAAGACTTTCACAACCCTATTGGCAGCTCTGCGCATCATCCGTGCCCACCGCCCTTTGTCAGGGCCCACCCACTCCCACCTCTCACCCTCCCGTTCCATTGTTGTTATTTCTGGGTGCCTGGGAGGGAACAGCCTGAGCTAGCTGCTGCACAGTCACCGTGCGCATTGGGACCACCCTACTCAAGTGTTTCACAAAGGATGCATTTGAACAGCTGTTACTGTGCACGCCCGAGGTTCTCTGGGGAGGTTGGGGGGGGGGTGTGTGTGTGAAGCTTCCTAGTATAAAATAAAAAGATCAGTTCCTTATTCCTTTCACCCAAAATTTTAGTGTAGCCTGATTTGCTGGCCCTGTCCTCTGATGCCCAGCCTGTGGCCCGTGCAACCTCGTTTGGTGCTTCTCAGAAAGGGCAGGGGAGGGAGAGTGTAGTTTGTGAAAACTCTGTGCTCAGGGAGTTCTCAGAAGCAGCAACAGCTTGTGTTTTCTGAGGGCAAGGACTGTATCTTTGTTGTTTACTTCCATGCCTATAAGATGGCCAAAGGTGAGTATATGCAGGATGAATCTCCAAGAGGGGATGGGGTTTACAGCATCTTGCAAACTTGGGACTCGGCATCCACCGGGCGTCCGCAGGACAGGCTTGAGGGTGCCCTGCTCGAGCTGAGGCAGGTGGGAGCGGATGGGGAGAGTGTTTTTTGGCCAGTATTTCACCTTTTTAAGGAAGCAAACCGGAAGTGGAGGGGGGTTGCCCGTCATGGATAAAGTGGCCAAGAGGTTGGTGGCGCTTATGTTGAACTCAGGCACAACTGCGTTAAAAAATATATATATAGAGCCTGACCTGTGGTGGCACAGTGGATAAAGCGTCGACTTGGAAATGCTGAGTTCGCTGGTTCAAAACCCTGGGCTTGCCTGGTCAAGGCACATATGGGAGTTGATGCTTCCAGCTCCTCCCCCCTGTCTCTCTCTTCTCTCTCTCTCTCTCTCTCTCTAAAATGAATAAATTTAAAAAAATTAAAAAAAAGAGAAGTACCTGGATTTAAATATATATAGATAGATAGATAGATAGATAGATAGATATAGATAGATAGATATAGATATAGATATATAGATACTGAGCATTTAGAGTGAACTCACGGTAGTTCTCAGGAAGTGTTTAGACAGTATGCTATGTGCTGGAGCAGTACAGCTGTCACACAGTTCTGGTGTGACATCACTTCAGGAGTTCCCATGAACTGAGCCTGCAGGAGTTCTCAGGAACAGTACAAGGCAGTGCAGGGCTGTGAGTCAGGGGTGGATGCCAACAGCACGTGCTCCGAACAGTTTAACTAGAGAAATTAGACATGCCTAGGCTTATGGTGAAGACATTTGGGAGGAAGTGTCACTAGGGGTGGATGTCAAAGCATACGATGGATATGAATTATAGAGCAATAGAAAGTCCAGTGGAAAAAAAGGAGGGAGACAGGCCTACAGGTCCAGAATCTGGTGCAGTCCTGGACATGGTAGGATGTTCGGTTAGAAGATACAGTAGAGCACCCCCCTCAGATGTCCTAAAGGTAGAAGGAAATACTATGTTGAGGTTTACCTGAGAGGTGTCAGAGAAGGAAAACTAGAGAGCTAAGGGCTCGGAACTGCTCCCGGTTCTTTCTTGCATTCGATCTCAACCGGGGTGGGGGGCAGGTTGGGGCAGTGGAGGGGTGTTGGGGTCTAGGGCTCTGGGAAAGCAGGGCGGCTGAGTTTGTGCACAGGTTGGAGAATAAGAAATAGACATTAAAGGTCAGGTGTAGGAGCTAAGGAAACCTTATGGAAACTTCCCGAATCACAATGTCTGGGAGTCTGGACATCTGGATTGCAAATAGGCATCTGATGGGACTCTGTCACACGCTACCTTGAAGACCATTTCTCTCCACTGACCACATCTCAGGCCAGCGAGTTAAATGTTACAGGAGAAATTCCACTTAAATATTAATAGTCTATCGATTCATGGATTCTGGCTTAATATGCACTTTCTTGCACTCTGGAGGTGGTTGAAATTAGTTAACTCATTCATAATTGTTCACGGCACCAACAGGTAACTGAGAAGTTCTGAGCAGTTGTGTTGAGGCACCCTGGCCAATTAATATTCAGACAAAGCTGCTGGCTATCTGTCGTATGAGTTGATGATTTTTAATTTTTAAACTCTACATCTATATATTTTAAAGACCAGGTTGATTTAGCAGCAGTAATGTTACACTGGAGAGACGACCGCATTCTCTTGATTGTATGTTGGGGTTCGATGTGAGCTGAGGTCCTGGTGTGAGTGTGTGGGGACCGGGACCAGACTGGGGACCTGGCCCTTGGAAACCACTGGCACAGTGTCCAGATGAGGTGTATAGAGTCCAGGAAGCACAGGCCAGGGGCCAAAGTCAGAAGTCAACACCAGCCGACAAAGAGCAGAGCAGGGTGCTAGGAGTAAGGTAGGAACGGAGAGAAATGAGAAGCATCAATCATTAGTTTTTCGTTGTGACACCTTAGTTGTTCATTGATTGCTTTCTCATATGTTCCTTGACCGTGGGCCTTCAGGAGACCGAGTAACCCCTTGCTCAAGCCAGCGACCTTGGGTCCAAGCTGGTGAGCTTTGCTCAAACCAGATGAGCCCGCGCTGAAGCTGGCAACCTCAGGGTATTGAACCTGGGTCCTCCGCATTCCAGTCCGACGCTCTATCCACTGAGCCACCACCTGGTTGGCTTACTTTGTACTTTGATTTTAAGGTTCATCCATGTTGTAGCAAGTATCAGTATATCATTCCTTTTCGTGGGTGAATGATATTCCACTGTATGGCTATACTGCATTTTGTCCGTTCATTCATCAGCTGATGGACATTTGCCCGGTTTCCACCTGTTGGCTATTGTGAACAGTGCTGCTATGACCGTTTGTGCACAAGTTCTCTTTCCACACCTGTTTTCAATTTCTTTGGGACCTATACCTGTGAGTGGAATTGCTGGGTCACATGATAATTCTGTTTAACTTCTTAGGGAATTGCCAAACTTTTTCTTAAGCAACTGCACCATGTTACATGACCCTCAGCAATGTAAGAGGATTCCAGTTTCTCCGCATTCTCACCAACACCGTATGGCCAAGACTAATTCCTCTTGTGATCATTTCACAGCCATGTGCTTCTTTGAGGGCCTGTGGCAGCCCCTACAGGGTCAACCTTCAACAGTCTTCAAGACCCAGCTCTCTGTGATGTTGGTCCGACAACCACCATGATGGAAAAGGCAGGCCTCAGCCAAATGCTCCGTGTCCAGTCGCTCAGGCTTAATTCATGACCTCAGCACGCACATAGGATCTGTTTTCCTGCACACTCGCTCCCTCTGACGCCAGAGGAGACCTTGCCCTCCCTTTTAGTATGACTATTCAACGCTTGAACTAGTTCACGGTTGTGTATCAACTTCAATGGAAGCCACGTGTCATGGTGGTTGTAGAATGCAGCTGGCTGTGTGCAGTCATTGGCCACAGGTCAAAGCCCGGTAGATGGAAGCAGTATATATATGTATATCAGGATAGGGGAGGAAGGAGATGTTAAATCGTGTGCTGAACTTGAGAGAGAATGCAATCTGCTCTCTCTTGTGTCCTTCCCACTTAGAGTGTTCTCTTCAGCTGTTTCAACTTGGCCTGACATTTATAGGCATTTTTCAGCCCCCTCGCCTGCCCCCGCCCTTACCACACACTTCCCCTCAGCAGCAAGCAAACTGGGAGCAATTTGACTTGAAATCAAGGTGGAGCTCAGTAGAGCGGGTAATTAAGGATGTAATTTTTCAAAGCACTGAGGGAGTTTGGAGAAATCAGAAATGTCTTTTTCATTTGAATAAGAGTTAGTGGTTTGTGAAGTCAGTGACTGAGACGCCGCTCTCTGGGTACAGGGAAGCGGAGGCACTCTGAGAATAGCCCGCAGGAACTTAGGGTCAAGGTGAGCCCTGCCAGCCTGGGCCTGACCCAGGTTGCTGCCCATGGTGCCCCTCCAGGCCAGGCTGCAGCCTGCCGCCCCCTGCTGTCAGCTGTCACACTGCCCTGCCTCCCAAGGAAAGCAGTCCCCAACCTTCCTGGCCGGCCCCAGGACACCGTCCACTTCAGCCACTGAGCTCCGCCATGCACAGCTGTGCGTTTCTTGTTTGGAAGGTTTGGCCATGGACTGTGAAACATAGAGCAGGCCAGAAAAAATCAACCTCCTCCACCTCAGCAACAGCCATCACCTTACCACAAAGAGAGAACGACATTCATGAGCCATCGTGGAGGGAAAGAACTAACAGGGAACGGACCACTTTTGCAGATTCTTTGTATGAATTTTAATGACATGTGTGTGCCTAAATAGAACTTGAAATTAGAAACATGGAAACTCTGAGGAGACTGAGAGGACGTGATGTCAGCAAATGGTGGAATAAGAAACCCAGACCTGCCTTTCCCCGACGGAGACATCAGCTCGACAGCTGTGCACAGACTACGTCCCTTTGTGAGAAATCCAACTGAAAGGTTCCTGCAACCCAGGTGAGCACGAGGCCAGCGCATTGAAACTGTCATCTGACTACAAGTTGGAAATGGCCAAATGCATGCAGTTGGTCTTCAAAGGACTTGATAATAAAGGAAAAGAATCATCCCACAGACAATAAAATACAGATCCGCATGTAATGAGTCCAGCAGAGACCTCACGTGAAAGGAGGATGCTCTGGCCGTGGACTACGAAAGAGAGAGGCATTAGGGGGATGAGCCTCAGAAGACCGCGGCAGGGCACATGTCCGCGCCTTCGACCCTCCTGCGAACGGTGACCGGAGCGTCGGAGCCTCGGAGCCCCGGAGAGGAAGCCTCCTCCTCCCCCATGGAGGACGCTCTTCCTCTCTCCCAAAGCACCGGTGGCCACACTTCCTTCTAGTTCGGGGTTTCAGCTTTCAACCTGACACCCAAAACCTAAAATTAGGAAAAGACTTTTCCTTGTTTTGAGTGAAGAGTTTCGACGATGGTCATTTCAGTTATGATGAAGACAAAAAGCAACTTCCTGCCCGCCACTTTGGTCTCTCTTTTTCCCTCTTCCTCCCGCCCTGTTCTCTGAAAAATGCAGCTCAAGAAAACATGACCCTGGGGAGCGGCAGATGTGAGAAAACTGGGTAGCCAGCCCCGGAAAGTGGTGGTGAGCTGTCCCGAGCAGTCGCCAAGCAGCCGTCCAGGCGGGAAGACATCATCGCGATTTAGTCCTGTGCTGGTTGGTTTGCTGACAGCCTGCTGTGTGTCCTGAGGCCCCATAAGAGGTGGCTGGCTAAGACTGAGGTCACCACTTTGCTTAACTAGACCCAAGAAAGAGAAGGCCTGGTAGGCTATCACTTTATGTAGCCAACCACGAGCTGGTGCTCAGGTTTTGAATAGGTAAATTTAAGTTACACCTACTTGGTTTTTGCCGGGCACTTCTTTATGAGTTGTTGTTTTTAAGCCAAATTTTCTTTATAGCGCTGTATCCCATCATGTGAAACTCAATGGCCATCTCTGAAAGTTGCTAATAGATAAATGTAAGAAAACATTCCACGGTCAGATAAGTCTTAAAAGCTCTGGTGTAAGCCTTTAATGGGTTTCAACAGTGCAGGACTTGTCAGAGACTTCACAAGGAGCGACGACTTTGAGAAGAGGATGCCATAGGCAGCAGTCTGTCGACGTGTGTGATCATGGAAACCCTGGTCAGCAGGCTGCTCTCAGAAGTGTCATTCTGCACAACCTTGGGTGCTCCATGCCTGTTCCTCAGGTCAAAGGCCGTCACTGTCAGTTGACTTTTCACACTAGATGACTCAACACTGTATTCATTCATTCCTCTTCTGTGTGCTGGTTTTATTTTTTATTTTTTTTAAAAGAAATCAACCATTTTGTGTTATTAAAAAAATCCATCTGCTAGCTTGAAGTAAGAGGAGGACTATTTAAAGGCATTATAATAACAATAAGGAAATGGTTTTGATAGTAAGGAAACGGAGGCCCAGAGAGATGAGACCGCTGCCTGTGCCCTCCCTTCTGGCTGGTGGGTGGAGGGTGTGCAGTGTAGCAGTGCAGTGCTGACCGTTGGTGCAGCGTCCTTCCCTGGGCCCTCCCTTCTGGCTGGTGGGTGGAGGGTGTGCAGTGTAGCAGTGCAGTGCTGACCGTTGGTGCAGCATCCTTCCCTGGGCCCTCCCTTCTGGCTGGCGGGTGGAGGGTGTGCAGTGTAGCAGTGCAGTGCTGACCGTTGGTGCAGCATCCTTCCCTGGGCCCTCCCTTCTGGCTGGGGGGTGGAGGGTGTGCAGTGTAGCAGTGCAGTGCTGACCGTTGGTGCAGCATCCTTCCCTGGGCCCTCCCTTCTGGCTGGTGGGTGGAGGGTGTGCAGTGTAGCAGTGCAGTGCTGACCGTTGGTGCAGCATCCTTCCCTGGGCCCTCCCTTCTGGCTGGGGGGTGGAGGGTGTGCAGTGCTGACCACTGGCGCAGCGTCCTTCCCTGGGCCCTCGCTTTTCCATGCACGATCTCCTCTGAGCCTGAGGACATGGCTCCTGGCTTGGCTCCCTCTTGATTCTTGAGCCATACTTCTTGAGAGGATTTATCCAGGTCCCTATGCCAACGGTTGTTTAGCCATTTCACTTGATCCAATTTTGAGTAGAGAGATTCCTGGCCACATATTTCGTGGTAGGATATTTGAAGGCAGAGTCATGAATTGGGAACAACCAGATCCACTCCCTTGGATCACCTTCCCAACTAGCCCACCTTTCTGCCTGTGAGGTCAGCTCTTGCTTCCAGAGTTGGCACTGCATCTAGAGGCCTGGCCTAGCCAATGGCAGGGTGAGAGGTGGTGCCCACTGCATGGGACCAAGGCCTGCAGTTTGCTGTCTGTCCCCCAGGTGAGGTAGGCAAGGTTTCATTTCAGAGGGGACCGGCCGCAGCGTGCTGTGCTTCAGACAGACAGCTGGCGCCAGAATCTCCAAAGGTTGGTGGAACTCAGCAAAGGGCGGTCTGGCGGGCAGCTTGCAACACATCCCAGGCATCCGTGCGAGAGATAGAGCAACACTCCAGATGCTGAAACGCATTTTAATACGAGCAGCAGATAGACGAGGCCTCAGCGGTTAGAACTGGGAGCGTGATCAGGATGTAAGCAGTAGGAGGATGAACTGACGCCGTGTCTAAGGACATGCCGCTGAGCAGCTCTCCCTTCTTTCCGGCCAGATGGCACAACTGCACTGAAAATTACAGGTGGTGCTCAGCAGGGACGAGGACGAGGACGGAGGGCTAGAGAGAATCACATGGGCTCCTTTGTAAGGAAAAGGGCGAGGCTGAGAACCACCACCCATTCTGCTCCCTCCACTGTAACACTTGTAATCCTCGTCCTTCCCTTTACTCTCACAAATTCCCAAAAGGTGGGATGATGTCTATTTTGTTCCCCTTTGTGTTGCCTGAGCACAATGCTGCCCCAGAGGTGCTGGGTAACCACTTTCTGAATGAATGAATGAATGAATGGGAATTATTTGACAGTAATGGAGATGGAATTAAGTCTGCACCGGAGGTGATGCTCAGGAGCTGGCCCGGGCCTCACACTGCTGAGGGCAGTGTATCTGGTGACCCCCAGTTGGACAGAGCGAACATCCAGACCCCACGATCTCCTGTGGCTTGTGTTGGAGTCAGTGCATCATGACCAGACTGCCGGGATGTGGCATGAAGCCGACCTAACCTAGGTAGAAGCAAACACATGTGGCTCCATGGCTGCAAGTCTGTTTCTATTTTGGACAGTTTGTTGGGTAAACATCCAGCAGGCGCTGTTTCACCTCAAGGAAGATAAAAAGGAAGCTTTGGATCAGAATCCTAGGGCCAGAGTTTGGGCCAGCAGTGACATTTCTAGAGTCACCAAGCAAATGTTTTCCAACTACCAATTGTAATTTGGAGTTTCAGTGTTCGGAACGGACAGCAGATCAGACATGAAAAAGCACAGAGCCTCCAAGGTAAAAATGAGGGGGAAAAATCAATATCGACTTCATGTTGAGTAATAGAGCCAGGTTTCCGCCCAAGCTGGGTGCTTGGTTTTGACTTTTAAGTTGTTCCTCCTGATACTTTCAAACCCTGTTGTGTTCTGATTCACCGAAGAGTTGGAAGAAGTCGATTAATTTTTAATGCATAATGCAGAGTCAGGACGTTCCTGAGTGGGTTTGGAGGTCGGCCGGGTTCCAGCCGAGCCCAGCGCCTGCAGGCCCAGGACCCGGGCTGCGGTGAGGGCTGGGGAGGCACTTTGCTCATCAGCGACGTCGTGATGATTGTTGATGAAAACTTTCAGACAAAATGCTGCCTTTCCAAGGACCAGAGCTGGATTTTGTTTGTTTTGTTTTTTTTTCTTGTGCTCAGTGAAAGTCTCTTGTGAGCCCCCCAACGATGCCTCTGTGCCTCACGCGTCCTTGTCGGTCATTCCACCAAGACTTATGTGCCCTGGCAGGCTGAGCGGACGCTTCCTTCCCCGAAAGATGAAAAACATGTCACTGAAAATATTAGTCAGGCTCAAGGAAGAGCTTTGTGAGTTCTGCATAATCACAAAGAAAGAGAAAGTAGGTCACGTTGGGAGCCTGTCCTGTTTGCGAAAGCAAAAGAAAAGAGGATAAAGAAGAAAGTGTCAAAGAATTCCCTTTTGTCACAGCTTCCTAAGCTGACCTGATCTGTGTCCGAGGCTTGATCTGACACCAGCCTTGCACCCTGGGGTCTCCCACGGGCTCATTGAGCTGCGTGGGCCCATGGGGAGCCGAGACCTGTGGATGGGTCCCTTGTGTGGGCTTCAGAGAGTTTGATTGACAGCTGAATGACAAGCATTTGGACTTGAAGGGGATATTTGGGGGGCTTCTCTCAGGTTGAGGGATGCATCCTGAGTAGCAGCAGTCTCGAGGCACATAGGGGGGCACTCCCGGGTCCCAGTCCACTGGCTGCTGTTGGGTGAGGCGCTGGAAACAGGACTGAGTCAGAAGTCACCCACTCCCCTGGTCTCTAGTCCTGTGGGATGTCGGGGACCAGGCCAGATTCCTCGAGAGAGGTGCTAATTGCAGGGGCCACCCCAGAATAGCCTGGTGTAAGCTGAACCTGGTGGCTTGGACAGCACCGCACACTTGCCTTCGGAAGGATGCTTTCTGTGCAGGCAGCAACCCAGGGCAGTTTCCTCACAGATCTCTGGCTTTCTTAGATTCTGACTGTTAGAAAAACAGTCAAGTAGTCATGAATGGCCTCAGCTCTGGGTCTTGTCTTCTGTTTTTTCACTTTCTTTTACATATAGTTCTCATTTTTTTAAGTGAGCCTTATTTTTTTTTTGCAGAAGTTGTAAAATCTGCATTTGTTGTGTGTGAAGAAGAGTGCGTGGTAATTGGAGAGCTTGCTGTTAATGGAAACACTTGGTGGTGCAGTGTGTAAAGGGAAGAGTTCTCCGGTTGTGCAAACAAGCACAATTTAATGGAACTGCTTGAAGATGAGCTTTGAGGCCGATGTGTTTGCTGTTCATAAATTGGGAACCTCCGTGACAAGAGGCGAAGCTCTGCCACTCTGCATTTGACAAAAGAGGACACAGAGTGATGTAGGCATTGTCTCGTTGTGTAACTATTTAGGCAACCTCCGTCTATGTGTGGATATCGCAGTCTACTTGGATGCTTATCTCGTGTCTAGCTGTCTTGTCTCCCTGCGTTTTCATCAGCATCTTTAGTAACACTGAGTCAGAGCAGACTCTGCAGGGGGGCATTAAGTTTATTACAGTCTATCCCAGGTCGAAGGGGTGGTTTGGCTGTTTCCAGGACCACCAAAGTCGACGCGCATTTGCGTTGTGTGGAGAGGCAGAGGATGTGGAGGTAAGATACGGTCTGGCGGGTCTGCTGCTGGATTGGCCAGGGTCCATGGACAGGAAATCTAAGTCAACAGGAGGCGAGAACAGGTAGGGGAGCCAGGTCCAAAGCTGAAAATGATTAGGTCATTTCCTCACCGGCAGCAGCAAGGGCTGCGGTAGACCAAAAAGACGGGAGTATTGCATGAGACCAAGGTCAACCGCCTGCCAAGTCCAAGGGCAGCTGGAGCGAGAGAGGATGTGGGTGTGGTGGGAAGGCCTGGCTCCTCCACTCACTTCTACCTGTACTGTGCCTCCCTGGGCCTCAGTTTCTTCAACCTCTTAAATAACGTGGCTAGATTGAATGAATAACTTTCAAACTTACTTTTTTTCTTAGGCACTGAAACCTTTGTTGTTGTTGTTGTTGTTAACCCTTTCTTGAAACAAGAATTGGATAGGAAAGCCCAGTGGGCAGATAAAATAAAAGTGGGCGTGCTCCAGTCTGTACTGGGGAGAGGAGCCAGACTGGGCGCCTGAGCCCCAGCTCCTTGGCCTGTCTCACGTATCAGCGTGATTCCTTGACCTCCTGGGAGCAACAGCATTAAAGATACTGGATTAGATAAAATTTTAAATTCCTTCTAGCTCAGAAGGTTCAGCAAGACTTTAGAATCTGCCTTTGTTTTCAAAGCTGCTCATGGTTTCCTAGATACTTTTGCTTGGAGGGCAGCCCCCCCTGTTTGTGAAGGGGTCCCGTGGGCACAGTGTCAGGCCTTTCTGTCAATCACAGGCCAGCCAGAAGTTTCTGCAGGCCAGCTGACTGACCAGAGCCAGGAGGCCCTTGACCAGAGCTGGACGACAACTCACAATGTCCACTGTCTGCTCGAGGAGATACCGTGGAGCATTAGGCAGCCCGTGCTGACCCAGCCCTCTCGTCTTCCTGTGAGGCAGGGGAGTTTGGAGGCGACAAGTGGGTGGTGAGTCTATGGAACTAAGAAGTGGAAGTGGTCAGAAAGCAACACCAGCAACACTGCCCTTATCCCCCACACACACAGTCTCCTGCACAGGCAGGATGTGGGAAGTAGGGGAAAACGTGGTGAAATCTTATCCTTCTTGTAGAGATCACAATCTGACTCCAAAACCAAGTCAAATTAGGGTTAGTAGCTCCCTTTCCTTTACCCAGAAATGCTGTCTTAGACCTCTTTACTCATAAAATGGCAGCTTGAGTTTTATTCAAACTACACTGTTAGAAATTCAGGGTCTCGTGAAGCATTCAATATAATTGAGGGGGAAGCCCTGAAGTTCAAAAGAAGAAAAAAAAATTTTTTAAACACTGACTCAGGGAAGCCAGGCAGGTCCTGAAGTTCAACATTAATGCCTCCATTGTTGTCCCAGCCCTGGTCCTGGCCATGTGACTTGGGGCATATCGCTTGGGCTTTCAGTGCCTGGGTTGATATCTGTTAAGTTAAGAGAACGCCCAACTGTAGCAAGGACACGATGAGATTTCACAAGGATGTGAGTGTTGAGTGGTCACCCTGTTCTACAAACAATAGGAATGTCCACTGTGCAGCTGGTGAAATCTGGTAGGAGCACCTGGAGGGTGGCATTGTCCTGTCCACAGAGCTGCAGTCACCTGGGCTGGGACTCCTCTGTCCCCAACTGGTCATTGCTGCCATTGCTGTATCTCCAGTAACAGCTTTGCACCCAGGGCAGAGGTCCCGAAGCCAGCTCAGCTGTGCTGCTGAGCCTGTGTGGGCCGAGTGTGGGTTCTGTCCACCTGCAGCCTGATGTCTGCTCACCTGTTCTCATTACCTGGACTTCTGTCTGCCTGGCAGAGGTGAGCAGTCTGAGATTTCAGCACCACCCTACGCAGAAAATAAAAACCTGAGCCCGAACAGGAAGAGATTAAAGAAGAGTAGGGAGAAAACAGGGGTGAATCAGACAGCTCAGAAGGAAAAAGAAGGTTGGTTTTTATACAAAGAATTCATGTTCACTGTAAAAAAAAAAAAAAAAACAACCCATAAAAGAAGATTAAAAAATACTTGTTACTCTCACCACCTAGAATCAAAAGGGTTCACGTTTTAGCTACTTTTTGACTTTTTATACACACATACATCAATATGCATATAAATAGACCTTTAAATAAAAAGACCTTACTCAGTGGTGTGCTGGTAAATGTTAAACAAATGACTAGGGGAGAGGCCATCTTGGTTTGCAGCATTTGCCAATTTCCATGGTGTAAATGCTCCCACTAGGGTTGATTTCAAACTACCAACACAATGTCAACAACTTGCAAAGTTCCTGAAAATTTAATAATCCATTGGGAACCAGTAAGAGCCAGCTCCAGCACACCACTGACCAAGTTTTGTTCTCTAATTAGCCTTTCTTCCTCCCAATATAATGCAAAAGTCTTTATGCCTAAACTTTTGAAAGTTGGCTTTATTAAATTAATTTAAATTTTTTTTTAATTTCAGTTTGCATTTAATATTATTTTATATTAGTTTCAGGTGTACAGCATAGTGATCAGGGAACACTTTGTAAAGTATAGGATCGTCAAATTACTTTTTGAATCAAATTGTTTCCCTTGTGGAATTGAGAGCTGGATCTTAGCCTATTCCGCTGATTGTAAACATTGTCCTCTAGTTTGAATTTGTCTGTATCTCATTGTCCGTAGATTCTTATATGAGCAGGGAGTGTACCTACACTTTATTAGGTGGCAGGGATAGAAATGTAGTTGGGGCAGGAAAAAAAACAAACATTCATGTGATCAAGCAAAAGAGAGCGTGGTGGCCAGGAACTGATTCTACATTCCATTATCCCAGGACGTATTTGACTTAATGGAGGCAATTTCCCCCTTTGCAGCTCCTTCTCCTTGGTCCAGTCAAGCTCTCTGCTAGAGTTGTCACTTATTTCCCCTGGCGTTTCTGATGGAAATTGGCCCCCCTCCTGTCTGTCTGGTGAGAATCAGGCTGCAACTGTTTGGCCCAGGACTAAAGTCCTAATCATATCCATGTTTTCCTTGTTGAACGGGAGCTTAGGGAAACTGCAGGGGGAAGAGGGAGTGGAGGGCTGCAGTCACAAAGCAGGGTGTGTGTGAAGGCATCTCCTGCTTGGCTCCGGGGTAACGCGCAGCCTTCCTAAGCTGGTGGACGACCGCATCTATGGGAGAGTCGGCTGGGTGGAAAAAGGAGCGGGTGCCAGAGGGCTCCCACACTGGAGTTTTAATCGCCTTAAAGAAGGCTGCCTTTATGAGCTCCTGATAACAAACCTGGCTCTCCCAGGCCCATGAGTGTAGACAGGGAGTTTCCAACTAAGCCTTCATAGGTGTGGGAAGCAGGTTGCTAGGGGTGGACGTAGAGGAGGGAAGAGTCCATTGTCAACAGCAGGAAGGACTTGGCCTTTCCCTCTACCTGTGTAGCCAATGTGAACAGAGGATGGCAAGAAATCTAGGTGGATTTCTAACACGTTCCGGTGCAGGGAGTGTAAGAGGCAAGGAACAGAGCCGGTGTGACCAGGGGCCTCTCTGGTGCGCAGGCCCCTAAGTTTCTCCATTGCCCGGGTCCATCTTTGACTCCTCTGTTCCATTCCCCACCAACCTGCTTCCCCGTGGTCACCTCGACTGGCCAGCCCTGCCTCAGAAATGGCCTAAAGAGCTACCTCCATCCCTTATCCCCATGGCCACCATCCCGATGCTCGTTCTGCCCCACCTGAGCTATGAGAACCGCCCTCCAGCTGGCATCCCTGCTGTCTGGTCTCACTCACACATATGTCTGTGTCCCTACACATACACTATTTTTTTTTAATCAGCAAAGTAATATGTTTTAATAAGCATTTAGGGAATCCAGAAATTTGAAGGTTGTTTTTTTTTAAACCACTCTCATAGCCTTAGTTCCCTGAGATGAAATCAGTATTTCAGACTATCCTTCGGAGAGTGTTTTCGTTCCTAAGCACAATTGATCATCAACACTACTTCGTCACCTACTTCCTCATGTATCATGGCAAACATTTTGCAATACTGATTCTTTTCTAAAATGCAGTCACAAGTCTGGTTGCATCACTCCCTTGCTTAAATAACTGAATAAATAAAACCACCAACAACCGAAAGCAATCAATGAACAACTATGGTGCTGCAACTATGAGTTAATGCAGAAGTCGGGGACCTTTTTGGCTGAGACAGCCATGAACGCCACATATTTTAAAATGTAATTCCATGAGAGCCATATGACCCGTGTACATTATGCACTATCCAATAAAAATTTGGTGTTATCCCGGAGGACAGCTGTGATTGGCTCCAGCCACCCACAACCATGAACATGAGCGGTAGGAAATGAATGAATTGTAATACATGAGAATGTTTTATATTTTTAACATTATTATTTTTTTTATTAAAGATTTGTCTGCGAGCCAGATGCAGCCATCAAAAGAGCCACATCTGGCTTGCAAGCCATAGGTTCCCAACACCTGAGTTGATGCTTCTTATCTCTCTCCCTTCCTGTCTGTCTGTCCCCATCTGTCTGTCTGTCTCTCTTTTTCTCTCACTAAAAAACAAACAAAAATACCACTAACCAAAAGCCATTGCCTACATGCGGAAGGTCAGACCCCTCGGAACGGGAGAGAAGGCCTAACAGAGCCTGCCCTTGACCCCGACCCCCGCCACTGCACGGCACCCTTGCATGCCCTCTACGCTACCCCTGCTCCCTTTGCATGACCGCACTGCCTACGTGCTTGACTCTGAGAAATCCACAGGCACTGGCTTGTGTCAATGACTCCCATCTCCCGCCATTCCCACTTTGTGACTTCTTTCATTCTTTAAGAGTTACCTTAAGTTATTTGTGTGTCTGTCCCCAGGAAAATTAGGAATCACTTGAGAAGCAGAAACAGGACTTACTCAGTTGGTATTTTTAGCAACTTGTGGTTATGCCTGGCATGGGTGGTAGGCACTCAGTAAATATTTATGGAATGAATTGGCCTCGATTTGGTATGTCTGTTTTCATCCTCTTGCCAGTTTCACGTGTTTGTTTTTATTGGTGTCCATGGCTAATCCATATTATATTTTCTTTTCCTCCTTTATATGTTTTGGTCTTGCTGTGCTGAAATAAGAGCTCCAGGCTGAGAGCCATTGACAACTCTAGTTATGCCTTCGCTGGTGGCTTGAAGATGTTCTCAGTTTCTGGTGGCTTTACTGTACTATTTAGAAGCCCTGAGAAGCAAGCTCAGTTTTTCACAGTCAACATCCCAGAATCAGTCCCCCAGCCCTCTTCTGAAGAGTTGATTTATAGGTTTATGGGAATGTCTGAAACAGGAGAAGGCAGTGTGAATAGAAAATGGGAGCTCCGTCCTCAGAAGCAGGGGGCTGGCTCAGCACTCACTGGGGGGGAAGGTGGTAGGAAAATTCAAGTGCATGAGGGCAGAGTGGGGTGCAGCTGACTCAGGGCTCTGCGCTGGGCTGTGGGGTTCTTCTGTACCTTAAAAATGCCTCTGCATCTGCCTGTGCTCCAAAGAAAAATGCATAAGGCTGTTCAAACACCATGTGCTGCTGCTTGTAGTTCTGAGAATGCTAAATATGAAGGTTTTGCCGAGGGAAGAATAAATTTATTTTCATTTTTGACACTCTATCAATAAACATTAAATTAGAGTTATTTTTATTCAAACTTATAGAAAAGGGAAGTTAGTTTATTTCACTCCTGCTATGGAGACTATCTCTACAGAAATAAGGACAAGCAAATTTCTGCCCTCCAGGTTTGAAATAGACAGGTGTGTCCACCTTTATTGCTGTGCATTTCAGACATTAAATGTTCACATCTGTCCTAACATTATTTTTTAATAGGCACTCCAAGCACAAAACCACATCCGTAACAGGTTGTTTTCTGGATGCAAGTAATAAAAGTCCAACCCAAACCAGCTTCAACTGAAAGGGTGTTCGGTGATTACATCACGTGCACGCTGTCATCCCGGTCCCAGCGTCATTTTTCTCTCTTGTTGTGCCATCCTCAGCCTCAGGCTTCCTCTCAGGATGGCAGCAGCGATTCTAGACATCTGACTCTGGGGACATCCAGAGGAAGAAAGGGAACCATCACCTCTTGGCATTTTCTCTTAGAAGTGAGGCAAAGTTTTCTAGAAGACCCCTGGGAGGCAAGTCTTGTAACTCATTGCCCAGTGTTGGGTCACCTGCCCATTCCTGAGACCATTGCTTGCCAGGGAAGGTTATACCCATTGATCAGTGGGGCTCCCCTTTATTTTATTTATTTATTTATTTATTGTATTTTTCTGAAGCTGGAAATGGGGAGGCAGTCAGACAGACTCCCGCATGCTCCCGACCGGGATCCACCCGGCACGCCCACCAGGGGGCGACGCTCTGCCCACCAGGGGGCGATGCTCTGCCCCTCCGGGGCGTCACTCTGTCATGACCAGAGCCACTCTAGCGCCTGGGGCAGAGGCCAAGGAGCCATCCCCAGCGCCCGGGCCATCTTTTGCTCCAATGGAGCCTCGGCTGCGGGAGGGGAAGAGAGAGACAGAGAGGAAGGAGAGGGGGAGGTGGAGAAGCAGATGGGCACTTCTCCTGTGTGCCCTGGCCAGGAATCGAACCCGGGATTTCCACATGCCAGGCCGACGCTCTATGGGGGCCCCCCTTTAGAGCTGAGGTACCAACTTCCCAGAAGAGGATGGATGGATCCCTGAACAAAAGTCAGAATTGTGTTCGGGGTGAGAACGGGAAGGAACGCTGCGCAGACAGTCACAGTGTCGTCTGCCCCTCAGAATAAGCTGTAGAATTGGCTGCCAGCTGCATAGTGATTTTCAGCTGCTTACCTTTGTTCAAATAAAATCTGACCCAGAAAAATAAACAAATAAAACTGATAGCATCAGAGCAGCTCCGTTTGTAAACCTACAGGAGGTCGCAGTCCTAGGATAACTGTTTGACAATCCCTGGTAGAGTAGTACGTCGTGTGTTTACGTCAAACGTTTTTCTAGGCCTTGTCTCCTTTCATCCTCATGACGGTTGTATTGTGTGGGACAAGAGGCTGGCTGAGCAGAGAGGACCAGCACTTACAGGGGCCAGGCATGCAGGGCCAAGGAAGGCAGCTGGGCTGGGAGGAGCAGATGTGGTACCTGCGACCAGAGGCCAAGGTGACAGGGAGCCGGAAGATAAGTCCCTCTGTGGGCTGCTGAGCAGCTAGCTCTCCCACGAGCTGACTCATTCGCTCCCTGCCTGCGCGGTGTGAGGCCCTGGCCCACAGCTGATAGGGGCCTCCAGAGGAAGTCAAAGACTTGTTGAGGCATGGATGGAGCTGTTGGGTAGGATTACCTCACCAAGGGCAGACAAGGCACGCAGCCCAAGGGCTCCCAGAGCTGCATTTTCGGATGGGGTAGGTATAGGATTGCCACATGAAATAAAAGATGCCTTGTTTAACATAACTAGCAGATAGACAACGATATTTTGTATAAATATATCCCAAATAGTGCGTGGGACATGTACGTACTAACACATACTGCAGTATTTGGGACATATTTATATTAAAGCATTTCTGCTGTTTATCTGAAATTTTATTTAACTGGGCACTATGGGTTCCTATTTGTTAACTCTAACAACCCTCCATGGGTAGGGAACGAGAGATCTCCTGAAATGTGAGTAGAGCTGACTTTCCTCCCATGGTCTCCACTCTACATCATGGAGTCATCAGCCCCTCTCAGAGCCTATAGTTTCCAAGGCCCTGTTGTGTCCAAGCAAAAAAATGCTTTCCACAAAATGCTTATTAAAAATGTCAATTCTCTGAATGGCCTCCAGTGATTCTGAGACTGGTTCAGATTTTAAGGGTGAGGGTGACATTCCTGAGGGTGAGGACGTCACTTTGTTTATTGCACTCCGTAAATATCTGGCGAATGAATGAGTGAATGAATGAATTATTTCTCCCCACGGAATCCACGGTGGCTTCACCAGTGTTTATCTTGTGGAACCCAGGAACCCCAGAAGCACAGGCATCTCTATTTCCATTTCCTTTCTGGTCATGAGACTCGTGGGAAAGGACCCGGGTTGAAGGCGGAAGGGGGAGACGGAGAGCAGTGAGAAGGACAAGATGAGCAGGAGAGAACGGGGCCAGCAAGCAGGCCCTGGGGAGGGAGGCCAAGTGTTTAATCACCTCCTCAGGCCACCAGACTTCCGATTTCAAGTCGAGAGCAGGTCTTCAGGCCTTTTCACAGGGTTCCTTTGGAGTCTGACTTGCACAGTCCAGGTCAGGCGCTCGCAGTTGGAATGATCTGGAACCTGGAGCCATCTGACCAGGGTGTTTAAAGCCTGTTGGAAATGCTTCAGCAGAGCTTGGTGGGTGGCAGGTAATAGCCATTTTTTGCTCATCCAGGTAATTCCCCAGATCAGAAGAGGCCTGGGGGCATCTGTTTCCCTCAGCATCTAACTCTGCATACTTAGCCAAGTAAAGACTAGGTTTCTGTCCTAAAACTTTAAACCCACGATGAACCCAACTAGCTGTATTCCACCCCCCCCCCCCATGTAGACATGCCCTAGTGCCTTCATTACCTCCAAGACAGAGAACTCTTAAGGGCTTGGGGGTTTTTTTGTTTGTTTGTTTGTTTGTTTGTTTAGTTCCAGTTTTCCTGGCAAGAAGCTTTACCTAATGGATAAGAGCCTGTTTCCCATGTGAAGTGAGTTTTTCCCAATGGACGCCTTGGGCACCTAGCGCTCTGTCGACTGAATTGCAGGTCCCCTCACAATCTGTTCCCCCATCTGTGTCCTGCTGAGGGGTGCAGCCACAGGGCCTTAGGGCCCCGGGAAATGCTGGAGCTGCCTGGAATTTCAGCAGCATAAGGCTCCTCAGCAGGGCTCTGGGCCAAGAGTGGTAAAGAGAACAAGGACTCCCCTGGCTCATCCTTTGTGACTTTGGTTCTGTCCCCGCTGTCCCCCTCGCTCTCACGCGCACTGTTCCGAGCAGATCACAGCCGTGCTGCAGAGGGCCTGCTGCGTGACTGCTTTGTGGTCTCTGTAGTTTTGTTAAATCTAGAAAGTGTCCTTGGTCCTTGAGGGCAATAGTGAGACCCCTCCCCACAAGCCTGAACTTAGAAATACAGAAGATAAATTTCTGTGTTGAGAAGGAAACTAGGAAATACATCATACACAGTTGAATAGCCCACTCCAGGAATACCCAACTTAAGAAATTGTCTATAAAAACAAATAGAATCCAAAACTTAAATTAGAATCACCTTGGGGACAAGGGACTAAAATAAGATTCTATTCAGAGAAGAGAAATTAACACTCACTGATGTTATGACACGTAGTTTGGAGGAAGGGTATGGAGAGAAGGGGGGTGGGAGTTTGTGCCAAGAACAGCAAGGAAAAGCTTCAGAGCTAAACTTGGGCAATACCTTTTCAGGTGTCGTCTAGTGGAGGGCAGTCTGGCTTAGTGGGTAGTTTCCTTTGCAAAGCCCGGGCCCGTGTGGCAGAGAGAGTGCCTTCTCTGGGGGCTCACCTGTGCTCACCTGGTTCTCCTTGTTCTGAAGTTTGCCTTCCTCTGCGTCCTGCAGCAGGAAAAGCAGGTATTGATCAGGTCAATGCAAACATCCTGCCCACATGATAACTATATTTCCAGTTGAAAGTTAGTGAACAAGCGTTCTTGCTGGTGACAGTATGCCCACATTTGAGAGGCAGATGTTCTTTCATTGTGCAGATAGAATTCATGTTTCTGGGCCTGGGACATTAATACTGAGCCTATGCAGGATCTTAAAAGATAGTGGGCCCAACCTCCTCATGTCTCCAGACCTCTCCCCAGCGCCATCACGGCAGTGCCCAGAGCTGAACCTCCACTTGATGATTTCCAGCCTAGTCCCTTCCCATTTCTGCCCTCCCGTGCTATTTTCTCTCTACTTTACTTTATTTCTCTCCCACCCCCTTTTTAGAACCAAGATGGTGCATGAGTAGCTGTGGGGTCCATGGAGGGTGAAGGGACTGGTGTCTCACATTCCTTCACCGTCTTTTCTTCTCCCTCGTTCTGATTTCCCGCCTGGAAGAGGTCAGCTGAGGATTCTTTTTTCTCTCACTCCCATGGACTTTGACTTGCCTTCTCAGGAGCAATGTCTGAGGCCTTTCCCACAGGGAGGCCTGGGAAAAGGGGACACTTCTCCGAGAGGCGCCCATCTGAACCTTTGTGCTCCGTGATCTCTCCGCTTCCTCTGAGGATACTCTCTCTGCACCCGGCTGGGAGGGGAAGGTGGGGGAGGCCGCTGTCTGCACATTTGAGCCCTTGCCAAATTGGAGTGTCAGTGGGGCCTCCATGGAAACCCCGATTTCCTCCTGAACTCCATCCCCCAGGCAAGTATGTTCTCTGTTCTTAAAACTTTGGTTCTTTTTGCTCCTCCAAAGAGCTTTTATTCAGTACAATATATTTCTTCTTGTCTTCTGAAAGAGCTGAACTCTGGTTATAAGCACATGAATTTAAAACCGCCCAGGGGCCTTCTTCCTCCCTTGTCTTGGCAGATACTCAAAATCTGATAAAGCAATTTGGCCCATCTCTTCTGCAGTTTAAAACTTCCATGTGTTATGTAGATGCTTCTTAATGAGGCTAGTGACTCCATCCCTGACTTGCTAACTCAGCTCCAAAGTCCAGGAAGATGCTGGAACTAGAAGGAAACTTAATAGAACCACCCAATTTGGCAGATAAGGAAACTGAGGTTCAAAGATGCTAAATGATTTGCCTAGGGACCTGCAGGTAGCTAATAGCAGAGTAGATTACTGGCTACTATAAATATTTGAGCCACTGGTAATTAATGATGAGGTCAGAGGCTCTGCAGTTAATATGCTGAGGATTCAAATATAGTAAGTAGATTATTTACCCAAAAGCCTAAGCACTAAAAGCATCTAAATAGCACAATTGTTCTGAAAGGAATAATTGTAAAGTATTGTAATAACTATTTTTTTAAATACCTCCAGTGCAATTGAAGGAGAACTTACTTTAACATATGCTATATGTTGATGGTGTGATCTATAGGGTTGTGGGTGACAGGTTGATGGCATCATGGCTGCCGAATCCAGTCCATGCAAATTGAGCAGAAAGGTCACATTAAAATGGGCCACCACAGCGACCTCATGATTATCTTGCTGTTGACACAGAAGCTATGATTGTCTCAGCCAATTACCCACTTGGTCGACAGCAACTATTTCAAAGTATTAAATTGCCAATTCACAAAAATATACAGAAACTCATAAATGCCCTCTTTCCCCAATCATTATGCTCTTTTAGTATTAAATACCCAAACCCCAGAAATGTTCTTAGTCCAGAACTGGCCAGATCCTGAGGAAAAAATCTTAAACTGCGGATGGACAAACTTGTTTCAGTATCTGAAGCCACAGCAAAAGTATTTGAGAGGTAGGTAGGGGACAGAAGTAATTATATTCATTTTTATTTTCTGGTCTCCAACTATGTTCTTATACTCATCTTGGAAAAAAAATATCACAGTGATTCATGAACGTCCACAATTTCTACTCCTTCCCATGTTTTGTTATTTGGATAAATAGCCCACATTTTAGGAAATACAACTACTTCAAGTTTTAGATCTTGCAGTTTAGATCTGCATGTCATCCTTTTTTATTTCATTCAGTTTTTATATCTTCCTGTTCTTCCAGGGTCAGGAATGGAGGGCTCTCAGTCCTGTCTTGATGGGCACTTCTCTTATCTGAAAAACCGAGGGCCGAGGCAGCAATCCCTGAGGTTCCTTCTAGGTCCTCACCTTCTAGAATGGGTGTGGGGACAGCTCTGTCCTCCCGTAGAGCCCCAGCATCGGCCTGGGAAAGGCTCACTTTCCAGAGTCCGCCACGTGCCCCCGAATGTTTTGCTTTACCGCCCTTTGCACACTCTATCCGATGCTCTCTTTCTTCACCCCTCCTCCCCCACCCCCACCCCCACTCCATTCCTCATCCCTTCTTCTCTAGGCCAGTGCAGTGAGAGCACAGTCATCCCTTGTTGCATGAAATAAAGACGGGGTCTCATTCCTCTTCTGTCTCATGAGCACAGCCATTCAATTAGCCCAGAGTCAGTGATGTCGATAGATAAAAATTAGCCAATACCTTGCTCTTCCAAAACATAAGCCAACCTACAGGAGTCACGATCTTTATATTTGCAGTTTCTGAGTCAGCTGTAGGTTTGTCTGTAGCACCTGGGACTGTGCAAGGTATTAGTAAACCCTTGTATGAATTTGTGTGTGCTTTTAGCTCTAACAAGGGCAGAAACATGTCCTGGTTTCCTTTTGATTGTTGTTTTTGGTGCCCCAAATCAAAGTAGGGACTCAATATAGCTGCTAATTAGACATATAGCCCGCCAGCATTGGTGGAGTGGGCTGAGATGCCCTTGCTTTCTAAGGTGAGGCTGAGGGTTGGAGGGGAGAAGACAGTGGGGAAGCATCCAGCCAATAGCAGCATTTCCGCCCATCGTCTCTTCAGGCCAGGCCAGAGTCTCTGCCCTTGGCTGCCCTTGGAGTGCCTTGGCAGACACTCCCTCCCCTCAGTCCCTCACTTTATTCAGACTTCTCAGAGGGGCCTTTCCTAACCCCCCAAGCCCTCATCACTCACTAGCCTGACACAGACACAGTTCTCTTTATGGTACTAAGTACCATCTGATGACGTTGGAGTAGTTTACATTTACTGATTCACCATCATATCATGATGGTTTGTAGGAACCTTCTGTTTTTTTCTTTCCTTTTAAAGATTTTATTTATTGATTTCAGAGAGAGGAGAGAGAGACGGGGGAGGAGCAGGAAGCATGAACTCATAGTAGTTGCTTCTTGAGTGTGCCTTCACTGAGCAAGTCTGGGGCTTCGAACCCGAGAACTGAGCATTCCAGGTCAACGCCCCATCCACTGCGTCACCACAGGTCAGGCAACACCATCTGTTTTGTTCAGGACCCAAAACGTGATAGGCACTCATGAACATCTGTTGAATGAATGACTAGTAGATATTTAGTCAATACTGCTTTTCCTTTAAAGTGTGAGCATTTTGTAAACATCAAAAGAAGAATCCAGTCCAGAAGGTAGGAAGATGAGATGGAGGTTTAGGAACTTAGAACTTGGCAGAGGTCAGACTAGGAGACGACAAGAATCAGGACAGTTTGTAGGAGTCTGCTGTGAATCTGACTGTGAGTTGAGGTCTGGCTGAACCCCTGCTCGGGTTCAGGATTTAGCCTCCAGATTTCGGGAATCACAGGCCCTGTGACTTTGGGCAGACGATTGGTTTCAGTTAGTTCTATGTCTCCCAGTCGTTTTCATTCTTGTCCCCCACTCATCACCCTGAAGGAAAAAAATTTTAATTTATTTAAATTTTATTCATTTTAAAATTTAATTTAATTTAATCTCCCTAACACAGAAGTTAAATACCAGGAATAAGGCTCTTTTTTTATCAGATAGGATAGAGAAAAAAGAAGGTTGGGGGAAGGGCACTAACCATTATAATATCTAAGGCTTTTTTGGCCCCGTCCCACCCTCGAACTAGTATTTATCCCCTTGTGAGTGACATCACTCTGTTGTGTATGCATGAGTTAGCCGAAAGGGGAGCGGAGAAAGTTGGTAGGTACTAAACACAGTATCAATAAATTACTTCAGTAACAGAAGCATTTATTTTGAATGCTAAGGCTGTCAGCTTCAGGCTACTCAAAATTAATTTAAATTATCATAGATGTTTGCTTGAGATGCGACTCTAATTGGAGAATTATATATGATAGATAAAAGTGAGCTGGACCGTGCAGTGGCCCTCCATGTCCACAAATTCTACTTACCATTGATATGGATTGATCTTCAGGATGAGGCACTTTTAGACCTTTGCGAGATCAGCCAAACAGGGATGTTGGTATTTGTAACTATTTGTAGATCTCTGTTCTTTTTTGTCTTCTCTGGGTCAACATCTTGCCCACTGGAATGTTTCAATGGCGGTTGTGGAAGAACCACACTTTACATAGTATTGCAAAATTGTGTATCTTTTCTTATACCCTGATTCATCTAACATTATTGAGATGGATCAGAATATGTCGTCTGACCAGGTGGTGGCACAGTTGATAGAGTGTCAAACTGGGATACAGAGGACCCAGGTTCAAAACCCCAATGTCGCTGGCTTGAGCACAGGCTCACCAGCTTGGGCGTGGGGTTGCTGGCTTGAGCGTGGAATCATAGACATGACCCCATGGTCACTGCTTGAGCCCAAAGGTCACTGGTTTGAAGCCCAAGGTCACTGGCTTGAGCCCAAGGTCACTGGCTTGAGCAAGGAGTCACTCACTGTGCTGGAGCCCCCAAGTCAAGGCACATATGAGAAAGCAATCAATAAACAACTAAGGTGCCACAATGAAGAATTGATGCTTCTCATCTCTCTCCTTTCCTATCTGTCTCTATCTGTCCCTCTTTCTGTCTCTCTCTCTCTCTCTCTCTCTGTCTTTGTTACCACACACACACACACACACACAAGAATACCTCTACTTCCCTTGTTTGAAGAAAATCCAGGGGAAGTGATAGAATAGGGGATTGGAAGGATTATTGAAAATTACCAATTATAGGCATGGAATTGAAAAGTCGTATAGCTCATGAACATCAAAGTAAATAAGACTAACTGGCCATATTTGTATCTCATGACTCTATCCCCTTGGCTATAACTGATTGGATGACAGAAGGACAGCTGCTCCAAACAGAGCCAATCAGCTTTGCTCACCTCCAATGTATCATTTAACAACTTTTAGTTGCGAAGTATAGAAAACATTTCAAGGTAAACTTTATTTTCATTTTAAAAATTGTTTTAGGCCCTGGCCGGTTGGCTCGGTGGTAGAGCGTCGGCCTGGCGTGCAGAAGTCCCGGGTTCGATTCCTGGCCAGGGCACACAGGAGAAGCGCCCATCTGCTTCTCCACCCCTCCCCCTCTCCTTCCTCTCTGTCTCTCTCTTCCCCTCCCTCAGCGAGGCTCCATTGGAGCAAAGATGGCCCGGGCGCTGGGGATGGCTCCTTGGCCTCTGCCCCAGGCGCTAGAGTGGCTCTGGTCACGAGAGAGCGATGTCCTGGAGGGGCAGAGCATTGCCCCCTGGTGGGGAGAGCGTCGCCCCCTGGTGGGCGTGCCGGGTGGATCGCGGTCGGGCGCATGCGGGAGTCTGTTTGTCTATCCCTGTTTCCAGCTTCAGAAAAATCCAAAAAAAAATTGTTTTAGTTTAGTTTTTCTTTACCATTTCTCTTTTTTAAAAATAGTTAAGTTTTAAAAATGCAATTTATTATAAGAATCAATGTGATCTTTTAAATTGAGGGGGAGTTCAGCACTGCATCCCATCCAGGACGGCTCGATCTAAGCCCAGGATTGCTGTGGGGAACCAGAGCGTGCTCTTTCCCTAGTCTTACACCTCTGCCTTCTACTGATCAATTTTATTTCTTGGCAGGATGGCTTTTTTGCTGCTCAGCTGACACAGAAGGTAGAATATTGCCATCTAGAATCCCTAGTTCAGAAGTTATGGTTCTCACCGCACATTGGAGACGAGGCCCTTTCTCTCTAGGTCCCAGTGCTCAGTTCTCCGGCAGGACTCTAATTCCCACTTACCCGAGGTGCTCAGCTCTGGGCCCATCACAGGGGCCGGGGGTTATATTACATGAATGTGGCTGCCGGGAGCCTACCTTTGTCGATTCTGTTAAGAGGGCTGTCATAGACTTATTACACACTAGTTTCCATTTATTTATGCATCCCCCCACTAGACTATGAATTCCTTCAGGCCAAGGAATTTGCCTTATTAACAGTATATTCCCAGTGCCAAGTTCAAGGCCTGGTTCTTAATTTATGTTCAATAAATATGGATTGAATGAATATGAGTTGACATCAGGAAATAAATTCTCTATTCCTCTTAAGTTTAGTTTTCTTCAACAAGACTTATATAAAGGGTATCTTGCCTAAGATATTTACTCTGTTTTCATATGTAGGGAACCATTGGAACTGAAACTAACACTTCGAATCACAGACCATTAAGATTTGAAGTTAAAGGCTCTTTAAAAAAAACTTTTTTTTTTAAGTCATTGAGAGTCTACAGGGTGACAGGCACTGTGCTGGGGTAGTATATTGTTGATTATGACACGGTCACCATATTTAAGGGTCTCACCATGGAGTTTGAGAGACCTTAGAGATCACTTAGCTTAACTTTCTCATTTTACAGATGAGGAAAAGGAGACTCATAAAGGTTCCTAGGCCTGATGGAAAATGTTTTGATTTATTTATAAGATTTTAATATGTCTGCATGGCATTACTTTTCAGTGAGAGGTGTTATTTATTTTAACCAAACATTCCATTTTTGTACATTTTATAGAATATCTTTTCTTTGATTTTGCATTTCTTTTTAGTAGGCATATGATTATGTAGATGATATTCGCTAAGCTTTTGGTTTACTTGGAACCCATTAATAGCTGGCACTCGAGTTCTTTGGAAAATCAAAACTTAGGATACTAGACATTTCTTTATGGTTTTACTGAGTAATAAAGTTATTTATTATTGACATGGCTTCTGACACCTCTCCCATTTATTATTATTTCTTGTTAAATCACTTCCTGAGAAGGGGAAGAATGTTTTCCATCTTTGATGGCACAGTTTATATTGACTTTCTCCGGGCAAAAGTAGAGTTCAGAGAAGAGAGTGAAAGGGGTCATTCTTCTGCCTATACAGGGGATGAAGGTGAAAACTTTCTTTCGTGGAAAAGAAGAATTAGTGATATAATTCAATTAACCTTTTGTCAGAGAGACTAATGATGTGCCAGACATGTGCAGTGTTCAGCTGGGCAAGGCTGCCACAGCTCCGTGCTGCCGCTGGCCCTGCAGGCTGGTAAGAGCGCCACTGTTGTATGTCAAAGGACAAGCCAGGGAGGGCCAAGCCTTCTCACTCAGAAGCTTGGGGAAACGTTTGTCTGGAGGAGAAGGCTTTTGAATGGGCCAAAGCATAGATTGGTTTTCACAGTTTACCAAAGTGTAGGCCCAGTAGTCGTGGCCATCATGGCCATTAACGTGCAGGTTCAGGTTCCCAATAGATTTGGAGAGACGGTATAGAAACTGTGGAGCCAAAAACTGGTGAGCCATCCCTTTATTCTAGCCTTGCACCCGGCCAGCGAGTACAAACACACAGGGCACCAAAACCCACTCACACATTCTCTGGTTCCACAACCAGGAGAATCTTTTCCGGTTTCTCCTAGAATCAAAGGCCCCCCACCAGCTTGGTCACCTGAGGTTCCCCATCTCCTTCTCTCTGCACAAACTCTGCAAAACATGGCTTCCTCCTTCTTCTCCTTTCTTCTTAAAACTTTTTGGTGCAAAACCCCTCCTCCAGCACACATTAGCATAACAGTGGCCCTTCCCAAGCAGAAAGGTAATTAGCAGTTTTACCTGGCAGCGGCCATTCACGTGGGCAGTAGCCATTTTTAATAATAAAAGTGAGCAAACCCCCAAAATACAGATTTTACAAACTCATTTGTCCAACACAAAAGAAAAGAAGGAAGGAGACTAAGAGTTGTAGGGTGCTAGGGGACATGAGTTCCTGTGGATCCATGTGATAAAGATGCAATCTGCGTCCACCCTCCAGACTGGAGACATCCTAGGGCTGAGCCTTGGCCTCTCTGTGCTGTTGACTGGCCCCTTCTCCTGTGGCAAGAACAGAGTTCTGGAATGGAGAGCCTTCCTACGTACGCAGTTGGACAGATGAAGGCAAATGGAGAAAGATTTCAACTTTCTAGGGATGTAAGGTCTAAAGTATGTCCAGAACCCCTCTATGATCTTCTAAGGGGTCCTATCACATAGCCTCCTGGTTGGATGTGAGCATCATCAGGGTTGTCCTGGCAAAAGTCATCTCATTTCCCTGCTGATCAAGGAAACTAACTGGAGGTTTCTGTCTGAGAGGGAAGGGGGGGAGCGGTACGTGCACGTGTGCGTGCGTGCGTGTGTGTGTGTGTGTGTGTGTGTGTGTGTACTGGGCAGAGGGAGCCAAGCTGGAAAATAAGGAAAGCAAACACTGCCCTTCAGTAATACAAGAGGCCGTGTGTTCTGTGTCAGAGGCTCAGTGTTGTGACTGGAAGGAATTTTTTGTTTTTTTCTCTTCCAGGTGTGAATGAATCGGGGGAGGTCCTGCTGATGCTGCTGAAGGAATACCCCATTTCCAGGTCATTTGCACGGGCCCTGCTGTGATGTGACCCCAGCAAAGGCTTGTCCGACGCTTCCTTCCTTTCCTTGGTGAGCACTCCAGGCACAGCGATTGTCCACTCTGGGTCTGTGTCCAGTCCTCCTCTTGCCTACGCAAACGGCCCCGTCCGGAGCAGGCCTCGCTCGTCTGCCAGCCTGAACATGAACAGAGGCAAGGCCGACGACAGCCAGGGTTCCCAAGGGCCGCGGGGCCCCATGGGGTCCGGCCCCCGGGAGCAGGTCCTCCCATGATGCTGGTGTCCGGGAGTGAGCACCATGCCCATCACCCAGGACAATGCTGGGCTGCACCTGCCCCTGCTCTGCCGCTGGCTGGAGAGGAGCCTGCGGGAGGGCGGGGACGGGCCGGAGCAGCGGCTGTGCCAGGCAGCCATCCAGAAGCTGCAGGAGTACATCCGGCTGAACTTCACGGTGGACGAGCGGGCGGCCCCGGCCGACCACAGCCCCCCGGGCATGGAGATCTGCACTGTGTACCTCACCAAGGAGCTGGGGGACACGGACACGGTGGGCCTCAGCTTCGGGAACATCCCTGTGTTCGGGGACTACGGAGAAAAGCGCAGGGGGGGCAAGAAGAGGAAGACCCACCAGGGCCCCGTGCTGGACGTCGGCTGCATCTGGGTGACGGAGCTGAGGAAGAACAGCCCGGCCAGCAAGAGCGGGAAGGTCCGGCTGCGCGACGAGATCCTCTCCCTGAACGGGCAGCTGATGGTCGGGGTCGATGTCGGCGGGGCCAGGTGAGTGCGGGGTCTCCTTCCACACTAACTTTCCGCACGGACCTCTGTAGGTTTTGTCCTAAAACGTGGTGAGTAGGAGTTAGGGTTCTATAGAGAGCCCAGTGTACCTTCTCTTCTCGTCAGCCTCCTCGATTCACCCTCCTAAGCGACAGATTCCAGGAGTCCGCACACCCACTTCCCACACCCGGCCAACATGGTAAATCACCCACACGATTACTTGCAATTATAATATGAGGTAATCTTTTGGGCAGTTCATAATGCTCCTGCTCTTGAGTTTGATTTTGATTTCAGTACTACCTTTAGATGATATTATGGGGTGAACTGTGTTGCCCCAGAATTTATATGTAGACGTCCTAATCCCTGGTACCTCCGAATGTGGCCTTATTTGGAAACAGGGCCATTGCAGTTATAATTACATAAGATGAGGTCATAGGGGAAGTAGGCTGGGCCCCTAATCCAATATGACTAGCGTCCTTATAAAAGGGGCGAAGGCATGCACACAAGGAGAAGGCCATGTGAGGAGGAGTTACGTTACCACAGCCAAGGGACTCTTGGAAGCTAGGATCAGGGTCTGGAGTATATCCTTCCCTGTCCCCTCAGAGGGAGCATGGCTCCACCACCACCTTGACCTTGGACTTCCAGCCTCCAGAACTGTGAGACAACCATTTTCTGTTGCTTATGCCGCTCAGCTTGTGCTACTTTTTATGGCGGCCCTAGGAGACGAATGCCCCTGATATTTTGACCCTGTCTCCTGTGGCTAGTTCTTCTCCGTTTCCTCCTTGACAAGAGTTACTCTGGAAACCGTACAGCAGTGTGAATGTTTTTGGAAGAGGATGCTGAAAATTCTGTGTGTGTGTGGAAGGAGCAGGTGCAAAATGTGGAAGATGAGGTCATGGTTTGCTTATTTTAAAAATTAACTTAGTGATCAATTTGAAAAGCCCATCCCTGGGGAGACAACAGAATTCGTAGGCGTGGGTTTGGCACCCTTTCGCATCCCAGAGCCAGTTAGGAAGCTAAATCTGTGACTGTCCCAAAATGATAGACCCATCATTGTGTCCTCAGGGGCTGAGACTCCTGAGGTCTATAGTTTGCTTCTTGGCTCACTGGTTAGTCTGAGGACCCCTTGTTCTTTTGAGTGGTAATAGCATCGTCCTGGAGTGAACTCCTAGAGAACTTTTGGGGATGGGGAGGGATCCTCGTCATATCTGATGTCACATCAGCATTGCAGGCATAAGCTGGTGACACATAAAGCAAAGTTTTTTGTTTGCGAGCCCTATCACACCTACTCTGGTGAAGCTGGGCCTTTCTGGAATGTTCTTTTTACTTCTGTTTTGTGCAGGGAGGACTGTGAAGGTTTTTTGGATTAGTTCCTACAAATACTTTATAACCCCAGTCCCTCCCTCCTCAGCTAGCTTTCTATAAGTAAACCAGATCTATTCCCTGAGGACGGATTGTTCCAAATTGGTAACAAAATGTGGAATTAATTAAAATACAACCCACACACCAAAAACAAGTAGCCTTTTCTGAAAAGTAAAAGGGCCCATGTTTCACTTAAAATATCTTTTCCAGGATGTGAACCTTGACTGGACTTTCTTGTATGTTAATAAACTTGCGCAGAACAGAGAGGGCAAAAAGTATGCCTCAGGGAGGTGGACCCAGTTTCCAGACCCACTGATGGGCCGTGTGATGGGGCCAGTTCCTCAGCCTCAGGAGATTGAGGCTATTTCCCCAACAGGGTCCTTTAATGGATGAGATAAGATGATTTATATAATGCACTGAATAGGCTTCTGGCACATGGTAGATATTCAATCAAAGGTAGCTCTCAACACCCCTTCTTGTTGGCTTCGGGCAACCTGAACCCAGGTCTCAGCATGCAACAGAGAAAACTCAAACGCCTTTGAGTTTGACAGACAGAGAAGAGCCTCGAACTTTATCAATTCACTCAGCAGGAAAGAGAATAATCTTCAACCCAGAAACCGGGGTGATATTCCAATATCGAGCAACCAGGATGGCGTGGGTTCGAACCAATCTGGGGGAACGCCAGCACGTGCAGGAGCAGGGTGCTGGGCTGACAGCAGGGGTCGGGCTCAGGGTGACTGGCCAGCTGCCACAGAGACGTACATGCCGGGCAGACGCGCCGTCCGTCCACCAGCCCTGCCCAGGGGCAACCTTCAGCACAGTACCCACTGTCTTAAAATTGTGTGTAAAATTAAATTTAGGGTTCTTACAAGCTCAGACTCTGGTTACCCATGGCAACCTTGAGTTCTGTCTAGGTTATAGCAGATTTTAAACAGTGTCAGGAGGGCTGCTGGAAGGTGTTACTTGGAGAAATGACTGCGGGTAGTCATGTAGATCGGAGAAAGGAAGAATTGCCAATTATACCTTTATAATATGGTCTCTGGGGCCATTCAGCATGAGGGTCTTGCCTACCTGAGTATGCCCAAAGGCACCGGCGCTCTATTCAGGACTATAGCACATATAGGAAGAAGGGGTCTTCGTGATGACCTGGAGATATTCAGGGAAGGTTAAATTATGTTCAGCTTGCTGTTTAAGAAGCCAGAGAAGCATGTAATACACTTTAGAAAGATTTCCATTACAGAAGGTTTAAAGGAAAACAAGTCTCAGCATTTAAAATTCAATTATCTGGAAAATTCGTCATGTGGAACAACCCGTTCCCCAAGGATGCCATGTGAAGGAAGCACATTTGTGCCCGTTTCATTCTCCTCTGCCTTCTTTCCCCACAGACCCTGTCATCCCATGACTTGGTTTCTGGACAGTAAGCCAGGGTTCGCCCCAGTTCTGTGTTCTCATGGCGCTGAGGAGGAAACCAAGGCTCATGCAGGTGGTTTCCCGGGGACAAGTTTTCTTACGAGAAGTGATGGAGGGAGACTAGACTTGGGGGAAAAACACACAAGGCAATATGCAGATGATGTATCATGTAATTGTGCACCTGAAACCTGTATAATTTTATTAGCCAATGTCACCCCAACAAAGTCTATTAAAATTTTTTTTAAAAGAGAAGAGTGAGGAGGACTAGAATTTAGGGCCTCGGACTCAAATTTTAAAACTTTTTTCCTCACCACAAACAGTAACTACAGAAATTAGGGTTTCGTTTTCTTTACACAACTTACTGTTGATAGTAAAAACAAATAGAAAATCGAGATTTTTCTACATATTCTCTACATATTTGTCTATGCCTAGTCTTTAAATGGATGGTAATGGCATCTAGAACCTTTCTCCTCAACAAGAGTTTGACTCGTAGCAGCTAAAGTATAACTGGTGGTCATTGGCCTGGACGGTGGGAGCTGCTCCTCCTCAGCTCTGCAGAGGCTTTCTGGGCTGGGCTGTGGACCATCTTCCGCGGACGCCTGCCATCTTGTGGTTGAAGTCGAGCACAGTGCAAGAAAGTGCTGGGAGTTTGGGTCAAGTTTATCATTCATTAGGCTATGTGGATTTCTCAGCTGTGCTATTAGGATAATATATCTCCTGAGCCATTTCTGAGCAGAAAGTAACACAGGTGCCATCTCCCTCCTCTGGATGCTTGGTGTCCTCATTGCTGCCCCAGGAGGTGCCCCCATCCTAGTTCCTTCCAGTGGCATCCCCTCCTGATATTCAGGGGTTTCAGGCCCCCTACTGGCAGGTGAGTAGCTGATCTGATAAGCCCAGCCTGCTAAGGTCTTCGTGGTGGATGGTGAAGGGGAGTTCCAGCTTCCCTACCTAGTCCAACTCCAGCCTCTGGAATCAGAAAGCCATAAGAGAGTGTGAGTAGCCGGGCAATATCCAATGCTACGCTGGCCAAAGGGGTGTGTTCTTTCAGAAACCTGGCAACTTTGGGCACCCTCAACGACAGCCTACAGGTGAGGTCTAGAGCCCCTCCGAGTGACTTTTCAGGGTCTACTTTTTCTGATGAAGGAAGAGATTACATAACAGGAGCCACTTTCCAGAGCTCCACCCACGATGCTCTTTCATTTCATCCCACTGACCAGCCTCTCTCCGGTCCCCCCGTCAGAGCCACCACTGGTGACTGACCCACCGTGGAAGATGGAAAACATGAATACCTCACTTAAGACACTCGCTTTGAAACTTTTCGCATTGCTTTTGGGAATTGTAGTTATTGAAATGGTAAACCATAAAAAGAAAAAAGATAAAAGCATCTTAGTGTGATTATAGTGCTACGGGCCTGACGTCATACACTTCTTTCTGTGAGTACTCCTGGGCCATTTTCAGAAATCTTGACTTCTACTTCAAGTTTTTATGTCCAGGTACTAAATTAAGTGCTCAGCATTTTTATTCTCTCGTTTTGAGCACCAGATGCCTTCCAGTGACTCTTTTTTATTTTATTTTATTTTATATTTTATTTTATTTTATTTTATTTTATTTTAGCGATCTGTATTTTTATATCATTATTATTTTGTTGTATTTTTCTGAAGTGAGAAGCAGGAGGCAGAGAGACAGACTCCCACATGCGCCTGACTGGGATCCACCTAGCATGCTCACTAGGGGGCGATGCTCTGCCCTCCAATGACTTGAGTTTTTCTTTTCCGAAAGGCTCACTGAGTTCTAAGCTTCGGCTCTTGTCCCCTCTTTCTTCTGAGGCGGAGGCCGATAACTGTACCGCAGGGCTTCACTGTTCCTAGTTAACCTGTTGGCCAAGAACAGAGGCTAACAGACTTGAACTCCTGTCCTTTGGTATTTGACTGAGAGTTGCTGTCTCCTTCTGGAGGGGAATAAATGCTTTTATTTTCAGGACACAAGTATGTATATGTGAGTATAGCTTTTGCGCAATTTACAATAAACCATGGATTTTTAAACAGTTATATAGATTTCTTCATGGGACTTTTCTTTGAAATACGATCTTTCCTCCAAAGATTTTGAGGGTATGAGTTTCGGTTGTACTCTATGTGAAATGGAAATGGGGGTTTTTGGGTGACAGGGCTTCCCCATGTTGAAGTGTACAGAGCAACTCTCAAAAATGGGATTGTCCAGCCTCTTTGTGTTCCCTGGCCACAGGAACCTGGACACAGCGTCTGCGACAGTCTACCAGCTGACTCATCCCACAGTCAGCTCGATCAGAGCTCTTTCTTCACCAAAGAAAGGATGATTCTGTCATTTACAGTGTCTTTTGGACTTAAATTTAGCCATTGCCTTTTGGACTCAAAGGCAGATGGAGGGCTGGGCTGTTTCCATAGGTGAAGTGTCTGTTTGCTGCTCAGCCCTTTAGGCTGAGTTTGTAGGTCATTCCATTTACATGGGGTTGGGATTTATTAAGAAATTTTTGAACTTTGGAGTCACAGATATATTTTCGCAAATGTCCCTGAAAGAGGCCTGAGTACTTCAGGGGGAGGAAAGTTTAAAGATTCAAGCTCTATGGAGTACAGGTCTCAATCAAATTTCATGGCAAGGCTCTAGGTTTTTCCCTGACTCAAGGGTTTTATTTAGTCCAGAGGTCCATTCCTGTGCAGTCCTTGTCTGACCCAGCTGAATGGGAAGAGAGGATTTCAGTGGCAATCAGTGGAAAGGGTTCATGCTCTAGACCAGCGATCTTCAGCCTTTCTCATCTCATGGCACACATAAACAAGTTACTAAAATGTTGCGGCACACCCAAAATATGTCTGACCAAAAAAATTTGATAATTTTGATTTATTCACACTGGATGGCCATTGTTGTGTTGGCTGTGGTCATTTTTTTTTATTTGACAATCTAAAGGAAAGGAGGTCAGTGGCCCGACTAAATAGTCAAGAATTGCATGTTTAAAAAATTCTCGTGACACACTGGTTGAAAATTGCTGCTCTAGAATAGAAAGTTCATTGTTTGAGTAGGAACTCCAAGAAGATCCACGGGTAAAGGAAAAAAAATGATCAATAACTAAGTCATATTTTTTATTTTTAAAAATTAAGGAATTGAGCTTGACTAATCTCTTAGTTATGGATCGACACTGGTACCCTTCCTCTGTATGTCAGTGTCCTGTATCCTGTGTAGTCTGTGACGTATGTGACATACCCTGAGGGAAGAAGGAGTAGTCCACCAGGGCCCCCTCACTGGTTAATTTATTTTTTGACTCCATGTAGTCTCACTCAGTAAAGAAGGTTTATGGATTCAATACTTCCATTTTAACTAAATTAACCTTTGCCAAATGGACAGATAAACTAAAATTCTTGAGGAGAAAAAGGAGGATTAATATATTATTGTATTAATTATATTAACTATATATTATTTCTATATTATTATATGTCTATAATATGCAACTGTTATATATTAATTACATATTATATAAATTATATATCATGTATTAATATATTATATTTATAATAATATATAGTACATAATTAATATACTATTAATATAATAATATATCAATTATTTTTCCCAAGAATTGTATTTTTCATTTGGTAAAGCTTAATTATATATAATATATAATTATTTTGATATATTAATTATAATAATAAATTAATTAATGCAAGTATAACCAAACCATAAGAAAATGGCTAGGTTGACCCTTTTCTTACCACCAGTATGTGCTAAGCCACATTCTGAGGTAAAATGGTGATAATCTATCCAGATTATCAAGAATTCAGTCAAAAAAGTAAAATTTGAAGCTATGGAGAGACTGAAATATAAATTTCCAGCCTCTATCATGAAAGGAAAATCTCACCATAAGCCTAGATTGTGCCTTGAGACAATACTTAATGATAGTACAAGGCCATCATAATTAGCAAGATATTTAAAATCTACCCTTTCACAACATGGACGCAAAGTTTAAAATGTTTTGGCAATGTTTAAAATTCTGAAATACTAAATTTAGTACAGAATTTTACTAAATTGAATATTTAAGAGCGTATTTGGAAATTTTTTTTTATTTAATTACTTAAGTCAAAATGTCATAGACCATTAGGAAATCACTCATTCTTCCTGCTACAGTAAAAATAGCTAAAATGATGCAGGAAAAACAATATAGCTACAAAATAAAATGCCTGATTTTGCTGGCAAATTCTGGTGGAAGATGCATAGAAACATCACTAACGTTTTAAATAAACAGTATGCGGTGTGAGAGGTTTGCTATGAAATTGGAAGAAAGTTACTACTCTTTCTCACATGTTCCAAATAAGGGTATAGCAGGTCTTCGGATAATGTTGTTTACTTCAAAGTCATTTCATTATAACCTTGATGAGACACCATAGCAACTTAACTCTTTTATTATCAATGAGCTTATGGTAAAATTAGTTTCATTATACATCATTTTGCTTCAAGTCCCAGAACTCATGGATGACGTTAACTAAAGACTTACAGTTTTGTTTGTTTTCTTATTTACAGGAGAGATACAGTTGATGAAATATTACTAAATATATAAAAACTACATAAAGTCTTAATTTCCAATCATACACTGGTAGAGTTGACATAATGCATAATAAAGAACTTTCTTTTTAACCTCTATTTGGATCTCTTGCTTCTCATTCATAAATCCTTTCTGAACAGAGACTTATGTATGGGCCAGAAGCCGTCTACAATCATCTTTATTTCTTTATTTATTGGGGGGGTTTTTATTCTTTTTTTTTAGATTTTATTTATTTATTTTTAGAGAGAGAGAAGGGGGGAGAAGCAGGAAGCATCAACTCCCATAGTGCCTTGACCAGACAAGCCCAGGGATTCAAACCCACAACCTCAGCATTCCAGGTCAACACTTTAACCACTGCACCACTGCAGGTCAGGTCTTATCTATTGGTTTTAGTGGGTGGGGCAAGGGAGAGGAATATCTGTTTCTGTATGTGCCCTGACCAGGGTTCAAAACCAGCAACCTCTGTGCATTGGGATGATGCTTCAACCAACTAAGTTATCCAGCTAGGACAATAAAAAACTTTAGAAATCCACATTATGCACAAAATATTGCACAGTTTGATCAGTAACTCATTAGTTGATAAGCAAACCTTACAGAACAACTTCATGTCAGCCAAAACGAATGCTTAATTCTGTTTAAATAAAAAAATAAAACATCCACCTACTTGTGAGTCACTAAAGGAAAGAGATACCAGGAAAGATAGGTTTTCAAAAGTCAGTGACTTTGTTAGTTAAAATAATGCTTTATGGGAAAATTATGTAAGTTAACAGCTGCTTAGAATAAAAAAGAATTTCAAGTAAGTTTACAAAAATAAGCCACACATGAAATTGACTCACCACATTGGTCCTAGGAAGAGAATGCAGCAAAGAAGCTAAAGGCAGAAGGGCCAAATTTGCTAAAGAATGTCATCAGTATAGTTAATTTTCTAATAGTAAGACCTTTAAATTAGTAGAATTTTTACTCTAATGAGATGGGATATGATTGTGAAAATGTTCTACTATTTGGAGGTCTGAGGCACAGCACTTAACAGAGGAACTGAACTTAGAGATGACTGTGTTTTTTCCTTCTACAAAGAAGACAAGTGTTTCACTTGCCCACCTCGTGTATGAAAACAAGTGGTTTTCAGTGACCTGCCGTCGGGAGGTCACAAACGAAACACAGCACACTACCCTGTCTCTCCAAGGTAAAGATGACATTGTAGCAATCAATAAGAAAGTAACTACTACATACTGTATTTGAAAGAAACTCATGCTATAGAAAGAGCATTTTCAAAATAGATTTTTGGAAATGTTCCCATATATAAGTGACTTTTTTTTAATTTTTCTTTTTTTACCAAAACGCTGTTTGCCTACAAAACGTTTCACATTTATATTTGAAATCTTGGAAACAAATTTTTCTTTTTAACTCTTCCAAAGAATTTTAGAGAATTCGTATTAAAAGTTATTTGAAAAGACAGTACATTTCAATGACTTTTCAAAAAAACAACTCAACCAAGTTGAAAATCAATACAAAGTTTCAACCAAAATCCTGCGCAAGTGGTAGATGGGGTTGGAAAATAAATTCAGGAGTGGGCAAAGTAGGTGCAGTTGCATTGTGCCATTTCCTTGAATTAATTGTAGTCATAATCTGCATGTATTTTTCTATACAAACATCAATAAACTTACTTTTGGCCACCCCTGTATGGTGGTTAGTTAAAGGCTGCCGCTGACATGCTTCTTCCATTTGGATCTACCTATCCTTGTGAGATGTCTTTAGCTATGGCAGCTCTTAAAACCAATATCCATTTATTTTTAACTTTTTTTTTTTTAAATTTTATTTTATTTATTCATTTTAGAGAGGAGAGAGAGACAGGGGGGAGGAGCTGGAAGCATCAACTCCCATATGTGCCTTGACCAGGCAAGCCCAGGGTTTTGAACCAGTGACCTCAGCATTTCCAGGTCGATGCTTTATCCACTGCGCCACCACAGGTCAGGCCATTTATTTTTAACTTTAAAGATACGTAGTATCACATCCCAAAGTGTCAAACCAAGTTTTTAAAAACCTTGAAGTATATTTAACTACATAACTTTTCCTAAAAATAATTCACTTTATATTATTTTTTTAGTAAAGCAGTTCAGGTTATGTGTATTTTAAATACCTTTGTCATATATGTTTTATAATGCATCTACTATATTAGTACAATGGTTCACGCAGGCATTAAATAAAGGTACGTATAATGGAGTTCCGTGCTCTTTTTTTTTTTTTTTTTTTTTACTGAGAGGAATGAGGAATAACAGTTTTAGAGTAGTCATCAATAGGTACAGAGGTTAGCCCTGTCTCTCTAAGGAAGTGTCTCATTTGAGATTTGGAGGTCTAGACGGTTCTCACCAAAGCTATGCCCGCTACTGGCTCTCCAGGGGGCTGGTGTTATCAGGCTCTGCAGGGTGGACCTTCTTCCTAAGCTTTCCTAGGTTCCTTCTCACTTATTTCCTGAGTGACCCCTGAGTTCCCACCAGGGAGTGGCCTGGCCAGCCATCCCACCAAGCACAGACAGGCTGGCTCCCTGGACTCGCTCCTGTTGCTGACTGCCTGCTCCCTGGACCATTCTGTGAGCTCTCCTTGGCTCATTATTCTTCCACTTACTTATTGCAGAGCAACATATTTATAATGCTATTAGTTCATTCCTCAGGCACCCAGTCCCCACCCGCACACTAATCTTTATTTATTTCAGTGGCAACATTAAAATCACATTGAAAGCAGCATTTTAAAGGAAAGAATGACTTGCAGTTCTACTACACTAATTCTCAATTCTCAATTTAATTTTTCTATAGTAAGATAGAATCTGTGACCATGCAAACCACTATACTAATGCAACAGATTTAATTTCATCTCATCTATGTTCATCTGCAATATATATATGTGTATATATATATATGTATGTATGTATGTATGTATGTATGTTTTAGACTGCCATTCTTAATAACTATTTTCATTGGAAAGTAATGCAAGCACATGGCAAACATTCGGCTATAACAGATCAGTGAGTGATAAATGTCCTCAATTCAGACCCCGTTCTCTAGTTACTGCCACCAGCTGCACTCCAAGCTCCACTTTGCGACCAGTTTGGGGCTATCTTTCTAAGCATATACCAGTTCTCTGTGTTATTTCCCTTTATCCCAGCTAGGGACATACTATTCACACTATTTTGCATCTTAACTTTTTTTTTTAACCTAAAAACCTATCTCAGAGACTGTTTCAAATCAGAACATGTCGCCTCTCTTGTTATTTTTAACAGCTGTGTAATATTCCACCAAAAGGTTCTAAAGGGTTTTATTCAACTGGTCACCAATTGATAGGCATTTTCATGGTAGTCTTTTTTTTTGCTTTGTCAACAATTCTATAATAAATTTTACATTTATGTAAAGGATAAATTCTTACAAATGGAATTCTCAAACAAATCAAGTTTTAAATTTTTTACTCATATCATAAATTGCTGTTATACTTTATTTGTGCCCCCGCTGACTGTATTTAAACATGCAGTTTTTCTCACAGCTTCACCAGTGTCATAGGAGTGAATCAGAATATATGCAGAATTCTGTATTATCCTTTTTTACTTAACACATCCAAACATGTTCTACCTTATTAAATAGTCTTAATAAGGCATTATTATCTCTGACGATGTAGGCAAGCATGTTCCTACTGCTGTTCCTAGTTTTTCAATACTATGCATAATACTACATTTAAAATGTTTGTAACCATAGCTGTATTTTTCCTTTTGAATCACGCTCTTAGGACAGATTACCTGGAATGAAGTTACCATATCAAAGATTATTTGACCAAATTGCTTTTCACAAATGGTTTTACCAAATTATACCCTCACCAAAAATATGTGCATGCCCATGTGCCAGGACCATTTCAGGGTTGGGCATTACAGAGTGGTGCAAAAGTGGGTTTACATTTGTTCATATGGAAAAAAGAATGTAATAATTAATAAATAGTAATATAAGAATAAACTATGTTTTGCCTGACCAGTGGTAGTGCAGTAGATAGAGCATCGACCTGGAACACTGAGGTCCCAGGTTCAAAACCCCAAAGTCACTGGCTTAAGCATGGGTTCATCTGGCTTGCGTGCGGGCTTATCTGGCTTGAGCATGGGGTCACTGGTTTGTCTTGAGCCCCACCCCCACTCCGGTCAAGGCACGTATGAGAAGTGATCAGTGAACAACGAAAGTAATGTAACTACGAGTTGATGCTTCTCATCTCACCCCTTTCTGTCTGTCTCTCTCTAAAAAAAAATAAATAAATAAGCTGTGTTTCATATACAACTGTAAACCCACTTTTGCTCCACTTTGTGTAATTTAAAATTATGTTTAATGAATAGAAATATGGCTTACCTTTATGTTTTAATTTGAATTCATTTTATCAGGGAGTTTGATCATTTCCCCCCAGTTTTTTCCCTCCTCTTTTATTTTACCAGTTATCTAAATCATCTATTCTTGTCTTTTATCCACTGTCCCTTGGGATCCTAATCTTTCACACTAGAATGTGCATTTAGATGTTATAGATTTAAATCTTTTTGCTCTATATGGTTAATCTTCCTTAATCTTTTAAAAGATTATTATTACTACTATCAAGAAGCTTTAACTGTTCCTGTGGGTGAGTTTTGTGGTTTTTTTCTCCTGTAATTATCTTTCCACTGCTTCAAGTCTTAGGACATTGCCATCTTTCAGACCTGAAAACTCGTCTACCAATTTTCATGATTATATTTAATTTTTTAAAATAGATTTAATCATTTTTTAATATTTTAATTACAGTTGACATACAAGAGTATATTAGTTCCAGGTGTTCATGACTATATTTTAAAACTATCTATAGAACTTAAAATTAGCTAGCATTTATTTTGGTGTAGTATAGTGGAAAATTTATATCTAATTTTTTATAAATTGCTATGTAATTATACAAACACCATTTATTAATAACTGATTTTCCTTAATTTGTGAGGCTTGATTTATTGTGATGCAGACACACACACACACACACACACACATATTTCTACTTCTGGGTGTTCTGTTTTTGTTCTTCTATACATCTCTTTCTATGCTCATCAATAGTATTTTGATCATGTTGTAACATCTACCGGTGCTAACTCCCTCCCCCATGTCAGTGCTGAAATTTTTTCTAATATTATTTGAAGTTCTTACCTATTAATTCTTCCAATGATCTTAAGTCATAGTGTTGAGTTTCTACGGCCATCCCAGGGGAACATTGTCATTTCCAGCATGGTCCCTCTCTCAAGGCCCAGTTCAAATCTCCTTCCATGAAATCTCTCCTTCTCTCCCTCCTGAGAGCAGCTCTGACCGGCGTACACACACAATCTATTCCCATGGCCTCAGTGGGCAGGATTTCCACCTTGTACATGCCCTCTTGGCCCCGGACTGTGAACTTGTGGAATTTTTTCCCATGACCGGGTTCTATCATGAGGCACAGTTGACTTTAAGAAAGGGAGATTGTGTGGGTGGGTCTGACCTCGTCACATGAGTCCTGTAAAGGCAGAGTTTTCTCTGGCTGGTAGCAGAAGGGGCGGTTGGGGGGGGCATGATCCCACTGACCTGGAGGAAAGCCAGTGCCCCCCTATGGACTGGCAGTGGAAAGCTGCAATCTCTAGGAGTTGAAAGCAGTCTCTGGTTGACCTCTAGCAGACATGCTCCCATTTTGCCAAGAGGTCATAGAGTGACATCTAGTAGGAAAACAGAAGCTCAGCCCTAAAACTGCAAAGAACTGAACACTACCAACAGCTAGTGAGCTTGGAAGAGATCCTCCCAACCCCACCCAATCCCTTGTTATCAGTCTTAAGACATACTAAGCAGAGTCCTGCCATGTGGTGCTATACATCTGACCTGCAGAACTGTGAGCTAATAAAAGCTCCAAAGCCTGTACATTTGTGGTGGGAAAGTAATACAATGTCAACACACAAGTTAGGTCTTGAATCATTCTCATGCACTTGACTAATCATTTCACATGTATAAACCTTGTCTCCCGCAACCAGATGATAAGCACCCTGAGAATAAGACCAAATCTGCTGATTCTTCTACATCAGCTACATTACCTACCTTGCCCTAGGGACTACACTGGGCCAGGGAGGGGTTGGTGATTTGGTTAACAGGCGGGTTTAGAATCAGACTGCCTTGGCTTAAATCTTTTTTATTTTGATTTTTTTTTAATTTTATTTATTATTTTTTTTATTTTTCTGAAGCTGGAAACGGGGAGAGACAGTCAGACAGACTCCCGCATGCGCCCGACCGGGATCCACCCAGCACGCCCACCAGGGGCGAAGCTCTGCCCACCAGGGGGCGATGCTCTGCCCCTCCAGGGCGTTGCTCTGCCAGGACCAGAGCCACTCCAGTGCCTGGGGCAGAGGCCGAGGAGCCATCCCCAGCACCCGGGGCCATCTTTGCTCCAATGGAGCCTTGGCTGCGGGAGGGGAAGAGAGAGGAAGGGGGGGTGGAGAAGCAAATGGGCGCTTCTCCTATGTGCCCTGGCCGGGAATCGAACCCGGGTCCCCTGCACGCCAGGCCGATGCTCTACTGCTGAGCCAACCGGCCAGGGCCTTTTTTATTTTATTGATTTGAGAGAGAGAGAGAAATGAAGAGAAAGAAAAACATCAATTTGTTGTTCTGCTTATATATGCATTCATTGGTTGGTTCTTGTATGTGCCCTGACCAGGAATGGAACCTGCAACCTTGGGGTATTGGGATAATTCTCTAATTAACCTCTCTAAGTCTTGGTTTCCTTGTAATTTAAATGGGAATAAAATGCATCATATAATTTAATGAAAACTACACAACCATGTCATCAGCAGCAGTTACTTCTGAAGGTGAGACGTGGTAATCGAGTTATAAGGATTAAATGAGATAATGGTTATAAAACTCTTAGTAGAGTTTATGGTGCATGGTAAACTATAAATATTAGCTTATTGCTATTACAAAAAAAGACTCTTTGAAGTGCTTTCCACTCTTCTGTGTATCCTTTATGTGCTAAATTTGTTTGTACCATTGGCCATGACCCTGCCTCCCTCCCTACGTCCACACCTCTACTCCCACCCTCTGGCCATTAACCAGGGATGGATAAACTAAGGCCAGCCATTGGACTTGACTGGCAATCAGTGTTGTCTTCTGGGAACTTGGAATCAGGCCCATGAGAGACCAAGCTGCTTAGCTGCTTGTGATGAGCTGAAAGGTCAGATAGTGTCCAGAGAGCCAGAGCCACATGCCTGAAGTCACAGCAGGGCAGACATCAAGAGGAAGCAGATCCCTTTAGAGGAACAGAGTGACGTGCAGGGTGGGGCAGGGCTGGCAGACAATGTCCCGAGAGACAGAAGGACTGGACAGTAGCTTTCAGGGCGCAGGGACCTGTGGTTCCCAGTGCCAGTTCCCACGGCGCCTAACTGGCCTTGTTTCCTCGAGACCCTGGTGTCCTTGTAAAGTATCCCTTACAGACAGATAAGTTCTGGCAAAGTCTGCTGGTGAGTGACAAATCAGTTAGGCTCCAGTAAGTCTTAGGACACCAAATTTGAATGCTGACTTGCATAATATAAAGGAAAATTAAATTGTGTGTCTTTTTTCGATTTGCAACTGTCAGCCCAGTTGAATTTCCAATGACCTCTGGAGGGCACTATTCAGTTAAGTTTATTCCACATTAGTGCACTCTAGGGAGAGGCCTGTAAGAAAAGGGTGTTTGAGATAGCATGCTAGCCACTCTGTTGCTTACTTCACATAAATTATGTCTTAATCATAAATTTTCCCAGCAACTGGAGCTTTTTCTCTAGCTTTGTAACTTGTTTCTTCTACAGGTGTCAAGCAAACTGAAAGCTCCTCTCTCTCTCTCTCCTTCTCTCTTTCTCTCCCTCTCTCTCCCTCTCTCTCCCTCTCTCCCTCTCTCTCTCTCTCCCCCTCTCTCTCTCGCTCTCTCCCCCTCTCTCTTAGTGAGGATATAGCTCATTGGGATGGGAACCAGTTCAAGTTCAGTCAGTCCTTCTCCACTTTATGTACTTGGACACAATTTACATTTTTATGGGCACATACTCCTTTTTAATTGGAAAAACAAAGACTTCAATATGGCAACACGGGAAAACATGTTTGGTGGACGTGGGTATAAATTACTTGTTTTCCTCTCATCTCCTAATGGGGAGGTATTTCCTGTCTCAGACCTCTTACCACCACACCCCCCAGACAATTATGTTGGTGTCAAGCCAGGACCGAGGGAGTGGGAGCTCTGATAGGGGAAGTGTTACTGCTTTGCTCTAACTGGCTCAGTGCCATCAAGTTGGGACAGTAGCAGTGAGATTTCAGATATTTTTAGGGCCTTCTGAGAGGTCTGAAAACAACTACTGGCCCATCTACATTTTCTTTTACCACATATTTGAAAATCCTATTTATTAGATGTTATCAATGTCAATAACATTATTTGTCAAATCTTACCCATATGAGCCATGTGCATTACATGTACTCTTCTTATTTAACTCCTACAACAACCTTATGATGTAAAAGGTAAGTATTATTATCTCTAGTTAGAGATGAGGGAATTTATACTGAGAAAGATTAAGTAAACATACCTGCTAAGGAATGGAGCCTGGAATTGAACCCAAATATTCTTGCCTCCAAGACCTGAGTTCTTTGTGCTGGATGCTCTGTCAATTCCTGCCCATCTCACAAGTAGAATGCCTGTCCCAGTAGAGAACACTTTCACCCTAAATAGGCAGCGTGTCTATTCACCAACAAGGAGTGTACAGTAGTAATTCTGTACGCAGCGTCCTGGCCAAGGCACCTCAAGCTCTTTATCCACTGTGCAAGGGAAGAATCAAAGATCAGGAAATTCAGTTCTAGACAGTTTCTTAATCTTTCTACATTTTTATTTATATAAGAATATCTGTTGACCATCTACTATGTTTTAGCCCTGGTTTTACATATTAGTGTACAAGACATACAACATCCTTGATTTTATGGGGCTTGCGTACATGCCTTGGAAAACTGTCTTACCCTTGCTGTAGGGTAATATGATTATTAATAATGTGAAGTAATTTTAAAATAAACTTTCTTGTTTTATATATTTTTTTAAATTTATTTATTTATTTATTTTTAACAGGGACAGAGAGAGAGTCAGAGAGAGGGATAGATAGGGACAGACAGACAGGAATGGAGAAAGATGAAAAGCATCAATCATCAGTTTTTTGTTGCGACACCTTAGTTGTTCATTGATTGCTTTCTCATATGTGCCTTGACCACGGACCTTCAGCTGACCAAGTAACCCCTTGCTCGAGCCAGCGACCTTGGGTCCAAGCTGGTGAGCTTTTTGCTCAAACCAAATGAGCCCGCGCTCAAGCTGGCAACATCAGGGCTCGAACCTGGGTCCTCCGCATCCCAGTCCGATGCTCTATCCACTGCGCCACCACCTGGTCAGGCCTTTTCTTGTTTTATAATAGCCTTACTGACATATAATTCACATACTATAAAATTTACCCTTTTAGAGTATATAATTGGGAGTTAAATATCACTAATATCTACTTTTATAACATTTTCATCCTTCCAAAAAGAAGCCTTATACCCATTACCAGTATCTCCCCATTTGCCCCTTCTTTTGCCCCTGGCAATCCCTAATCTATTTTTTGTTTTTGGAATTTGCCTATTCTAGACATTTCAATATGGAGTTTTTTGTGTGACTGGCTTCTTTTATTTAGCATACTGCTTTCAGTCTTTATGTTGTTTGTAGCATGTTTAAGAAATGGCCAAATAGTATTCCATAATATGGATATACCACATTTGTTTAACCACCCGTCAGTTGATGAACATTTGGGTCATTTCTACTTCTTGATTATTACAAGTAATGTTTTGAACATTGATGTACAACTTTTTGTGTAGACATATGTTTTCAGTTCTCTTCGGTGTATGTCTAGGAATAGAATTAATAGTCTGATGGTAACCGCGTAACTTTTTGAGAAACTGCCACACTGTTCCAAAAGGGCTATACCATTGTACTACCCTACCCTTGTATGAGTGTTCTAAGTTCCTTGCATTCTCATCAACACTTATTATCTATATTTATTATCACAGACATCCCAGTGGATGTGAAGTGGCGTTTCACTGTGGCTTTGATTTGCTTTCCCTGATGACTAATGATGCTGAGCACCTATTCATGGGCTTTTGGCCATTTGTATGTCTTTGGGAAAATATCTATTTAGATTCATTGCCCATTTCTATTGATAAATTGTATCAGTGTCTTTATTTGTTGTTGTTGAGTTTTAAGAGTTCTGTATTTATTCTAAATACAAGTCCTTTATTGAATATATGATTTGCAAATATTTTCTCAGGTAGCTAGAGATGTTAAACAATTGTCACTGACTGTTTTCAACAAATGACCGAGGGATTGGGTTGATCTTATAGAGGCAGCTCTGAATCGAATCGAATCAAATAAAGATTAATCCTGAAAATGGAGCTTTTCAGAGAGCTGCCAGACAGGACAAATACTGAGACTTCTCTGGGAACAGGCCTCTTGAGAGCCCCCAAACTTGTTCTGACCAGTGGCGGTGATGTTGCTTGTGTCCACAGCAACCATAGTTGTGAGGCTGTTGGTTTTCCAGGCTGTGTGGAGCTGGGGAGAAAGGGATGGTCATAGTGGAAGCTAAAATCCCACAGAGCTCACTGGGCTTACTGAGATCCAGCTATTTTTCTTGAATAAGTGTATTTTAGAGACTACCTCAAGCGTTTAGTTAATTTCCAGAGTTCTTAAAAGTTGCTTTTGATCATTTCTTCCAGAGTTCTTGTTGCTGTTATGAAGGAATGGATTTTGGAGTTCCTCATTCTATCATTCCAGAAGTGCTTCTTCCAATAAATATTTTAAAAAGTATAACACATAAAGAAACAGGCACAAATCATAAGTGCTCAGCTAGTGAATTTTCATATTAACCATCATTCAACTCAAGCAATAGAATTTTACTAATACCAAAGAATCCTCCCTCATACACTTTATTGGTTATTAACAACCCCTTTGATCAAAGTAAAATGGTATTAATCTTTACAAGATAACTTGCCTGTCCAGTATCATCATGGTTTTTTCAAACTGTTTGACTACAATTATTCAAGTTTCCCCTAAACTACCCCCCTAATACATTTAATCTAATACCATCTTTCTTTATTTTACTTGTTAAATTTATTTTAGTTTTCAACTTCTGAAGTTAATTAACCTACCTGGGGCACCCACTTATTTCTGTCCAGTGCCTCCTGCCTCCCAAATTCTTCTATCATCATAACCATTCTCCCATCCCCAAACCACACCCCAGGGGATCGGCTGTAATTCTCCTCTACCCCTTTTTCTAAGACTTGCAAGACAAACTTGATCATCACCGTAAACATAGAAAGCTGGAATCATCTCAGGATAAAATGAGATGGGTTTCCATGGTACCTTGCACAATATCCAAACATTCGGATTTGTACAGATAGAGGGACAGTTTCTTAGAGGCATTTAGGAGAAGCATTATCTTTTCATGCAAGTTTCTTTCCTTTGCTGGCCAAACTTTCTCCAGGTGAGTCGGAGCCATCGTGGCTCAGCTCAGACTCAGTGTTTACATTCCGAAGTTGCTCCCCTTGAGGAATCCCCCAGTGGAAAGGCATGGGGGATAAAGCCCTTCCCTGGGGCTGTTTATGAGGCGTGGGACCCAGCTCCCTTTCAGTGTTGTTCGTTGTCATGGATCATCAGCCAGTAGAAAAGGAGGAGTTCTGATGGAGGATGAAAAAGCTGCAGAAAGTCACAGTGATCGGGATGTTTGAGAGTAATTGCTTGGGAAGTGAGAAGGGGTCAAAGTGGCTGAACTTAATGGTACAAAGAATAACTAAAAGGGATGAGAAAATCTGTACGCTGACTAAGAAGGTTGGGCAAAGGTGGAGGACTTGGAATAACTCATAAACATGATTGAAAACCAATTCTGTCTTCATGAGGAAATTTTCATCATGATAGAAGACAAGAGGGTTTAAAAGAAAACAAAGGCCAAATTTGCCAGAACCCAAATCAATGTATGTATGTATGTATGTATGTATTATTTCACATCTATTTTTATTATGAGCGTTGAGTAAAATAAAAAGTGCAAAAGAAGTACAGTAGTTCCTCAAAAACTAAACTAAAATTAAATTTAAAAATTAAAATCAGCCCTGGCTGGTTGGTTCAGTGGTAGAGCGTCAGCCCGGCGTGCAGAAGTCCTGGGTTCGATTCCCGGCCAGGGCACACAGGAGAGGCACCCATCTGCTTCTCCACCCCTCCCCCTCTCCTTCCTCTCTGTCTCTCTCTTCCCCTCCCGCAGCGAGGCTCCATTGGAGCAAAGATGGCCCGGGAGCTGGGGATGGCTCCTTGGCCTCTGCCTCAGGCGCTAGAGTGGCTCTGGTCGCAACAGAGCGACACCCCAGAGGGGCAGAGCATCGCCCCCTGGTGGGCAGAGCGTCGCCCCGGGTGGGCGTTTTGGGTGGATCCCGGTCGGGCGCATGCGGGAGTCTGTCTGACTGTCTCTCCCCATTTCTAGCTTCAGAAAAATACAAACAAAAAAAAAATTAAAATCACCATATGACCCAGCAATTTCATTTCTAAGGTATATAGCTGGAAGAATTGAAAGCAGGACTCGGACATGTATACATACATACAAACATACCAGCCTTCGTAGCAGCATTGTTTATAATAGCCAAAAGGTAGAAATGACCCAAATATCCATTGATGGATGGATGAATAAACAAAATGTAATATATACATAGTGGAATAATGTACTGCCTTAAAAAGTGGTATTAGTTTGCTAGGACTCCCAAGTACCACAGACTGGATGGCTTAAAGAGGAGAAACTTATTTTCTCACTTCTGGAAACAAGAATTTGTTGTCAAGAGGAGGAAACACCTGAAAAAGCCTTCCTCAACCCCTTGACCCCTTCTCCAGGGTTCTCCAGGTCTGGAGAAGAATATACCCAGTTGGAGCAACTGACACCCCCCCACACACACCCAATCCCCCCAACCTCTCATTGCTAGCTAACCACCAATTCCCAGGTTTTAAGATATGGAATAGGATGCACTTATACTCTCCATTTTAAAGTAATAGGCCTTTTCAGTCAAAGAAAACAATAAAGAGTTCCTGCTTTTTTAAAGGGTTCCTGGAGTTTAATGTGGCTGATTTTATGACAGTACGATATCACCTTAAAGATGAAGTGGCAAAAGTTTCTTGAATATATGGACACCTTCCAAAGATTTTGTATGGACAATGCAACAGAAATAGAAGGCAGAGAAATGACCCTAAGCTGTGGCTTAATGGCGACGCCTTTGTGCACATCCTTCTGGTCCCCAGAACATTTTCTGGGACTCATCCCTGGTGATATTTTTCATCTTGATATTTCAAATGTAAAAGGTGCTGGGTGACCTCAGCTTGTGGAGAAAAAAGAAATGTTTTGTGATTGGGAAATATATCTTTAAGAGATTTATTTCATTCCATTATTAGTTACTGTAAGCAAGGTGTGATCAAAAGGGAACAAACTAGAACTCCTAGGGAATATTTGCTTTTCAGAAATGTCAGCTAGTATTTCACAACTTTACCAGCCCAGGCAAGTGGGCTCAACTCCCTCCAAGACAAAGAAAGAACACACTGTGTGTTATGATTTAGAATATAACAGGTTATTCCTATACTTGACTCCCTCTAGTGTGCACAATCCACAGACAATGCAGGAGAATGGTGGCCACTAATGTGTAGGCATCACTGATTTGGTTGTTATAATTTGCAACCATTGCAAGTTATTATCCCTCAAATATCTTCTACATCTGTCTTCCCTGTAATGAGCTTCTTTCTATTAAGATTTTTAAAAGTTTATCTTGGCCCTGGCCAGTTGGCTCAGTGGTAGAGCATTGGTCCAGTGTGTGGATGTCCCAGGTTTGATTCCCAGTCAGGGCAAACAGAAGAAGCAACCATCTGCTTCTCCCCACCTCCCTTTCCCTTCTTTCTTGCTCTCCCCCTCTTCCTCTCCTGCAGCCATGGCTTGATTGGTCCAAGCAAGTTGTCTCAGACACTGAGGATGACTTCCCACCTCATGTGTTAAAAACAGATTGGTTGTTGAGCAACGGCCCTAGATGGACAGAGCATTGCCTGGTAGGGGATTTGCTGGGTGGATCCCAATAGGGACGCATGCAGGAGTCTGTCTCTCTGTCTCCCCTCCTCTCACTTAAAAAGAAATAAAAAGTTTGCCCTGGCCAGTTGGCTCAGTGGTAGAGCATCAGCCTGGTGTGCAACACAGGAGAGGCGCCCATCTGCTTCTCCACCCCTCCCCCTCTCCCTCCTCTCTGTCTGTCTCTTCCCCTCCCGCAGCCAAGGCTCCATTGGAGCAAGGTTGGCCTGGGCACTGAGGATGGCTCCATGGCCTCTGCCTCAGGTGCTAGAATGGCTCTGGTTGTGACAGAGCAATGCCCCAGATGGGCAGAGCATCGCCCCCTGGTGGGCATGCCGGGTGGATCCCGGTTGGGTGCATGCAGAGTCTGTCGGACTGCCTCCCTATTTCCAACTTCAGAGAAATACAAAAAAAAAAAAAGAAAGAAAAAGTTTATCTTGGCCCTGGCCGGTTGGCTCAGTGGTAGAGCATCGGCCTGGCGTGCGGGGGACCCGGGTTCGATTCCCGGCCAGGGCACATAGGAGAAGCGCCCATTTGCTTCTCCAACCCTCTCCCTCTCCTTCCTCTCTGTCTCTCTCTTCCCCTCCCGCAGCCAAGGCTCCATTGGAGCAGAGATGGCCCGGGCGCTGGGGATGGCTCCTTGGCCTCTGCCCCAGGCGCTAGAGTGGCTCTGGTCACGGCAGAGCGACACCCCGGAGGGGCAGAGCATCGCCCCCTGGTGGGCAGAGCATCGCCCCTGGTGGGTGTGCCGGGTGGATCCCGGTCGGGCGCATGCGGGAGTCTGTCTGACTATCTCTCCTCGTTTCCAGCTTCAGAAAAATAAAAAAATAAAAAGTTTATCTTTTAGCCTCATGGACCCTGCCTTGCCAAGAGTTCATCTAGGGACAATTCCAAAAAGTAGCTCTTCTTACCTCTCAAAGATTTTTATCAATGACACAGGGAAAACCACAGCTTCATGGTCTTGGGTTGGCATCTCTAACAAGAACAGCACATAACAAATAATGAGAGCTCAGTAAATGTGTGCTGAGTAACATAAATGTTCCTTCTCAAAATGAGTGTCTGGGGTTTGTGTATCTCCTGTGACCGGTCCTGCACCAGTCCCGTCATACCTGGCAGAAGCATCAGTTGCCGAGAATGTAGTCTTCAACCCGAGTGGATCCAGATTTGGAATTCCATAATTGCCCACCTAAAAATAAATAGAAGTATTATATGTTATGTGCTTTTTCATTTGCTGTGTTTGCAAAAAGACAGTCTGTGTCGGTGTTCCCAATTTACCAGTCTGATTTATGTGTTTTGAAATAGATCGAAAGGGATCCTTACAGAAAATAGTGTGCTGGGGGTATTTGTGTAAGCTGGTTTTAGTCTTTTCTCTATAAACAAGTAGTAAGTTTATTGTTTTTGCAAAAACAAACAAACATGATTCTGCAAATTTGCACAGCACCATTTAAATCCGTTAAAATCTCTCCTCTTGTGTTAGTGCTTCAGTGACAAATGTGGGGGTGTAAACCAAGGCTTTTATGATCATCTAGAAATTGTGTTTGAAAAAGGGGTCTCATCTATCCAGGGTTATTAAAATGAATCACATATATTAATTCACTTTTGGAAGAAGAGGAATGGTGTACTTAAGTTGATTCTCAGTAATAAGAATATATTGTAATACTAATCTATATTGTAATCTATATTGCAATAAAAATCTATATTGAAGTTGCAAACAGGCCTTGGCCGGTTGACTCAGTGATAGAGCATTGGCCTCGTGTGTGGAAGTCCTGGGTTCGATTTCTGGTCAGGGCACACAGGAGAAGCGCCCATCTGCTTCTCCACTCCTCCCCCTTCTCTCTCTCTTTTCCTCCCACAGCCATGGCTCAAGCAGTTTGAGCAAGTTGGCCCCAGGCACTGAGGATGGCTCCATGGCCTTACCTCAGGTACTAAAATGGCTCAGTTGCTGAGCAACAGAGCAATGACCCCAGATGGGCAGAGCATCACCCTCTAGTGGGCTTGCCAGGTGGATCCTGGTCAGTCAGGGTGCATTTGGGAGTCTGTCTCTGCCTCCTTGCCTCTCACATAACAAAAGAAAGAAAGAAAGGAAGGAAGGAAGGAAGGAAGGAAGGAAAGAAAGAAAGAAAGAAAGAAAGAAAGAAAGAAAGAAAGAAAGAAGAAAGAAAAAAGAAAGAAAGAAAGAAAGAGAAAGAAAGAAAGAAAGAAAGAAAGAAAGAAAGAAAGAAAGAAAGAAAGAAAGAAAGAAAGAGAAAGAAAGAAAGAAAGAAAGAGAAATTACAAACAATTCACGTGCTAGGACCCTTCCCCTCAAAACTCAGACTCATTGTGTCTTTGGTGTGCATTCTTGATGCTGACCTATTCACAGCACTCATTTTACAGATGAGAGGGTCCCAGCCTCCTAGGTGAAGGGACACCCTCTAGGCCCCAAGAAGAGCCTCCTGGTGGGGCAGGGGACGGGGAAGGGAGGGGGGCTTCCTCCCAAGGAACAGCAGACTCCTGTCTGCCAGCTGAGGATGGATTTTACATCTGTAAAAGTTGTAAAGAGAATAAGACAGAGACCATCTGTGGCCAGCAAACCCTGAAATACTAGTCCTCTGGTCCTTTACAGATCCCTGCCCTATCCGTGTTGGAGGTAAGATGGGACCGGTGCCCGGGTAACCTGAGTGTGAGGTGGAGGCTGTGGTGGATTGTGTTGGGTTGACAGAGCTAGGTTAGAGCTTTGTTCCCAGGTCCTCCTTGCATGGTGCTGGGTTAGTGTGGGCCGCGGGAGGCCTGTGCACAAGATTTGTGGTGTGTAAGTGAGGCAGCAGCTGTATCTCAGTGTGTGTGTGTGCATGCATGCACTCAGAAGGTTGGTATAGGGCACGGGGTATCATTCTCTGATCATTTACCTTTTGGAGTGGCATCCCAACTCCTCCTGGGTGTCCTCACTCAGCTACCCCGATGCCCGGACTAGAGCGTGTCCAGCTCCATGGTGGAGGACACCATCTCCTGCTGCCCGTCAGCAAAACCATCCAAGTTGGAGGCTGAGGCAGCAGATGGATCCTGTCTCTTCTCTTGGGATCCAGCTCATCCTTACACATTGCCGCGTATCTCCTTCCTGGTCGCCTGCCCTCCTGACGTTTGGACCCCGCCCCAGACAGAAAGCAACAGCCTCCTGCACACCGTTTAATGCTTGAAGCGGCTCCCAGTTGTGTGAAGTCAAATCCATCATTACATATTAGTCCTAGTGGTTCTGCTTTTCTCATCGGCCCTGGACTGACCCAGTGGCTCAAAGTAAAATAAGACCAAGGAAGTAGGAAGAAGAGCAAAAAAAAGAAAAAGAAAATGAGAGAGTGAAAGAGAATCTATAGTGTCTCTTAATTCTGGAAATAGGTAAAATACATAAAATTCTCTGAAGGTCTTCAATCTGTAAAATGAAATAAAAATAAGATTAAAAATAATATTCTTGCCTGACCTGTGGTGGCGCAGTGGATAAAGTGTCGACCTGGAAATGCTGAGGTCGCAGGTTCGAAACCCTGGGCTTGCCTGGTCAAGGCACAAGGAGGAGTTGATGCTTCCAGCTCCTCCCCCCCTTCTCTCTCTCTGTCTCTCCTTGCTCTCTCGCTCTCTCCCTCTCCTCTCTAAAATGAATAAATAAATAAAAAAAAAATTTTTTAAAAAAATAAAAATAATATTCTGTTTCCAGACTTTGTAGACCCTAATAATCTGTTTCCAGACTTTGTGGACCCTGGTATATTTTAAATGGGAAACCTGTGGGAGCCAGGTGTGCTACGCAGAGAGACCGGCACAAGCCCGTGTCCCCAGTAGTGGGCCAGGTGTTTTACCCAGAGAGACCGGCACAGCCCGTGTCCCCAGTGGTGGGCCAGGTGTGCTACCCAGAGAGACCGGCACAGCCCGTGTCCCCAGTGGTGGGCCAGGTGTGCTACCCAGAGAGACCGGCACAGCCCGTGTCCCCAGTGGTGGGCCAGGTGTGCTACCCAGAGAGACCGGCACAGCCCGTGTCCCCAGTGGTGGGCCAGGTGTGCTACCCAGAGAGACCGGCACAGCCCGTGTCCCCAGTAGCACCGAGTCTCAGGCCTCGGCATCACAATCTGGAAGACTGTGATCGTGAATCCCACTTTTCTACTTTGATTAAAAAAATTTTTAAATAACCAAAATTTAAGCAGGTAAACAGCCATGCAAATGTGCAGGTGAGTTTCCTCAACTTATCTGGAGGCATCACTCTCTGAAATTAAATAGAAGAAAAGCAAACAAGTCTTTATTTTCTTCCTAGTTCATGGTTTTTCATGGATTCCAACCTCTCATGTCGATGTAAATGTGGCTATAAGACCCCCCCCCCCCGCCACCTTCAAGTTATAGCCAGCCCAACCCAGCCAGGTGATTCCAGGGGTGGACATTGCCAGGTGGACCAGTCTGTGAACACAATCTGGACTCCCGGCTTAGCTGAACTCCAAACCATTTGCTCTCATGAGAGCCTCTTAACCTCCCCTTCCAAACAATCTCTAATGGGAGGGACAGGAGTGCGTGGCCTCTGCTCCCACAGCCTCCCTGTCCGCTTCTGAGCACACCTCCCTCCTGCCCTCCACATGACCTGGGGGACCCCAGATGCTCTCACCGGAAGAGACCGGACCCCAGCTCTGCAGGACAAGCGGCTCACTCACGCTCCTCCTGCGTTGTTACCAACAGCAGAAAAACAGGAAAAGATCCTCATTTGTGAGTTCCTTCAGTTTGCTTTAAATTCCTTTATTCCCCCACTGAGGTCATCTTTGAAGGCTAGCTCTGTTTACAGGGGTTACTGAATCTTAATTTGTCATCGCTCCTCTCCTTAAAGAAGACTTCAGAGTTCAGAGCAAAGCAGTGAGACTAATGTTTGCTTTGGTGATCTTTCATCATTTTATCTTCGGTAATGGCCACAGAACAGAAAGGATTTTGCTTGTAAGTAATAAATAGTCGTGCAGAGGGAAAACGTTGTAAAGCAAAACAGATTTTAAGAACTCGTTGGTGTCTTACTAGAGTAAATAATTGGAAAAATCTTTGGATCAGTGTTGGTGCGCAGACCGTGAGCAGATTTAAGCTTTAGAACTCATCTTCTGCCCAGAAGGAAGGGCTGATGACCTGAGGTTTGAGGTAGGAGGAAGGAATGTAACTCTTATTTTCAGGAAGCTCATTTTGTTCTAAAGGTGTCTTTGACTGAAATAAAAACTTGGAAGTTTAATTACAGCGGGCCTTGCAAACGCCACGGCCACGTGTACCTCCCCCTCACAGACGCATCCACGGAGTTGTTGTTTTCATTTTATTTTTGAAGCCTCGTTTTGGTTTATTTTTTTAAGCTTGTATTTGTTATCAAAATAAAAAGTATTTTAAATGCTAAAAGCAGTGCAGTCCATTCAATAGACATAAATAAGAAAGTGGACAGCACTTGTAGTGCCGCCGCCCGGAGGGAATCACTGCTGATGTTTGCTGTGTTTTCTTCTGAACTCATGTGCGCGCACACTCTCACACTCACACAACCCTACAAGAATGCTTTGGTTGGGCTACATGTCTAAGAGCATGAACCTATTGAATCCTGGTCCTACCGCTTATGAACTGTGTAGCATTGGGCAATTCCTTAATTCCACTAAGCCGAGGTCTCCCTAACTGAAAGTGGAGAAAAGAAGAACAATCCCTAACTCTTAAGTGACAGGAGATGAATGAGGACGTGCATGCAAGGGCTTACCACTGCCCATGGCACACCACAAGCAATCAAAGGATGCGAGCCACTAGCCATTTGTAACACTCTCTGATCGTTTCAAAAAACATATAACTTGGCCCTGGCCGGTTGGCTCAGCAGTAGAGTGTCAGACCTGGGAAGTCCCAGATTCAATTCCCAGCCAGGGCACACAGGAGAATTGCTCATCTGCTTCTTCACCCCTCCCCCTCTCTTTCCTCTCTCTCTCTCTCTCTTCCCCTCCTGCAGGCGAGGCTCCATTGGAGCAAAGTTAACCCGGGCGCTGAGGATGGCTCCATGACTTCTGCCTCAGGCGCTAGAATGACTCCAGTTGCCACAGAGCAACGCCCCAGATGGGCAGAGCATTGCCCCCTAGTGGGCTTGCCAGTGGATCCCAGTTGGGCGCATGCAAGAATCTGTCTCTCTGACTTCTTGCTTCTCACTTCATAAAAAAACAAACAAACATATAACTTGACAAGACTTCTGGTAGCTTTGAGAAACTACTCTTATCCATTTCATCCCTATCTTTGTAGGGATTTGCATATATTTGAGCTCTTCTACATGAGTTAGATTCCTGAACCTGCAATTAGAGTCACTGTTAATAATAATGTAGGTGAATATCGCAGCCTCCTGCCAGCTCTCTACTGGTGCTGGCTCATCTATAGCTCACAACAACTCTGCAAGGTAACTGTCAGTCTCCCCAGTCATAGAAGGGAGAATCCAGGCTGGCAGAGAAGACCCGATATCCAAACCAAGGCCTCCCTCTTCCCACTGGGCTGCTTACCTTGATACAGCCCAGTCCCGAATCCCAGCATGTCCTTCTGGATATACTGGGATGAGTCTGAAGGCAGCTTCCTGGCCACTTGGTTCCTAATAAAGTAACAACTATCTGCTAGGCAGGGAAGGCACCCTGGACCAGAACTCAGGAAACCTGGCTCCCTAGAAGTTCCTACATCTTCCTTATCACATTTTATCACTCCCTCTATGGAGGGAGTATAATAATTATATATCTTACCTTCCTCATGGGCAAAGAAGTGATAGTTCGTTGAAAGTGGTAATACTAATAATATGGTGAAAGTTTTAAATAGTAATGACATTACTTACCTCTTTACCACCATGGCTGTTTTGTTTTGTTATTGTTGTGACAGAGAGAGAGACAGTGAGAGGTACAAATAGGACAGACAGATATGAAGGGAGAGAGATGAGAAGCATCAATTCTTTGTTGCGACTCCTTAGTTATTCATTGATTGCTTTCTCAGCTGTGCCTTGACTGGGGGGTTCCAGCAGAGTGAGTGACCCCTTGCTCAAGCCAGTGACCTTGGGCTTAAGCCAGTGACCATGGGGTCATGTCTATGATCCTATGCTCAAGCCAGTGACCCACACTCAAGCTGGCAACCTCAGGGTTTCAAACCTGGATCCTCTGTGTCCCAGTCCGACACTCCATCCATTGCACCACTACCTGGTCGGGCTACCTCGGCTGTTTTTAATGATGTTCTTTGTGACTCAGGACATTTAAAGTGCCCCCCCCTTCCCTGCCTTGATACATTATAGTTCTTTCTTGATCTCACTAATGTCTTTCCTAACCAACCCACCCAGGGAGCATCCCTGTTTTGTCTGATCTTGTTGGTCCTCTGGTTCTCTCTCTGAGTCTTAACCACAGTCTCTCATCTGCAATCCCAGTTACTCTCTGTGAACTGAAAGCAATTGCAGGGTTAGCTCCCCTTCATGCCCTTTTCCCCGGGCATGCATTTGTAAATGGGTTACGCTCTCCACTACTTGGGGTAGTGTTGGTGTGCCCTTTGTAGGGTACCACTTGTAAACAGCATGGCTTTTGGAAAGAGCGTGGTTGAGGTGGCCCCTGGGATCCAGAGAATTCAGCCCTTTCCTCTGTGAGAAAATTATTTGGAGTTTTGTCTGGTCCTTTGCTTCTCCCAGTCAGGACCTTCTCCAGATGATGAGGATCAGTGGACCAGGTCAGAACCAGGATTGGGGTCCTGGCATTGCCTTTCCGGAAGGATTCCTTAGAGTTAGGAATTCCACAGAGCAATCAGGAAGAGAAATCTGATCCTTGAGGTCAACATGGAAGAATTGGGGTACAACTCACTAGCCATTCACTGTTTCCTTAAAATATGGTTCACTGATTTGTAAAGCGATGTTTTGATATATCATCAAAAGACAGAGCAAGTCAAGGTGAAGCACCCAATTGAATGGTAATTGCTTGGGAAGAGAGAAAGGGTCAAAGTGGTTAAACTTAATGATGCAAAGATTGATCATGGGAAAAGAATTATAAACCAAGTGAAAAAGGTTGGGCAGAGGTGAGGGACTCCAAGTGAACTATAAAGAAGATGACTAAAAACCTGTCCTTGTAAAAGACATCCATCAGAGTCAGAAACAGAGCACAAAGGATATTTTTAAGGGTTCCAAGTTTTAACTCTATATGTGTGTGTGTGGTGTGTTTTGTTTTCTGTATAATTATTTACCTGAATGTAGATACGATTTTTATAAAAACTGAGTAGCGAGTGCAAACTAGAGTTGTCAGATTGAGCACACACACACAAAAATTTCCACTCAATATTTGAGATACACTTATGCTAAAAAAGAATTCATTTTTCGTTGAAAACTCTAACTGTGCGTCCTATATTTTACCTGCCAATGTTGATACAAGCCTGTGGAAGGAAGGGCACCAGCCCTTGGTAGATGAAGACTTTTGGAGGAAGAAGGAGTCCCTGAGATCCTGTCCTGCTTTAACACCCCGAGATGAAGGCCCTTCTGGGGAACATAGTGCTCACTATTATAAAGCCAGCTGGCAGGGCTGAGGTGTGGGCAGGCCCAGAGTTGGGCAATGGCTGCAGTGGCCAAGTCCCAGCTCTCAGGGGTATGTCAGCATGGAGACCTCTGTGGGCTGGAGCACGTTCCCTCTGTCCAGGGAACAGAGCAGGGAGAGGCTGAAACAGCAGCTGGAGTACATGATACAAACCAGAGAGGCAGAGACAAGGATGTGGGTCTGTAATATTCTGGTATTAGGTCCTTGAAGAGAAAGCATCAAATCATATGTGGTTGACAGGAATACATATTAATAGTGTTAAGGTTGTAGGTTACCATGGTTGTAGGTTACTGATGTTGCAGGTTACCATGCAAGCAAGTCCCTGACTCCTGCCACACAGAGGGTGGGTATTAGCAAGCAGGCACAGGAACAGTGCCGCTGACTGCTTTTATCAATTTGGTAACATCTCTACTGCTTGTTCCTGTAGAGGCTCCAATGAGCCCTTTCCCTGCAGATTCAATGTGACAGGCACACAACAGTGCTCTGTGGGAAGCATCACCTTACTTTATTGTCAGGCCCAGTGACAGAATCCTCCAGTGACTAGTGGGACCCCAGACCTGTGGATTGCCACAGCTGAAGCATCACTCAGAGATGTTAGGGAGCTGTCTCCTCTGGATTCTTACAGCTCCGCACACAAGAACAGAGGTACAGACCTTTCTAACCAACTTAGCCATCTCTTATCCCACAGATGAAAAGAACATTACTCACCTCCGTTTTGCTAACTCCAGAGCCGTGTGCTGCTGATTGGGAAAACGACAGTTCTTAGCATCGCGGCAGCTGCCTGTGCCCGACTCTCAGCGGCCTTCAGACGTCAGTGTGTGGTCTCTGCAGGGTAGATTATGGTGGTCAGCACTTGATAGTCTATATCAAAATATTTTAAAATAAATTTCAGACAATATGAAGAGTGGATAGGGACTTTTTAGGCAAGGAGACAGACATCAGCAAAGCTGATGAGTGAGTTCACAGGTAACTCTTTCTTAGCTGGTGGGAGTTGAGCCCATATAAATAGACCTAGCAAGGAACTTCAATGTCAAATTCTTTCACATAAAGATCCACAGGGGTGGCTTGGCATCTTTCTTCGCTGGTATAATGGGAATAATAAGAGTGTCTGCTGCATGGGTTTAGGGGGGAGGATTAAGAGAGAATATATTGGCCCTGGCCAGTTGGCTCAGTGGTAGAATGTTGGCCCAGCACATGGAAGTCCTGGGTTTGATATCTTATCAGGGCACACAGGAAAAATGACCATCTGCTTCTCCACCCTGCCCTTCCCACTTTGTCTCACTCTCTCTCTTGCTCTTCTGCAGCCATGGCTTGATTGGTTCGAACAAGTTGGCTCCAGGTGCTGAGGATGGCCCCACGGCCTCACCTCAGGCGCTAAAATTGCTCCATTTCCGAGCAACAGAGCAGTGGCCCAAGATGGGCAGAGTATCCCCTGGCAGGGGGCTTACCGAGTGCCCTGTCGGGGTGCATGCATAAGTCTGTCTCTCTGCCTTCCCACCTCTCACTTAATTAAAAAGGAGAGAAAGTGAGAGAAAGAGAATATATACAAGAGCTTGGCCCAATGCCTGGCCCAAAAACATCATCTATGATTGTTTTTGTTATTATCAAGGTAGTAATAGTTGTTTTCCCAGTGGCTATACCAGTGTCTGGTTCAGAGTAGGCACTCAGTAAGTAGTTATGGGAATAAATACATTTGGAAGTCTCCTGATTTATACTCATTCAACAAATATTTATGGGGCACCCCTATGTACCAGGTACAACGCTGGGTCCCAAAAATAAAATAGTCAACAAGGCCACATGACCTCACCAGAAAAGGGTTTACAGACTAGAAGGATAAGCAAGCAAGTAGGGATGCTGTGGTCACACCAGGGAGGGCCCCAGATAGACTCTAGGGAGGCTCAGGGTGGTATCCCCGGAGAAGGTGATGTCTAAACTGAGTCCAGAGAGGGGACTAGGGATTAGCCAGGTGAAGATGGGCAGGGGCAATACCAGGTTATATGTTTTCAGGGCCCCAGGATAAGAAAGAATCTATATTGTTCTCACAGTTCTACACAGGTTATAGAATATCTCCCAGAGGTGCTTAAAGATGACTGGAAACTACAGTTAAGTTTCTCAAATACAGGTGCAAAAAATCTCTCATCTATTCTGACTGTAAAAGTTGGAAATGCAAGCAGATGTTGCCATCAAGTCTGGAAAATAGGAGATGGAAGGAGCTGTGTGTTCTCTCTCTCTCTCTCTCTCTTTTTCTCTCTCTCTCTTTTTCTCTCTCTCTCTCTCTTTCTCCTGGTTTGTGTTAAGGTCATTAATACTATCTCCAGGAACATAGGCTTTTATTTCTGGGTTTCCAGTTCTTGCAACTGATCTTACTAAACCTGTTGAAATCTTCCCGTCATAACTACATATTCCTTCTGCTTCCACTGTGTTTCTAAATTGCACTCTTGATGTGAGTTCATTGACTGGGCTCTAGGTTGTGTGTGATTGTTGCAGGGATGAATGATGGACATGGGATGAGCAACTGAACAAATTCTCCATGACCTTTTGGCTCCTTTACTGAATTATTCTTTGGAGTGGACATTAGATTCAGATTAAGGAACATTTGCAGAGTAATAGCATGTCACTTTGGAGGAGTTACCAATGAGGAGGAACTGGCCTTTTTAAGTTTTTCAGCTCTCTTAGAACCAACTTTGATTATCACTTTCATTGGGCATGAACATTTGATGGTTCTGGTTCTTAGTTGATTAAGTCCCACCCAACCTTGCCATGACTAGACCATGCCCCAAGTCAGGTGTTTACTAGCAAAATATCTTAGGGCTCATACATTCATGTGCCCATTTATACATAGGCTTACTTAGCAAAGATTTACTAGATATCTACCATAAGCACACACAGTACTGTAAAAAATAAGGAAAGGGAAGATAACAGGAACTTGTATTTTTAATAAGTTTGTAATAGCTTACATCAGGGTTTCTCTACCTCAGCACTATTGCTATTGACATTTTGGACCAATAAGCCTTTGTTGTGGGGGCCTGTCCTGTGCTCTCTAGGATGCAGAGCCACACTGCTGGCCCTCTACCCACTAGATGCTGGTAGTTTTCCTTCCCACAGTTGTGACTATCAAAAATTTCTCCAGGCCCTGGCCAGTGAGCTCAGTCAGTTAGAGCTTTGTCCTGAAACACCAAGGCTGCAGGTTCAACACTTGGTCAAGGCACATACAAGAAGTAACCAATGAATGCACAACTAAGTGGAACAACAAATGAATGCTTCATTCTCACCCTCCCTTTCTCCCACCTTTCCTCCCACATTCCTTCCCACCCTCTCTGTCTCTCTAAAATTAATCAATAAAAAAATAATCTCCAGACATTGCCAAGTCCCCTTGGGGGTCATAATAGCTCATGGTTGAGAATCACTGGCTTGCCATGTCAGGCATCATCAGGAACACTTCATTTACATTTTCTCATTCAATTTTCCCTCTCCAATTAGTCCTTAAGGAATATGGTTTGAATATGAGAATAGAAAATGTTAAATGACTTACCCTGAGTCCCATGGGTAATAATTATGGGATTTAGACTTTAAATCTAAGTCTTTCTTATTCCACTACATCCCCAGACTGCCATTTAACACACAGTCCTAAACCCCCAAGGAACTTAAGATCTAGTTGGAGAGATGTGAGGTGAGCCAAGTAAATTATAGTTGTGTTCCCTGGAGAAGAGGTATTGTGAGCTCTCAGGAGAGAGCAGTAACAGTGGGCTAAGGAGGCCAGGAAACAAGTCCTGCAGAGATTAGAATATTCTCTGAATATCTGTGGGTAAATACTCTGACTGGGATGTAAATTTGTGTTGAGGAGTGCCAGGAGGTAAGATTTGTACAAGTAGCGTTGGGTAGCAGTTAAGATCAAGTGTTCCAGATGGAATCTGTTTGAGTTCTACCTCCTCTGCTTGCTAATTGTATGACCAACTAGGTAATCTTTTGGCCCAGTTTTGTTGCCTATAAAAGGGGTTGGTAATAATAGCACCCGTTCTTAAGATCCTAGTGAGGAGATAGAATAAATTAATATGGAAAAAGGGCTTAGAACAAGACCCAGCATCTAGTTAGTGCTCAGTAGATTCTTGCTACTGACTACTTGATTCTGTCAGACCTCTGATAGAGCTGGGAATCTATAATGTAAACCATGGAAGCTTTTGAATCCAGGCCTGCAAAGGTTGTCCACAGGTCCTGCACTCCCCTCCCTATGGTCATGGCAAGATCACAAATTGGTATCTTTTGGTAGAAAACCAGTCTCTGGTTCCATGAACTGCTTCCACTAGTGTCTAATGATACAACCTCTGTGTGGGAGCTTTGGGTTTGCAGCATCAAAGACATCTTTCCAACAGAGATTCAGAGGAGGAAAGAGGCAGCCCGGGCAACTGGTCAAGACATTCACTCACTCATCCATTCATTCAATCAGTGTTTACTGAATACCATTTTTATTCCAGGCATTATGTTTCTATTAACTCCATCTGAAATACCAAGAAGTCACCACCCTGCCCATGTGATGGCTGAAAGTTTATTGGATAGAATTGTCATTGTTTAGTTTTAAGAGTTATTTCCGTGGCTTGGGTTAAAATCCTGAGGTTTCTTCCCGTGCTTTGCTTGCTATCTATGACTGCTAGCCTTTGTATTTCTAGAGATCTGTTAGGCTCTGGGTGGTTGGGGATCTCCTGGGAATTTCCTCTTGCTTCTTCTCTCCAGCTTTTTATAGCCACATAAGGTTTAGATCTGTTAGCAAACACTTGGGTAATTATGCCCCTCTCTGTTTATAAACTCAGAATAAATTGTCTAATGGGAAAATATCTGTCCTTTGGAGTAATTTGCATCAAGGGTTTCAATTTTTTGTTTGTGTGTGGTTCGTTTGCCTTTCTAAAAATCATTTTGATGTCTGTTTTTTCTCATGAATCATCTATTGTTGATATACAACAGCACTCAATAAACCCCATTACAAATCATTTATTGATCTGAGAGTGTTTGACGCTGGGAAAATATGTGACCCATCCATATGCTTCCTTCTGGGTGCTGAATTAAGGGAAACATTGGATTTTAAGACTCGTAAGGAACATTTTATAATAGGCCTGTAGAAGTGACCTACCAGAACCTTGACCAGCAGCATGCTGAAAAAACTCGATTTAGTTCAATTTGTCTTAAAGCATCACAGTCATAATGCATTTGTAGTCATCCAACATTCATGGAAGACCTACTAAATGTAAGGTTAGGTTATAGATGAAGAGCCAAGGGTTTCTAATTAATAAAATACACATGACCCTTGATTGGACTCTTCAGCTTTGTGGGAGACAGCAATGCATGGTTCTGGTCAGCAGACAAAGCCAGCCCTTCCTCTGTGATGCTGGGAAAAACTATTTGCATTCCTTAAGAAATGTAAACCTGTGGAAGGCTTGGGTTTTGATCATTTGGGGTCAACAAGTATAAATACTTCTTTTTTGCGGTGTTTCTTCCTTCCCAAGAGCTAAAAATACTTCATGGTGGGAGGCAGTGGTGTAATAGTTAAGCATACCCTTTGAGTCAGACTAAATAGGTATGAATTAGGATTGCACCATTTATTAGCTGTGCCACTTAACCTCATTGTGACTCAGTTTCCTTGTGTTAGCATAAGGCTAATAATTATTACCACTTCACAGGGCTACTGCAAAAATATCTACATGAGGTAGTTAGAACAGCGCCCAACATAATTATAGTCAGAGCTTAGTAGTTCATAGCTATTATTATTATCATTATCATTAGCTAATATTTGTGTGTCCACCAAACAAAAAGCAATGCCGCCTATACATAGAAACTCTATAGAGGAGTGAATCTATAAAATATATTTATCATCTATTCAGTGTCTGAACTTGGACATACTCATAGAGATAGCCATTCCCATACACCAGGAGTCGGGAACCTATGGCTCGCGAGCCAGGTGTGGCTCTTTTGATGGCTGCATCTGGCTCGCAGACAAATCTTTAATTAAAAAAATAATAACATAAAAATATAAAACATTCTCATGTATTACAATCCATTCATTTCCTACCACTCATGTTCATGGTTGCGGGTGGCTGGAGCCAATCACAGCTCTCCTCCGGGACAACACCAATTTTTATTGGATAATGCATAACGTACTCGGGTCATTGTATGACTGTCATGGAATTACATTTTTAAATATGTGGCATTTATGGCTCTCTCAGCCAAAAAGGTTCCCGACCCCTGCAATACACTAAGGTCCAATGAGAGGTGAGCATATGGTTGTGCACATCCTTGTATACTCATGGCACCTTTTTGTGAATTAAGGAACATGGACACTCAGCATCTTTGCTCCTACATTTAACAGAGAAATGGGGAACACTGTAGCCCTAGAAGGGAATGAAAAATTCTCTAGCCTGGCTTCTGCTTAAACATGCAAGACTATCACCTAGGATGGAATCAGATGGGTAAATATCTCACTCACAAAAATGTCAATGTCAAATCAGTTACCATTACATCAAGCAAGTGTTCTTTTTGTCTGACCCAATTTTTAATCTTGCTGTTGAGTCTCTTACCTCTTGTTTTCTGTAGAGATGAAGAACAGCTGGCCGGCATCCTCTTTATAATAACCCTTCACATGGGAGACGGTTACATTTGCCTCTAAGCACTTTTTTACTCTAGACTAAACAACTCCAAATCCTTTAACCTTCCTCCATAGGTTCTATTTTCTGTCTCTTTAATCATTTAGGTTCTCCATTGGAACCTTTCCAGTGTCTCTACATCTCCCTTAAAATAAGGGGCCTCAGACTGGACGCACCACCCTAAGAAGAGTCTGTCTGCTGCCAGATTCGTTATTATGAGAAAGGCACCCCCCCTTTCATGTCAAACTCCCACCCATGTGAATTCACCCCAGTATCGTTATCAGTACAACACAAAGATTCACATTAACTGCGTGATCCGCTGTGATCCTCATGTCTTTGTCAGTTTTTCTCAAATCTATAGACATTCAACCCATCCGTGCCTGTCATTTTGATCATCACTCCTCAGGATACTGTTTTTGTAATCAGCCGGCATGCTGAACTCTAAACTGTCTTTAATGAACCATTTCCTTCATGTGTTGAATCCACTTTGAATTCTCCTAACACATCAGCAGTTCCCACTCAAATTAACTTTATCTTTAGACTCTGGGCATACGTATAGCAATTTTAAGTATTATTTAAACCAGACCCAGTATAAAAGAGGAGGCCACATTTGAAGCTCCCCTCTTTTACTGAGCCATTGATCTCTTTTCCAGTCATCAGTGAGGCCCAGAGAGGGGAAAGAGCAACCAGATCATATCTTTCTGGCCCGCTGATGAGAATGTCATATGCATTCAAGGCTTTCCTGAAATTAAGATCTTCTACAGATGTGGTTACATTTTAATTCCCAGCACATACACACCCTAAACTGAGCTTAGGCCACAGAGATGGTGGTGGAAGAGGGAATATTTATGCGCATTATGTTTAAAATCATGGATTTACTTTACTTAAACGGCATAGGCTTGCACATCATAAATTGCTCACCGGGTTGAAGGAGAAAGTTAGAAGTCAAGCACGAAGAAACTGTCGGCAGAAAGAGCAATGAGAAAGGAAGAAAAGGAGCACTTCTGAAATTATTAGAAAATTATTCAATTTGAACTTAACTCCTATAGAACTTATCAGATGGCTCGTTAACAGTATGTTAATGAATCCATCAGGACCACCACCTCTGGGCAGAAAAGAAGGAAAAGAGAATGAGCAGGACCTAGCATTCACTGAGACCCTTATGTTTGTAGGGCAGACACTTCCTATTAGTGACTTCTGCTACACTTGGCTCTTTCTACAACCATCAGCCTAACTTGCTTTGCCCCAGAATTTGCAGTATTTTGAGGACTGGCTTGGGAAGCTTGTTCCCACTGGGCACATGTAGTGTTCTCCTAACTCCATGTGTCAGTGTTGGCTGCAATACCCACTCCTCCTCGAGATACACTTTATCTGGAGGTTTTGTTTCCTCCCAGTACTTCCAAAGGAGGAGAGTCACGGCCTGATTCCTGCCTGTTTCCTGGCTTGCTCTTGTGCCAACCTGAATGAGGCAACTGGGGGTAATTCCAGGACTGACGATTGCGGTGATTATTACCAGGCACTCTATGGCTGCTTCTGCGAGCGGGCAGATGTCCAGGCAGGTCGTGACATGGGTTGGCCCCTCCTAGTAGTCTCTAATCACCCATTTCAATGACCGAGAACGGAAGCCTTCTTTTGCCTCCTCCTTTATAATTAATTGCTTCGAATTCCACCAGATTTGTCCCATTGCAAAGCTAATTTACTTTCAGGGGCTGCTGGATGCCCAGGAGAACCATAGTGTGGAGGCATAGAGCTGAGTTGTGGGACAAGTCAAGATTCTGGTATGAACCCCAAGCAGGGAGGTGAGTGTGTGTGCACCTGTGTGCGGGTCCCAGGAGGCGCAGGGCTCTGATCTGTGCCAAAAGCTGTGCCATTCAACCACAGGCAGTCTCCTCACCTCCAGCTCCCCCTGGTAGCTCCAACCTGGATCCCTCTCCCAAGCCAGGTGAGAATGTGTTTCCGGCACAAGTCCCTTAATGGTTTGAGGTTTGGCAGAGCAATGCTTTCACTTTTCAACAAATGTTAAAGTAGAAAAATGGAATGAAATACAGTTGGAGTTTTGAAAAGCAAGCTCTTCGCCCAATGAAATGAGAGGCGATTCCCCCTCTCTCTGCCTCTCCTCCTCCACCCCAGCTTTAAGAAAAGCAAACACTCTTTTCCTGTCTTATTTGTCTTCCCATTAATTTAAGACAGGAAGCCCTCAGTGGGTGTGATGTAAACAATTGAACCTCGAGGGTCGGGCTTCCTCATCAGTTTGCAGCTGGAGGGATGGCTGCATGGCTCAAGCCTATTCATGCCTCTCCGTGGGGGGATGACTTGTTGACTGAACCCCAAGAAGACGGGAGGGGCGCGGAGCCGTAGAAGGTATAAAGGAAATGCTTAAGTTGTGCAGTCACAGCGATTGTAATTCAGCAGTGCTGAATTTGGTTGCTTCAGCAGAAAGATTCTAACTGGAGATTTCTGGAAAGTTTCCTGACATCCCGCTCGGCGTGATGGTTGTGATTCGAGTTTGGGGATCTCCACAACCAACCCAACCCCAATGAGAAACCAAGCTGCTGCTGATTATGAAACGGAGCGGTTATGAAATGAATTGATTGGGGGGAGGGGGTGGAGCTTCTCGCAGCTGCTGGAAGGAGACCTTAAGACCCGGCGAGGGTATCTGGGTGGGGCGTCTTCTCCTTGCGACCTGCTCCCAGCTCCCGCGGGAAGCTCCCGAGCGCTTGATGTAGACAAAGTGTCTGCATCTGCAACCCTAGACTCCCTGAGACCCTGCCCGGGGCGGTTTCCTTTTCCCCGCGAGGGGAGTGACCGGGGAGGGGGTTCTGGAATGCTGTGGAGTTTTGACAAGTGAGCAAGGGAGTGACGAGCCGAGCTGGGATTCCATTACAGCCTTTCCGCGACCGCCCCACCGGCCGGCAGGAGGGAGGAGCGGTGCCCCCACGGGCGCGTGGCGGCCCGAGAGGAGCCTCGGGGAAGCCCCGCGCGAGCCATGTCCGCGGAGGACGGCCCGGAGCGCGCGGAGCGGCCGCCCCGAGCAGGTGATTAGGGTCAGCATCCCGGGCGGCGGGGCCCCGCCCAGCCGGAGGATTACCGGGCCAGCTGCTCCCGGCCGGGACGCCGCGGGAGGCGGCGGAGAGGAGACCCCGAGGGTGACTTCAGAACTGGAGGTAGGGCTCTGCTTTACCAACGGAAACCTCGGGCGTCCGCATCCCATCGCGTTGGGGTGCAGGTGGAGGCTGAACCCACGCACGTGGAGAGTGGGCCGCCGCCCCCGACAAACGCGGCAACCTCCCCAGGGCCTCTCCCTGGAGTCCTCTCAGGGATCACTTGGGCGTCTTGTTTTTGACTTGGATTTGCGTGTTTGGAGATGGTTTGTGCGCCGTGGGAGGAGTAGCTGGGGTGGAACTGGCTTGTCAGCGACTAGACGGAAGGAGGCGCATTGAGTGTGTGTGATGCTGGGGAAGAGGGGCCCCAGAGAGGGGGACACAAGGGACAATGGGGGGTGCTCCAGAGAGCCACGGTTCTTTAAGACACACGGATAAAAGGTGTTGTTGAAGCCCGCAAAGGGAATGTGGGGCAGGGGGCGCGATTCCAGTACCCGGCACGTCTGTTACACCGCCCTGCCCCGTGCTTCTCTCCGGGCTGTCTGGCGAGTGGATCTGGGGTAGAGCAAAGCCGCGTCTTTCACCAGCTGGAACAGTTTATGACCCCTCACGAGGTCATCATCTCCTTTGGGGACTGATCTTTGCCCCAAGCTACTAAACAGTTTCCTTGGGCAACTCCCCCTCCACTGATTCATAAAATGTGTTTGTAGTATCCACAAATCAAAGATTTTAAAGGTGAAGGATATTTAGAAACAGAATGACATTTTCTATCATGTTGCTACTCTGTAGTAGGCAGTTTATAAATACTAGGAGTAGAATTAAGTCGATTATGTCTCAGGAGATGGGGTAAGGCAGAGATAACTACAGCTGTCATCCTGGGAACCATTTCCGGAAGAAAAGATTCTGCGCATGTAAACAGTTATGTGATGCTCATAAAAATGGTCAGGCAGAGTTTGAAAATATAAGAAGGATGGCATAGACTCAGTAAATAATATAGAAATACCTTTAAATGCACATAAAATATAGTACTTGCAGACTTTGTGCTTCGAAGTTCACTTTTCATATGAATTGACAAGTAAGGTACAAAGAAATAGTCCTACCCCACAGAGTTACTCTGGCCATAAAATACTAACCTGTAGGTATACTGGGGCTCATTACCTTGAAAGATACAGGGCCCACCCAGTCAATTGCCTTCAGAATCTCCAGTCAAAGCCATTGTCCCTACGGCACAGCCCTGAGGACCCATGGGTAGGGTGGATTTTGGGAAAAGAGGTTGGTGTCGCGTTCTAAAAGAAAGAAAAGTTTTCAGAGTGTGCCACCCATGGAAGAAACAAACAGGATGTACCAGGAAAAGTGACTGGGGCTCAGGATTTCAAGCTTGCTGGGGCTGTGTGGCCCCAAGCTATGTGAGCCTATGCTGCTGGGCATAACTGAGGAGACAGTCAACCTCTCCGTAATCCCAAGTGAGCCACATTTCCCAAAACTGTTTTCTGCTTTGCCTTCTCACTCTGTAAATTGCCCACATCTGGCATGGAGTTTCCTTGAATTCTGTTCCTACTGATCTCTGTGCAGGTCACATCTCGGAACTGTTTCCATGAAGGGAAATAGTGACCCATTATGGCCTGGTTCCTGGGACATCGAGTTCTCTTCCTACCTCCTTTGCCACATGCTCAGCCCTGCCTTCTTTTTAAAACTGATTTTTTATTATAGTTGACATACAATATTAGTTTCAGGTGTACAATATAGTGATTAGACATTTATGTACCTTATGAAGTAATCACCCTGATAAGTCTAGCACACTCACCTGGCACCATACAGAGTGATTACAATATTAATGATTATATCCCCTATGCTGTACTTTACATCCCCGTGACTGTTTTTATAATTGGCAGTTTGTACTTCTTAGTCCGTTTAACCTTATCCCTCATCCGCTCAAGCCCCTCCCATCTGGCGGCCCTCAGTTTGTTCTCTGTATCTATGAGTTTGTTTCTGTTTTATTTTGTTTTAGATTCCACAGATAAGTGGAATCATATGCTATTTGTCTTTTTCAGTCTGACTTATTTCACTTAGCGTAGTACCTTCTAGGTCCATTCATATCGTTGAAATCAGTCCTTCCTTCTTCAACTCTTCTCTGTCCCAGAGGTTTCACCAAAAATCTTTGCTGCCTTCTAGAAGTAGGTTCTCCAGGACACTACTTGGAAACCTCTTCCTGATTTCTCGTTTGGATTCTCATTCTAGAATCTGATTCACAGCCTGAGCTCCCTTCCTTCTTTATCAAAACTCTATATAGGCCTGACCTGTGGTGGCGCAGTGGGATAAAGCGTCGACCTGGAAATGCTGAGGTCCCCGGTTCAAAACCCTGGGCTTGCCTGGTCAAGGCACATATGGGAGTTGATGCTTCCAGCTCCTCCCCCCCTTCTCTCTCTCTGTCTCTCCTCTCTCTCTCTCTCTGTCTCTCCCTCTCCTCTCTAAAAAAAAAAAAAAAAAAGAAAAAAAAAAACTCTATATATACAGTTCATAATGTCAACATCAGCTGTTTTTACAAGGCTTATAACTAGAAACATTAGTCACTTCTCTCACCAACCTCAGCGGCTCTGCCCCAGAGACAACCACTTTCAAATCTTCATATGTGTTTCTAAACAGTAGGTGCTTACTGGGTCTTCTTGCTCCCCAGCCTCTGGCCTCCTGCGTGCTCTGGCTTCGCTGCTCAGGAGGCCTGCCGCAGGACCATCACCCTGGATTCTCCTCTCGTCATCGTCCTGGAGGCTCAGTCTGTCTCTTATGTGGCATGCCCTGTTTTCTAGACCCCGTATCTTCCTCTTTGTTTCTTGCTCTTTGTTTCCTAGGTCTCTCTCTCTCTCTTTTTCCTTCTCTTTCTCTCTCTCTCATAAAACACACTTTCTAGAAGTTTCTGAGAAAGAGTAAATGGGAGATAAGTTTTGTGAGGTCTTTCAAGTTTTGCTGATAGTTTGAAGGGTACGAGAAATCCTTCTGCCCTCAGATTTTTGAAAGCATTGCTCCTCCAGGTTGAGTATTGCTGCTGAGATGCCTGATGTCATTCTGATTCCTGATGCTTCAAAGTGAAGTCAATCCCCCCCTCTCTGAATCCTTGTCCTTTGCAATGTCCTTTTTCTCTAATGAAATGTCACTGTAGCACACCTTGTCATGAGTCCTTTTTTATCCATTTCACTGGATTTTCAATGGACCTGTTCAATCTGGAAACTCATTCCAATATTCTGGAATTTTAAAAAAAATTTTTTTTCTCTTCTGGAATGCCTATTAAGTTAGAAGGACTGAATCTCTATTTTCTTATATATTTCTACCTCCTTCCTTTTTCTTTTTTAGTTCTACTTCCTTGGAAATCTCTTCATTTTTATCTTCCAACTTATATATTGAATTTTTATGCCTACTATCAAATTTATAATTTCCAAGAGCTCTTTAAAGATCTCTGAAATTTTCTTTTTATAACACCCCGTTCTCATGTAACAGATGAAAAGCTGCTCAGCTCTCCGTGAGGCTCCAGGACAGCTTCTTTGAAGCATCCCTCCAACTCTCTGCATGGTTTCTTTTCCTCTGATTTCTTCTTAGTCTTGATTTTTGTTTTTAAATATTTCATGTCTTTCTCTCAAATGTCTGATGGCCCTGGACTGGTCACAGGAAAGCTAACAGGAAGGTCTGCAAGCGTTTTGGGGGCTTATCCTAGGAATAGTGCCTGCTTACCAAGAACAATGCCCAGAACACTGTTTCAGAATCGGAACAATGTGTGGCTTCCAGGGAACTTTTCATGTGTATTCACTAGGCAATGACCTTTCTAGAGCCCAGATAGAGAGTATTAAAAGCTCTGCAGGTGATTCGAATGTGCAGCTGGCCCCATGCTCTTCTGCTGCAGGGCTATCCTGCTGCGTGGTTTTATTGGAGGACTCCTACCTGTTGGTGGAAGGTCTCTCCTCTCAGAAGAAACTGACCAGGGAAAGAGAAATCCTCCACAGTGACAGGAATCGGCGCCCTGTGGCATTCTGCGAGCCAGATGCGGGAAGGAGCCCGGGAGTCTACATTTGGTATGGACGCTTTCTCTCGTTCCCTTTTTTAAAGCAGCACCTGGTCCCTCAGCCGCACATGGTGTCTCTGATTCAGCAGAGCAGACAGGTTGCAGAATGCAGGCAGTCCTTTGGCTCTAGGATTGGGAGAGGAGGGAGTGCTGGAGTCTGACAGCTTCAAGCACAGACTCTCAGCCAATTCTCCTGCTTTCAGGGGCCCCCTGCCCCCTCAGTGCCTGGTGCCCCCAATTGTGGAGGCTCACTGGAACTTTGTGGTATGAATCCAGCCTGCTTCCAGGGCTGCCCTCACTGCTGTGCTAGGTTTCAGCTTTCTCTCATCTGCTAAGACAGTTACCACTGGTTTGACCACTTGCCAGCTTCCAAAATGTTGTTGCGGTCATTGTTATTTCTGTTCTCTCTGAGAGTTGAATAGACCCTTCTCCCCAACACACACACTTTAAAGAATTCCTTTACTCTCATTTCAATCCGTCATGGCTATTGGCAACTGAGTCTTCCTGAATGGTGTCCCCAACTCTGTCCTGGAGCCCTCCTCTCAATTCTTCATTCTGTGTTTATGCCCCTGCAAGTACCCACTTGGGACAGAAATGCAAATGGGCCAGGTTGTATTATTATCTCTGCAGAGATCATTACAAATATCCCAGGCCGTGAATACAGTAGTTATTGGACGTTTATACTGGGTATATTAGTGTCTTCTCCAACTGGTCATTAATTATGTATCTTTGTACGTGTAGGGTATCAGGCAGTGACATTTCTGAATGTGCTTGATGCTTTCGCTCGTCAGAATTCTGTGGGAATAACTGTATAACACATTAATTTTGTTGAAATATGTTCACCTTCATTTCTTTCTTTGGTCCTCACCAGAAGCCCGTTAGGTGCGTCAGTGGTCATGTGGTCTCGGAAGAATCCATGCTCTGAAATGATTAGCCCACTCTGGCCGTGGAACCTCCATTCCACACCCCAGGGACAAGTGCCGGAAAGAGAGTGAGTGTATGAGCCAAGTCGGGGCAATGAGGTGTGAAGGAAGGTCTCTTGTGGAGCTCCTAAGGAAGGTTTGCTCATTACGGAGAAAGAGACACAGAAAAAATAAATGACCCCGTTGCTTCCTTGTCCCATTACTGTCTAGAACTGCCAGAAGCATCTTGCCTTGAGCCTTCGGGTGAAGCCGGCTTGCAGGAGAGAGCAGATCCCAGCGAGTCATTGAGAAGCATGGCTTCCCCAAGCCCCACCCTTCTCTGCACTTCCCGTCATGTGAAATGATTAATTTCCTTCCTGTTCAAGCCATTTGAACAGGGTTGGATATCATTTTGCTACCAAACTGATACAGGTGCATGTTTATTAATGCGCTGTCTCATTACCAAAAAGAGATCAGGCAGACCATGGGCTCACCTCATTCCCCTCTACGCTGCCTGTTTTCCAGGCAGATGAAAGTAATTTTATTCTCTCTGCCAACTTCAAAGGAAAGATAAGTATTGAGACATTTAACGGGAAAAGAGGATTCCTTGCTTTGGAGATTGTTGACCAATCCGGTTAAAGAACATCCGGGGCTGTCATGAAAGTAAAGACCGTTCTTACAATGACAGTGCAGTGAAGAAGGCTGCATGCCAGCCCTGACATGCCCGGTACTCGTTTACACGCACTCCTGTGACTGTGGAGGCTGGCCAGTCTGCCTGCACACGTGGTGCTGCTTCCTCCGTAGGCCATTCTTTGTGCATCCCAGCCTTTGGGAAGCTCTGAAGATGAAATAAAACTCAGAAGTGCTCAGTGGTGTCAGAAAGACCGGAATGCAGGAGAAAGTAGTTGATCTGTTCCTGTTTTCCCAGTCTAACTCTCATAGCAGTGACACTCTTTATTTTATGAATGGAAGACCCTCCCAATCTCTTCCATTCCCAGTAAAATGTTAGCCTGAAGGGAAGCCCTTAATTGCACTGAGCATTATACCATCCTTTTCCCATCTGTGTTTGTATCTCTTACTACGCCAAGACAGCAAGGACAGGCACTTCAGGTTGTAGCATAGCTACGATTTATTGAGCACTTGCTACTTGCCAGGTATAAGCTATACATGTATGAGCTTATCTCTCTTCACTATGATCTGATAAAGAAGGTATTATTGCCTGACCAGGCGGTGGTGCAGTGGATAGAACGTCGGACTGGGATGCAGAGGACCCAGGTTCGAGACCCCAAGGTCGCCAGCTTGAGCGCGGGCTCATCTGGTTTGAGCAAAAAGCTCACCAGCTTGGACCCAAGGTCGCTGGCTTGAGCAAGGGGTTACTTGGTCTGCTGAAGGCCCGTGGTCAAGGCACATATGAGAAAGCAATTAATGAGCAACTAAGGTGTTGCAACGAAAAACTGATGATTGATGCTTCTCATCTCTCTCCGCTCCTGTCTGTCTGTCCCTATCTATCCCTCTCTCTAACTTTCTCTCTGTCTCTGTAAAAAAAAAAAAAAAAGTGTTATTTTATCCCTGTTTGGTGACAGCCATCATTTGAAGAACACAATATTTGGGAAATTGGTTAAGGTTGTCCATCTTTTCAGTGGTAGAGCAACGATTCCAATGGTGGCAGTCTGGTTCTGGAGCCCATTCTGTGCTGTCTGATATGTATGCAGTGTAATTCCTCATTAAAGCTTGTATACCCTTACACCATCTGTAATATACAACAGGGACCCAAATATTACTGTGAATGAACAAACACAAGGGCTTTTCATGTCTACACAGACTCATCAATTTTAATGCCAGTGTATTTCCCCATTGAGTCAAAGGGCCATCGTTTGTGTAACTATTTCCCCAGGATTGGACATTAAGTAGTATGGGCTGGACTAGCTGAGACAGGGACTGTCTGGAGAAACCTGAGATACGTAGTCACTCATTGGGAGATGATCACGAGATATTTAGCCCTCTTCCATCCCCTTCTCCGCCATCATGGGGAGCCATCCTGACCCCCATCGAGTTTTGAGGTTCCCATTGCCTTCAGTAGAGCTCTGTGTAGAAGTCGATGGCCTTATAGAGGCTTTGCTACTTCTGGAGCTTTTTCCAGGGGTCCCTGTTAAAGGTTAAGCATTATTTGGCAAGGAATTGCTGTTTGAAATGCAGAACACTGAAATGTCGCCTGCCAAGCGCCGTTTTCCAGGTGGTTTCTCATAACATGTCGTTTTGCTCTTTGAATCCAGAGATAATATATCTGACTCTTTCATTTGTTATTTAAGACTTTTGGCTGACCTCTGGGATTCTTGTTTTAATTGCCAACTGATAGAAAATATAAATGGAAAAATGTGTTAGCGTGCAAAGTTTGGAGTTTGCTTTACGTTTGGAAATTGGGGGGCTAGGGGCATAAAGGGTTAAGGAAAACTGTTATGAGTCAGTTTGGTCTGGCTAGCAGTTGTCTTAGCAGTTTCACTTGTCAGGCCCTATGTAAACACACATCATGCCTCAAACAATATAATCATTCTGTAGACGTTATTTGCAGTTCAAGAAATTTCTGCTTTTATAAATTAAATTATCTGGGATATGCTAGAAGACCTTGATATTTAAATTTTGAATTAATCTTATGGTAAATCCCTTTCGCAGAACAAATAATCTTTGAAAAGTCAAAGAACATACTTGTCCCAAAACATCTCAAGGGTGTATGTATGTATGTATAATTTATAAGTGTATATGGTTTATTCTCCTTCCTCTACTCCCAACTTGTTCTCTTCCTTCTCTACACCAAGAGACAGACTTCTCTGAACTACAACATCTGGCCTCCTTTTGCCCTGTTTCTGGTTGGGTTGAGCCAATAGAAATCCCCCTCAACACTGTCCCCTGACCACCGCTGATTCAGATGGTGGCTGATTTCTTTTAAGCTCTTGAGGGGCGGCTCACTTTCATGGCTCCAACTCCCACGGCCTCCTCCCCTGCCTTTCAGAGCAGGTGCTCCATCCTGCCAGCACCTGCGGGAATAGTACCACATAGACTCTCCAGTTCAGCCCTTCTGAGTGCGCCTTCTGTTTCCTGCGGGGACCAGGCGGGCATCGTGAAGGTCCGTCTCTTTCTTATATAATATCTTGATTGTCCTGTCAAGCTCTAAAAGACCAGTTATGTACATTTTAGTGTATCTGACCTTGAATTATATCTTGTCCTGTCAGAAAGTTGTCCTCTTATTCTTGTGTTTCTTGTGTTTTTTGTCTTCTCTTTATTAGATCACTAGTCTTGGGGGCTGGAGGGACAGGAGGCTGGATTATTCTGCCCTTTCCCTAACTATACTTGGCTCTAGTACAAGTAGACCTCAGATATTGCAGGTGTGGTTCCAGACCAGTAATATATTCACAGTAAAGCAAATATCACAATAAAGTTTCACATGAAATTTTTGGTTTCCCAGAGCACTATACACTAACCATGTTTATACTATGCTGTTGTGTGTTAAGTGTATGGTAAATAGCATGATGTCTAAAACAATGTAACTACCCTAATCAAAAAAATATTTTATTGCTGAAAAATGCTCATCGTCATCTGAATCTTCAACAAGTCATAATCTTTTTGCTGGTGGAGGGTCTTACCCTCAATTTGTAAAAAACACAGTATCTGAAAAGTGTAATACAATGAAGTTTACCTGCGCACTGTTTTACACACACAAGTCACAATTGGCAACTCTTGAGGTAAAATAACAAGATAGAAATAGGAGTGCATGCGAGTATGTGGTAGATATGTGGGTATAATATATCTGTGACTTGATTTTTTACAATAGCCTTTCTTTGTGTCCTTATTAGCGTTGGCTCATTAATGTAAGCAGTAAGCAATTACCCAGTGCCAGTTACAGGCAACACATAATGCTAGCTATTCGCATTGATGCTTTTTCAGAGTTCATAAAGAGGTTCTATTAAGAACTAGATTAGCCTGACCAGGTGGTGGCGCAGTGGATAGAGCATTGGACTGGAATGTGGAAGGATCCAGGTTCGAGACCCCAAGGTCACCAGCTTGAGCGCGGGCTCATCTGGTTTGAACAAAAGCTCACCAGCTTGGCTCGAGCAAGGGGTTACTTGGTCTGCTGAAGGCCCGCAGTCAAGGCACATATGAGAGAGCAATCAATGAACAACTAAGGTGTCGCAACACGCAACGAAAAACTGATGATCCGATGCTTCTCATCTCTCTCCCTGTCTATCCCTCTGACTCTCTCTGTCTCTGTAAAAAAAAAAAAAGAAGAAAGAAAGAAAGAAAAAGAACTGGAATAATAGCATTTTCAAGCTAGAAGGACCCTCGGAGCATATCCCATTGGGGTTCGTTTTAGGTGACGCCCAGGCGGAAGGGTTCGGTGCTCTGCCCTGGAGCACAGGTAGTCGGGATGGATGATGCCAGAGCTTGGTGCCCGACCCTCTGCCTCGGGGTCCTTGCCCCGCCTCCCTCCTGCCACACTGCTTGGTCATCTCATAGGTGTTTTCTGGTGAAACTAAGCTCTGTAAGATATCCTTTGGAAAGCCTCCCTGCTGTTCCTTATTGCTTCCCTCTGTGTTGCAAATGCAAACCAGATAGACGTGCTCTGAGCTCATAAAATGACCTAATAAGATGCAGATGGATTCTAACCCAGGCTCCAACGTGAGCTACCTGTGTAGACCGCTGGGGGAATGTCTGAACCAACCCACAGCCAGGTTTGGACATCTCGGTTCACCAACTTTAAACTTGGAGCAACGGTTTATGTGGGTGTGTGAGGGGTTGGGTTGGGTGAGTTAGTTACCCAAGTGCTGCAGTTATTGGAGCCAGAGCCTCGGGCTTCTGTGGAAATGTGGTCTCCAGGTCAGCCTGGGCTGCTCACAGACTTGCGCTGGGTGGAGTTTGCTGACGGGCAGTGCTCCTGTGACCAGGGCCCGGAATGAGTTCATTCAGCACAAGGACCAGAGGGTAAGGTGTTCCCTACAAAACCAAACACCTTTGGCTCCACTAATTCACAGTGTTGGTTTAAGACAGGACAAGAAGAAGCCTGAATGGAAGCAAAGCAGACTGCTAGATCTGAATGTGATAATGTGAATTTCAATAATTAGTGTTCCATCAATTCTTTCACATACACAGGTCAGCCAGACAGTGGTGATGAAGTGTTACCTTTACCCCTCAGGAAGACTAGGGAAAGAGGAGGAGATAGTGTCTTCACTGTGAGCCTATTTGTCAGGTTTTGTGCTAGGGGCTTTAACTCAAGGACCTTGCACCAGACAGTTACATGTTAGGCCCATTTTGCAGAACTGAAAACTGAAGCTTAGAAGAGCTATGACATACCCTAAGTTGTATAGCTAATATAAGGGGATATATCACATTCTCAGTTCTGTCTGATTCTACAAATTAACCTTCTCAGTGAAATAATGATGCTCCAGACCCAGCTAGTCCACATTCTTGCTATAAGTGACTCTGGGGGAAGTTAGCTAGCTTCCCTGCCTTGGTGTTCTCCACTTTAAAATGGGGATAAGGCGCATCACTCCCTCATAGATTAGTGTGAGAACTGAGGTATTATTGCACATGAAGTCCTCGTCACTGAGCCGGGCACGTATGTCCTTAATCCTATTATCTCCAGGGCCTCTAGACTGGGTCTGCTGCTTCTCCCTCCTGCATGTGCTTTGTCACCTGTTAACTTCCCTGGGTTGTTTTCTCAGGTATAAAATGAGGGCTAGGTTAAAGGTCAGCCTTCTTAGTGGAGAAAAACCCAAGGCAAACAAGGCACTTTCATGTTAGAGTTACCCCAGTTCTGCAGGTGCTGACCCTGAGTGTTACCTGAGGACATAAGGCACTTGGTCTGCTGGTGAGAATGTGCCCTGGGTCCAGGCCCTGGCGGTAGCCGTTCTGAATGAAGCCAAATTCCAGCCACATTCCCTCAGTTCCTGCCGCTTGGTTTTCCTCTTCCGTGACTCACTGTCACTGTTGTAAAGAGAAACTCTATTGTTCCTATTACATTGTACACAATGGTCTCGAAATACTACTTTACTTCTGGCACTTCTGGTCACCAAGTGCGTGTGTGCTGGGGGAGGTTCTCCCGCCCCAAACAATTCTGGGACACCAGCCCCGTGTCCTCCAGTTCAGCGCAGATACTAGCTTCCTGGGACGTGTCCGATCCCACAGGCTCAGGGCTCAGTGCCACAAGGCTGCCCTCCCACACACACACATATTTCAGATGCCAACCAAAAGTCCAAGTTATCACCTCTACTGCTGACCAACTGGCTATAAATAGGGTCCCATGACCCCTCCTATTAATTAATAGGATTAATTAATTGGGTTGAATCGGTTTGCTAGAGGAGCTCACAGAACTCAGGAAAACAGTTTACTTACTCACTTACTGGTTTATTGTGAAAGGATACAACTCTGGAACAGCCAGATGGTAGGTGCAGGGGGCAAGGTGTGGGGGCAGGGGTAGAGCATCTCGACATGTTTGCCAGCCCGGAAGCTCTGAGCCCCGTCCTGGGTTTTTATGGAGGCTTCATCACATAGTCATGGCTGATTAAATCGTTGGCCCTTGGTGACTGCGCTCGCTCTCCAGCCCTCTCGCCTTCCTGGAGGTCGAAGAGTAAATTGAAAGTTCCAACCTCCTGTTGAGCCTGGGTGCCCTGGCAACCAGCCCCCAACCTTAAGGTTTTTCCGAAGAGTCATCACATTATCATAAACCCAGATGTGACTGAAAGGGGCTTGGTATAAATAACAAAAATATCCATTTCACCTTTCTTGCTGTGGAGCTATTTCTGGGACTGAATGTTAAAGGAAAGATGCCTAGGGCTTTCTCGGGGAATTACAAGGGCTTTGGGAGCTCTGTGCCAGGAGCAGCAGACAAAGACCAAATACACATTTCTTACTGTAAGTCCCAGGATCGCACTGTTGGTGTGTAGTCATCATCATCATCATCTCTTTCTCTTTCTCCTCCTCCCTCTCCTCTGGGGCTGCATGCAGTGAGCACCTTTCACAGCTTGTCCGTTCTTCCTTTCCGCTTCGGTCACTGGAAGGGTAACATAACAGGCAGGGACTCAGGGGAGCTCCCTTCAGCGTGTGTCGGGAAGCCCTCCCTGCCTTCCCCGGGGCTGAGCTGGCGTCTGCTGCCAGGGTCTGCCGGCAGGGAGAGCACGAGCCTCACCCCCTCCAAAGGTGGCTGGGATCTGGGAGGCTTTCCCTGTGGCAGATTTTCTCCTGCCACCATCACAGGCATCACACCACAGCGGCATGAGTTATTTTTAAAAGAAGGAGGGAGGGAGGAAGACAAGACAGAAAGCCAGCAGCCCTCCCCCCCGCAAGGGCCTGGCTCGTGTGGCAGCACACAGATGTCCTGTAGCAGAGACACCGTTTCTGGGTGTTCTGTACCCAACATTTTGGATTCCCCTGGAGTCCCCAACTCTATCCTGAGAAAGTTCTCTTCCGATTCTGTATCACGTTGCCACAGCAACCTGCTGAGGAAAGATGGCAGGTGGGAGGACATGTGGGAAATGAAGTTCTACAATTTACCTCATTTGCCCAAATATAAGGCAAAAAAACCTCCCCCCCAAAAAAAAACCCCCAAAGTTATCAGAAATGAGGGAGCTGCCTTATAGTTAGGTCCTTGCCTCTCTCATGCTATGAGTGAATCTCATAACTATTTATCTCGAACATCCAAGTATTATTTAGGGAACAAACATTAGCCCAAAAGGACCTTAATCAGTGCTGAGTTTGGACACGTACAGAGGTCAACTGAGGAAATCATATTTTTAAAAAGGTTAAAAAAAAATCTAGTGATATTCCTGGGCATCTGACCTCATAGTAACAAGTGTTAGATTTCTTTATAAACAAGACTTGTGAAGATTATTTAAAAATGAAACAAGTTAAGAACCTTATTCAAATAACTTAGTAGAAGTAGAGAGGATATGTTCTGGAAAACTCCAAATGTAGCTGCAATCACAGGAACGGGTGTACAAGTGCCACTGAAGACTTGGAATAAACATTTTCCTAAATCAGAGGTGGGAGGATGAGAAGTATTTCTACATTAGTATTCACTTATATGATGTTTACAGAATATATGTGTATATAGTATCTATGCACATGTAAATATTTATATTGCTGTATTAATATCTAAATAGCTTGAGGTAAATATTTTAAGTGTTGCATTTTTAATATCTTAGGTGGAATATTGGCATCTTGGATATAGATTCTTTCATTTACATAATTTATAGTTATCTAACCAAATTCCCCCTGCCCCCAGTTTTTCAGCTCTGTTCTGATTGGGACAGTAGGGGATCACTTATATTGGAGGTTACCTTATGACCCAGCTGAGATGTCCTTTGTCCACTCTAACTCTATAGAAAATGCAAAAACGGATGTCAAGAATTATTTGTACAATATACGTTAGTAGTGTCACCTCGACTCATCGCTTCTTTAATTCCATTCTTGTTTCTTACTTGAACTTTCTGGTTTGCAAGTGCCAAACCAAAAATAAAATGAACAGAAATGCAAACTATTGAAGTGACTCAAATAGATTTTCTCTGCAATCAGTACGGGATCTAAACTGAGAAGAGGGGCACCCACTTATATGTATTTAGGGGTCCTCACACCCAGACATATGTGGCGTTTGGAAGTGTCACGAGCAGATGAAGAGCAGTGCAGGCTCTTGTAAGAAGTAGAGCCCTTAACCCTGTTGATAACAGGGTGAGCAGCACCGGGGGTCTGTCCGGGGAGGAGGAGACTGGAGTGCGATCAATCTCGGGCAGCCTGTCAGCTTGTGGTTTTGGTGAAGCAAACAAGAAGAGTTTCCCTCAGGAAAAATCACAGGCACAGGAAAGCCAGACTTCACTCCTCCGGCCCTTCTTTATCCTCCACATGGGAGTGTGGACATGTGTCCTCCCCACAGAGCATCTGGCCAATGAGTAATCATAGGCCAATAGGGAAATTTCCACTCAAAAAAACCCAACAAAACACATCTCCAACAAGAAACCACCAACCGAAGAACTTTATCTTCTCAAGAGATACATTTTCCTAGAAAATAAACACAAGATGTGTTTAATCTTAGCATGTCAACATTAATGGCCTTATCATTGTTCCCTCCCTCCCTCCCTCCCCCAACGCATGCTTTACTATCTGTTCAGATGTTGCAAAAATTGTGGACCATTTTAGTTGTTGGGAAACCATGGCTGTCCCCAAACTTGCAACATTGGGATTAGTCAGGGCTCTCCCTCCAGACAAACGGAATGGAGAGGAGATACACATGTATATGGGGGTAGGGGGATTTATTTTAAGAAATTGGCTCACAGGATTGTGGGGTAGCAAGCCAGAATGTGTATGACAAGCCAGCCGCCTGGAAATTCAGATGGGTTTCTGTGTTGCGGTCTTGACGATTTCTTTTGGAAGCGTCAGCCTCTTTCCTCTCATGACCTTCAGTTGATTGGATGAGGCCCACCTACATTATGGAGACGAATCTTCACAAAAAGTCTACTGATTTAAATGTTCATCACATCTGAAAAAATACCTTCACAGCCACAACTAGACTAGTGTTAACAAAACATCTGGGCATCAAAGTCTAGCCAAGGTGACACATGAAATTAACCATCATGGTTGGGATCAATAACTGCATTTGTCTTCCCTGTTTATATTCTGTATTGTGAAGTAAATAAGATTATAGATAATTAAGAAAACATTTCGTAGGTTGATAGTAAAGTTAATGAAGAAATTCTAAATTTTATTTATTTTTATTTATTGATTTTAGAAAGGGTGGGAGAGAGAGAAACAACAATTTGTTGTTCAACTTATTTATGCATTCACTGCTCGAGTCTTGTATATGCCCTGACTGGGGATTGAACCCGCAACCTTGGCATATTGGGATGACTCCGGCCAGGGCTACCTTTCAAGTTTTGTTTAAACAAAAAATTAGTCTTAAGTTAAGTTTCCTTCAGCCTCTCCTCCATCTCACTCCAGTTCAGTGCCTATCTTTCTAGACTAAGTGTTAGATGTTTAAATACTAATTTTATTTATAGATAAACATATGCATCTTTATGAGTGTTTTAATTGACATAAATGGTATCATATCACATCTTTTTATATTCTACATTTTTTTTGAGAAAAACTGTAGAGTATGAAATGTTAATAGTGATTCATTGTAACTGCCTTGTCTTAAGAAAATTCTCCTATATTTTTCTTCCAGTAATTGTTCACAGTTAGGTGTTTTTTGCATTTATGTGGAAAACATATAATTTTATCTTCACCTCATTCTAAAGAGAAAACCATATTAAAATGGGTTAAAAATAAATTTCAAGTGGCTCACAAATTTAGCCCAACGACTAGTGTGCCCTTGCCCCTAAAAACATAGGTGGGTTTCAGAGCTTTTTATTCCATTGTGAAAATTTATTTAGTCCTACACCAATATCATATTGTCTTATTTACCATAGTTTTCTAAAGTGTTTTCATATCTGATAAGGTGAGTCCATTCGCTGTACTTATTCAAAATTGTCTTAGTGAATCTTAGTCCTTACTCTCCCATATGAATATTAAAATATTAAGTTTCCCAAAATTCTTGCAGAGATCTTTTTGAAATTTGACTAAAGTTATTGATGAAATTGGGAAATCTTTAAAATGTTGTTTTCCCCTTTCCATAAACATAGTTTATCATTCCATTACTCCAAATCTTTTTTTTTTGTATCCTTTGATGTAGTTTTATATCTTCCTCAAGTTGCTTTTAGACTTTTGCCTGTCTACTTCATAGTTTGAGTTACTAAGGAAACCGGTTTTTTTCTTACTATTATGGTCTGTTTGGTTACCTACTGCTGTTGTAAAGAAGTACTATTGATCTTTGAACTTGGCTTTTGGTTTCCAGCAAACTTGCAACATCCTCCTATTAATTCTAATTGTTTGGAGGTTTGTCTTTTTTTTTTTTTTTTTTTAAAGCTTAGTTTGTTTGTTTTTTTTTATTTATTTAATTTATTCATTTTAGAGAGGAGAGAGAAAGGGAGAGAGAGAGAGAGAGAGACAGAGAAGGAGAGAGAGACAGAGAGAGAAGGTGGGGAGGAGCTGAAACGTCAACTCCCATATGTGCCTTGACCAGGCAAGCCCAGGGTTTCGAACCGGCAACCTCAGCATTTCCAGGTTGATGCTTTATCCACTGCACCACCACAGGTCAGGCTGGAGGTTTGTCTTGATAATTAAATGTAAAAGACTGACTGCAGGTCTTCACTACTGTTTTTGAATTATAAACTTTTTAATTACACTGTCACCCACAATTACACAAAGTGCCCTGAGCATAATGGCATGCAGAAGGTGTTGACTCTGGTGTTGGGCTATGTGCCAGGGGAAGTAAAGATGAGAACAGACGGTGGGGCACCACTTCTGGGTGGTAACCAAGTATGGCCTCAAATCCAATTCTCAAAAAATTTGAATGAATATGCAGACAATTGGGTTGTGATACCAGACGGCCCAGGTTCTTGCATTATCACTTCTGCATGACCTTGGAATCTATCTGTAACTCAGATTTTTTTTAAAAAAATGGAGGTAATATTTTATTCATGGGGGTTGTGAGGCTTTATTGAATGATTGTGTGCACCTGCTAACTTAAGCTTTCAATAAATGTTTATTATTATGAGATATCATTACTGCATGTGTCGGGTATTTTGAAATCTTTCTGATGGGGAAGCATAGGATTATTAATAGTTTAGACTTATTAGTGCTTTGCCAGCAAGTTGACTTTTTTTATCTTTCATGATTTGTTTTTAAATGCTGTGCTGTGTTCTTTGTAATCATATCACTTCCCATAAGATCGTGTCTGGCATCATAGTGCAGGTCAGAAGGAAAGTTTCCCAAAAATTGCTTTACAGACTTTGCTGAAAGGCCTGGTTTTGTTAATGAGGATATTAACTAGGGCTCTAGCCATCTGTCCTAATTGACAGATGCACTAGAGTCCGGAGCCTTGAAGAGGCCTGCATTTTGTTTTATGAGGTAAGGGAGATAGTACTATGGCTGTGAGTTATGAGCCCGACGAGCACCTCAGAACCTCACACGTGCAGATTGCTCAGGATGCGGGAACCGAGATGTGTGGCAGCCCAGGTGCCTAGGAAGACGCACTCCTCTGGGCCCCTTCCCCGCTAGCTAGAAGTGCTCTCTGGCCCATGGTGGCTATTTTTTTGTTTTTTGTTTTGAACAACTAGCTCCATCCTTTCTCAGAGCCCCCAACTATCCTGGCTTCCCAGAATTTTGCTTGAAAGCACTGTTTTTTCTCTTTTTCTGGCCCTCAGAAGAATATAGACAATCTTGAGACCCTGAATGGCATAGCTTGTGATAAAATTTCTGGGCCCCTGGTGGTTGAGTGGCCTCAGCTTATTGTGGACTTTGGTAGAAAATGGCTAACCCTTTGTTTAAATATCTGTGGCTGTACACCTCACCATTGGCTGCTCGTGCCTGCATCGACGTGACCCTGTGCACTGATTAGGGGCGACAGCAGTTGGGCTGTGATGTTGACACGGCCATTCACTGGGGACAGCCACCCATTGGTAGATTCTAAGGTTTGGGTCTTGGCTGTTGTGCTCAGGCAGGTGTTAGGAATTGAAATTGCTCTTGAGTGTGACCCAGCAGGTTGTCTTACACTCTGTTTTTAGAGATCAAAGGTTGGAAAGAAAGCAACTCTAGTTCTTCTGAGAGTGTCCTTCTAGATCTCTTCTTAGCAGGAGAGGAAGAGCAGCCAGTGCTCTGAAGCACGGTCAGACCAGCTTGTGCAAGGAGCGGACTTGGCTGGCCGACTGTGGATGTTCCGTGCCTGCGGTTCAGCTGTTGCCTTCTCCCTTCCCTTCTCCCCTCGGCAGCATTCAGAAAGCTGGAAGGACTGGTGGGGATTCTTTTTTTTTTTTCTTTTCAAAGCAGATTTTAAAATGATTTTCTGCTTAGCATTTCTCTGTACCTTCAGTATCTTTATCAAATAAAGTCTTCCTCCCCCCCGCCCCCAGATGAAAAGAAGGGTACCTTCAATGAGGAAACTGATCTGTGTGTGACAGAGATGGAGGTCTGATTTCCACTCTGCCAGAGGTGGGTTCTGAGGAGACTCCTCCCACTTTCTCCAGCAAAACCTGTCTTTCAAAGACCACAGTAATGATGGGCACTTCTGTTTATGCTTTAACTTAAAATCCAAAAGGTCTTTCCTGCTTTGGCCAATCTGAAGACACAGGTTTTTCTGTTATTTTTTACATCTTTTAGGATGTGTCACAAGCCATGACATGTGACTGGCCTGTGTGTCAACCTTCCCATGGCTTTCCTCACTGTTTCAGTAGGAAGCACACATGTTCAAAATTCTGTAAACAGAATGTTTGCTCTTTTTTGCTCTTCCAGAGTGGCTTTAGCCAATATCCTCACGTAGAAAGATCAGACTCTGATCTGCAGGAATCTTATTTTGATTGGCCAGCTGGCATTCATAGCCCTGTAACTAAATACCAATGTATGAAATGGTTATTGTTCCCTGGCGGGGTGGGCCCGGGCCAGAAGACATTCTTTGTGATTTCCTGGGGAGTGATGGAGGCTGTCAATGTCCCTGCAGCCAAGTGGGGTAAACATGAGCTCCCCCACCCACCGATGCAGAGACGGAGAGGTGGCCTTCTAGCTCTGGCTTGAGACTGGGAGCTCTAATTGGTGTGAACTGAAGGCTCTTCATTCATCTTCCCCTCTGTGGTCCAGTTCTAAGACCTACATCTAATATTTGCGATTATGGTTGCATTGAACCTGCTCTGTAAACTAGTGTTGTTCTCTCAGGAACGTGTTTTTAGTAATGCTGGCTCATCTCTTCCCATTTCCTCATATGTAACAATGTTTAGTTTAACTCTGTCCCCTTGTCCTGGGCATGCAAAACCCATTGTAAACGTTGAGAGCTTTGCACACCATATTAACTGATTAAGCAAACTCCGGTCCATGTGAGTAGCATCATGTTTACCAAACCAGTTGTAAACCTAGGAGGTACAGGGCCTCCTATTGTGCTCATTTTACAGAGGAAGAACCTGAGATGTGGGTCCCCCCATAGTTGTCCTCGTCAAGTGCCCACGATGGTAATCGGTACTATGACAGGTAAGAGAGAAGACCTCAGACAGGAGCACCACTGGCTCAGGCTGCGTTCACCTCTGGTGAGGTTTTTGCAAAGGGCCCTTCAAGTGCCAGAGATCCTGGGGAACACAGGCATGACCACCAGAAGCCCAAAGAATTCCATATAGAGGAGGGAGGAGGAGGGTGGTCATTTGTGTTCGGGGTAATTGCTCCTAGTGACTGTCAGGATTATCCAGCTGTGCCTTCCTGCAGCCCACTGTTGAGGCTACCCACAAATGGATAGCTATTCTAGCAGCATTGATCAATGCAATTGAAAATCTTTTTAAATGCCAGTTGGATCATATTGGGCAAATGAGTTTGTAAAATTTGTATTTTCTGAGTTGCTCACTTTTATTGTTAAAAATGGCGCTGGTCTGAAACTGCTAATTACATTCCTGCCTGAGAAGTACCATTGTTATGCTAATGTTTGCTGGAGGAGGGATTTTGCACCAAAAAGTTTAAAGTGAAAGGAAGGAGAAGGAAGCCATGTTTTAGCAGAGTGAGAGCAGAGAGGATGCAGAGTGCTGAAGGAGGAGCCAAGATGGCAGGGAGAGAAAGAGAGACCAAGACGGCAGGGAGAGAGAGAGAGGCCAAGATGGCAGGGGGAGAGAGAGAGAGAGAGAGAGAGGCCAAGATGGCAGGGAGAGAGAGAGAGGCCAAGATGGCAGGGGGAGAGAGAGAGAGAGAGAGGCCAAGATGGCAGGGAGAGAGAGAGAGGCCAAGATGGCAGGGAGAGAGAGAGAGGCCAAGACGGCAGGGAGAGAGAGAGAGGCCAAGATGGCAGGGAGAGAGGGGCCAAGATGGCAGGGGGAGAGAGAGAGGCCAAGATGGCAGGGAGAGAGAGAGAGGCCAAGATGGCAGGGAGAGAGAGAGAGAGGCCAAGATGGCAGGGAGAGAGAGAGAGAGGCCAAGATGGCAGGGAGAGAGAGAGGAGCCAAGATGGCAGGGAGAGAGAGAGAGGCCAAGATGGCAGGGAGAGAGAGAGAGGCCAAGATGGCAGGGAGAGAGAGAGGAGCCAAGATGGCAGGGAGAGAGAGAGAGGAGCCAAGATGGCAGGGAGAGAGAGAGAGAGGCCAAGATGGCAGGGAGAGAGAGAGAGGCCAAGATGGCAGGGGGAGAGAGAGAGGCCAAGATGGCAGGGGGAGAGAGAGGGGCCAAGATGGCAGGGGGAGAGAGAGAGGCCAAGACGGCAGAGGGAGAGAGAGGAGCCAAGACGGCAGGGAGAGAGAGAGAGGCCAAGACGGCAGGGAGAGAGAGAGAGGCCAAGACGGCAGGGAGAGAGAGGGGAGCCAAGACGGCAGGGAGAGAGAGAGAGGCCAAGACGGCAGGGAGAGAGAGAGAGGCCAAGACGGCAGGGAGAGAGAGAGAGGCCAAGATGGCAGGGAGAGAGAGAGGAGCCAAGATGGCAGGGAGAGAGAGAGAGGCCAAGATGGCAGGGAGAGAGAGAGGAGCCAAGATGGCAGGGAGAGAGAGAGGAGCCAAGATGGCAGGGAGAGAGAGAGAGGAGCCAAGACGGCAGGGAGAGAGAGAGAGGCCAAGATGGCAGGGAGAGAGAGAGGAGCCAAGATGGCAGGGAGAGAGAGAGAGGAGCCAAGATGGCAGGGAGAGAGAGAGGAGCCAAGATGGCAGGGAGAGAGAGAGGAGCCAAGATGGCAGGGAGAGAGAGAGAGGAGCCAGTCTGTGCAGAGAAGAGAAGGGAGAAGGTGTGCAGATGGGGAACCTGAGGTGACCGAGCTGGTGGGGGACCTTTGATTCTCGGAAAAACCAGAAAAGATTCTCCTGGTTGTGGAACTGGAGAATGTGTGAGTAGGTTTTGGTGCCCTGTGTGCTTTTACTCGCCAGCCGGTTGCGAGTCTAGAATAAAGGAATGACCCACCAGTTTTTGGCTCCACAGTCTCTTTACCGTCTGCCTGAATGTATGGGAACCTGCCCCTGCCAGCCGTGAGGGCTGCGACTACTGGCCCTACAGATCACTTTCCTGATTTTAGATATAAGGAGTGGCTTTGGAGGTATTTACTGAGACCTATAATTGAATTGCTCCAGGTCTGGGTCTTAGAGACATAAGAGGGAAGGACAAAGGTGCCCTATCTCATTTAGCTTATATAGTAGTGGGAAGAAGAGGTAGTTAACACAGTAATAAATAACCAAAAGCAATGATTTAAAAAATATATTTTAATTAGTTTTTGAGTGAAATTGTCTCTGTTTATTTTCTTAGCGTATTTTTCTTTGATGGGAGAAAAGTCTATGAACCAGATACCAAACAGCTGAGTTTTGCTGTCAGATCAAAATGGAGTTCATCTACGCTGGGTTCACTGTGCTGGATCCCTGAAACTGTTAGGAGGCCTTGAGCTCCTCCCTCTGGTGGCTCTGACCCTGTGTTTCTTTGTCATGTGAGGGGGCGGGGCTGAATCTGTACTTTCAGACTCTGCTCTTAGAATCACTGAGGAACCCCTCAGAGCCAGGAGGGGGGAACTCAGGGGCCCTCAGGAAGCCGGCTCAGCCTCCGCAGGAGCAGTCCTGCTGTTTCTGTTAACTGGGGTTCCTCTGGGTCTGAGAAAGGATTCTATGGCTGAAAATAACAATTAAGGCATCGCTATATTGTTCGTGGGGAACCACTTTGTGGGGAAATGCCACAAGCAACCTTTTTAAAGAGGCTGAGAGAAATGAACAAGACAAACAAAACAATGGATTAGTAGAACATACTAAAACCTATAAATTAATGAGGAAAAAAAACAAGTGACCCAAAAGACTAATGAGCAGAATATATGAAATGGCAATTCATAGAAAATACAAATATTAATCATGATAAGACGGAACGCTTGGTCTCTCAGTTAACCAGGACAGTGCACATTGAAGCAGTGGGATTTTTTCCCTACTACTGTCCCCCAGCCTGTCTAGACCATGTCAGGGTCAAGGCTATACTTAGGCAAAAATTAAAAGGGTGATAGAATCAGGTGTGGGTAGACTTAGGGAAATGAGTACAGTAGTTTTCCCTTATCTGCAGGGGATATTTTCCAGGACCCCCAGAGGGTGCCTGAATCTGTGGATAGTACTAAAACCTATATATGGTTTCTTTTTCCTTCTACATACATACATACCTTTTCACTTAAAGGAAGCATACCCGAATTGCCAGCATAGTGGCCCTTGTCCTTTGGGGCCACTAGTAAAAAAAAATAAGCGTCACTTGAACACAAGTCCTGAACTACTGCGACAGTCTGATAATCTGGTTGGCTACTAAGTGACTAATGGCAGGTAGCATATACAGCAGGGGGAAGCTGGTCAAAGGGATGGAGGAACCACATCCTGGGTGGTACGAAGTGGGATGGCGTGAGATTTCACCATGCTATTCACAGCGGCATGGAATTTAAAATTTAGAAATTGTTTATGCCTGGAATTTTCCATTTAATATTTCAGGTGGTAGTCAGCCAGCAGTAACCGAAATCTTGGAGAGCAAAACCTTGGAGAAGAGTGGTATGCTGTACTCACATACAGTAGGTGGGAGACAGAGTTGCCACAGGTATTTAGTTAGGGTCTCTTAAAATTGTACATATTTTCGACCCCATAATTTTACTTCTAGAATTATATTCTAGGGAACTACCTCAGGGCCCTGGCTGGTTGGATCAGTGGTAGAATATCGTCCTGGTGTGTGAATGTCCCGGTTTGATTCCCAGTCAGGGCACACAGGAGAAGCACTCATCTCCTTCTCCACCTTCCTCTCTCCCTCTCCCCTTCTTACAGCCATGGCTTGATTGGTTCAAGTGCATCAGCCCCAAATGATGGAGGCCCTGTGGAGCCTCTACCTCAGGTGCTAAAAATAGCTCTGTTGCAAACATGGCCCAGATGGGCAGAGCATCAGCCCCAGGTGGGAATTGCCAGGTGGATCCCAGTCGGGGTGCATGCTGTCTCTCTATCTCCTCTCTTCTCACTTGGAAAAGAAGAAAGAAAAGCATCAGTACAAAAGGAATAAATAAAATATGGTAAATCCACATTGTAGAATCTGTAGCAGTTTCAAAGCAATAAGCAGGTCTCCTTGTGGGCCTGGAACAATCTGGTTAAATGGAGAAAAAAGCACAGTGTAGAAAGGTAAGTACAATATGTAGCCATTTAAGTGAAGTGATACATATTGGCTTCCTATGAGAATGTAACAGTATGTAAATACCTCATCGGGATAGTTCTAAATGAGAATCAGCAAACACTGGTGAGGAATTAAGTGAAAGATTAAAGTTTATCTATAGAGTTTAAATAACATGTAGAAGGAATGCTTCCAAATATATCTTAAGCAATTAACAACACATTTATTTAAAGGGTATCACTACACTAGACGAACTCTAAGACTGGTGGTGACTCAAAGATCTGCCCTGGTTTGATCTGCCATCACCAGGCTGTTGACATGCCTCCTGAGGGCCTCTTCCTGCCCTGCCTCTCCTCCTCCTCCCCGCTCACCCAGACGCCCTCCCTCTCCGCTCTTGTGGTTGAGGGCCTGCCAGCGGGAGAATTCCTCCCTGTGCCCTTCCAGCTTTCTGAGAACTAGGGGTTGGCGGAGGACCAGCAGCCTCCCTGCCGGAAGCTGCTTCTGTGAAGGACACTGTGAGGCGTGGGCCCCCTGCCAGGTCCCGGGACCTTGGCCACATCCCTGGCCCTCGTGCCCGGGGTGGAATTCAATTCTTGCGTTAGGACCAAGGGACTCCCACACGAGCCCGAAGCTACTGATGCACCCATTAGATTCTAAGTCTCTTGGACGCCTACTGCGTGCCAGATTTCATGCTCGGCGGTCACCTAGTGAGTGCTTGGATGGGCATATTCCTTCTGTGCCTGAGACCTGAAAGTTTTGGTATGAGCTGGACCCAGTCTTACTTCGGATTTCTGTATATTCACCACTCTGAGACATTCTGAGAATGCCACAAGCCCATGGAAGGGCGGATGTTTTAAATATGAACTTGGTTTAATTCTCAATAGTTGGAAGCAGATTACACACACGCACACATCGGCGGGGGCAGTGACAAAGTGGGAATTGTATATAGAAAATGACACTTGCCTCAGAAATGCTTGCAGCCAGCTTGTTTGCCCTGGAGGCACTCTCTTTGGAGGAGGGACTCCTGGTGTTGGTGGTGTCTGTGAGCAGTGTTCACTAATCTGCACGCGCGGTTCTGTTTTATTTCACTTTTTGAGATGGAGGCACAGCAGACTGGACGGGATTCCAAGATGGCGGCTTTTCCAATAGGAAACGTGTTAAGGGCAGCAAAGAGCCCTTCCTCAGATCTGCAGTCTTCCTTTGTCTCACCTCACTCACTGTGCTGTCAGTTGCCCATTGTTCTTTTGGAACAATGGGGCTGATTTTTCCACAAGAATATGACAAAATTAAGTATAGTTATACAGAGAACTGCCGGTCAGAAGGACAGAGTTGAGCTGGCCACCAAACCATTGCAGAGGGTCACATGGGTGCTGTATTTCAGAACGTTCTCTTTGGTTTCAACTGTCAGTTTTATTTGTGGGGTTTTGTAAAAGTTTTTTCTAAAGGAAAAATAAAATGGATTGGCCTACTGGGGGCCACACGTAGCTCTGAAAGGCTGCATAACCAAAAGGCAGCAAGAGTGGGATTAACTTCAAACACTGGTGTTTGGGGGCACATCAGCCGGAAACAGCCCTGTTTTCCAAACGTGGGTTCCAGGGGTGCAGCTGTTTCGGTCCATTTAGAGCAGTGGGATTTAGATGGAGCAGAGACTGCTCATGAAACTTTCCTAAGCAGGAAAATGGGGTTGGCTTGGTCAAGACCAATACTAGGTTTTGCAAAGTGGCGGTCTCCTTGTGGGCTTAATTGTTCATTTTGCTGGTTTACACCCTGCAAGGCATGTTCAGTTATTTGGGGGGAGTGGAGGAGGAGTGTTTTTCCAAGTGTTACTGTAGCTGCTCACACACACAGGGTAGTCAACAACCAACTCTAATGATACAGCTTCTCTTAACACAAAGTCAGTCACTGAGAGAAGTCAGTCAACTTGACTGATTTTATTGTCTGCTTCTTGGAAATCCTTACAATAAATATTTTGAAGGATAGGGAAATGAACAAAGACACTGTTAGTCTGCAATCTCTCTCTCTCCTTTCTCTTTCTCTCTCTCTCACACACAAACACTGGCACACAGGACCTGGACCTCACCATTTGGGAGTGTGGTCCATTTGATGATGGATAAACAAATATTGGGCAGAATGGAAATGGCCAGAGTCAAGGTACCCTGAAGCAGGATATGCCCAAGCCCAGCCTCGCCTGCTTCTCAGTTTCTCCTTCCTCAGTGTACTGGCTCCTCCTCCCATTTCCCCAATCATACACATTTTGTGAATTGTTCTATTGTTTGTCTTTGAGAAGATTGATTTACACGTTTGTACAGAAAATCCCAGAGCCTTTTCCTCTTAATGCTATAAAGTTGCCATTTAATGAGGCATTCACAAGGCCACCCAGCCACTTGAAATCCAAAGTGTCACACTGAAGGATTGTTACCAACAAGTATTTACATTGGGGCCATGGTTTTACTTTCTCTTGGCAATTGATTTATTGCTCGAGCCAATAAATCCTTGGCCGATGAGGAACAGATTGGAGGGGAGGAGCTTCTGTTTGGGGCCATTTTCTTTTGGAATGCTTTTAACACTTGGCCCCTGGGGAAGAGTGTGTCCTTTTGTTTTGTTAAGTGATCAAGTTGGCCATTTTTTGGCACTGTAGGGAAGGCCTGTCAAGCAGGCGGAAGGAAGTGGCTGGGTCTCCCTGGTCCCTAGATTTGCACAGACCTAACACGCTTGTTGAGAGAATATTTGAAAATGCATTTTCTTGAAAGTAGTACTATGTAAATAATAGATTAGATTATGAAGGGTGATTTGAGTATAGTGGGAGGAAAATCCCTCAATTGCCAGCGCCTGTTTTCTATGTTGGGAAGAAAAACTGGCACTTTCTTTGAAGAAGTTGGAAGAGAGCCTGGTGGTGGCCCTACTGTATTGGTGTAAAGAGCTTTCTGTCTTCGTAAGCATTAGGGCACACATGGCCGGGGGCCTTCCTGAGCGATGGACAGGGCTGGTGTGCTCTTTCCAGGTTTTTTATGGAGAGAAAGCCAAGAGAGGTGCGAGGGCAACGCTGTCCAATAGAACTTTCCAGATGAGTCAGCGTTCTCTTATCTGAGGTGGCCATTGAGCCCTGGGACTGTGACTAGTGGGACCAAAGAATTGAATTTTAAGTTTTCATTAACTCACATTGAATTAGCTGCATGTGGCGAGTGGCTATCATATTGGACAGTGCAGCTGTAGACGGCTTTTAGACGTCTCCTGAAGAATCCTAAATTAATCTCCTTGGACTGTGACAGCCTGCTTGTGAGGGGTGGAGGTCTGGCAGATAGTCCCCTCCCAGGAGGGAAAGACCCAGAAAAGCCAAAGGACAGGTTCAGATCTCGTACACCCCGCAGAGCCAGAACTCCTGCCTTGACCCCCACGTCTGACAGCCCCTCAGCCCCTCGGAGCCCAGACTGTAGATGTTAATTAGAAGTACTATTTAGCAGGGGCCCCCAACCACAAAGGGAGGCTTGCTTAACATCTGGAAACTTGGCCGTGGGCTGTGTATTTAATCTTCTCCTTTAAAATCAAACAGGCTTAATGAGCAGCGAGAGTTGGGAAATCTCTCTGGGTCCTTAAATCCAAGGAAGAGTGTCTCTGTTACCAGAGGAAATGGGCCAGACAGGTGGAGGACTCCCTTCCCCTCCGGCCTTCTTTATGTGGCTCTGTCTGTGGCAATTACAAGTGAGGAAGGCCCTGTGGAGACTTGTAGTTCTGTTCTGACTGGGCTGTAAAAAGGCCAGAGCCCAGGACAAAAGGCAAACACTCGATAGTCCGGATATGATCAGCTTCTGGCAACTGCAGTGACGTGCCCCTTGCTGCTGTGTAAGCCAGAACCCAGGCACCAAGTCCATTCACTGGTCCCAGCCCCATCCTTGCCTTATCCGGTTCTTGCTAGTCCGTTTTGAGGACTGTAAGAAAAGTGCATTAAGGGGCACCTGTTGAGAGGGCTGGCTTCATAGGTAGGATGCTGGGCCACAGGGCAGTGACATCTAGGTGGCAGCAGGGGACACTGGCCAACACCGTTGCTTCTCAGCAGTCATGGGGTGGATGTAAAGTCGGCGTGGCTCTCCCCAGCGCCACTGGCACATTCTAGCCATTGCCAACCTCCCTTAGTTGCCCAGCGCACGCCAGTGTGCCCAGGGAAAGCAGAGTCCCCTTACTGTTGTCACAGGATTGACTAGTAATTAGAAGGGAAATCTGCTGTGACAAATCAAATCTCCCATCATGCCTTCAGATTCTTACCAAGATGAATTGATGGGTTACCTGCTCCTCACAGTCAGGCTAGGCTGTCTGTTCGTCTCCTACCCGTTGACCCACCCACCTCTCGACCTGCCTATTACTACAAGTGCAGCAAATAATGGGGAGCTGACTTTAAAAGTGAACAAACAAATTTTATAAAACCCACAGCCAGCCTTCATCTCCTGTTTATTGATGGGGTGGTCATAGGATTTATCATATACAGTGCTCTTTGGGGAGTGAGAGGGGACACTCATATCTACACGGGGACAACCATTTAAACCAGGATGCCCCAGGAAAATGGGGCAAATGGAGCATCTCTCGTATGCCAGGCACGGTGCTTGAGTTGAGTGCACCCAGGTCAAGAATCTAGTTTTTTCTCTCGAGGGACCTGCAGTCTGGCAAGGAGGCAGGTGTATTAGCAAGTGCAGTAATACAGCATGAGCATTGAAATGGGTGTGAACAAGTATTGAGGTGGGAAGAGGCAATGGGGAGGGTAAGGTAGGGCTTTTTTATTATTTTTTAAGTAAGAGGAGGCAGAGACAGACTCCCGCATGCATCCTGACCAGGATCCACCCGGCAAGCTCCTACCAGGCAATGCTCTGCCTGGCTGGGCCATAGTTCTGTTGCTCGGCAACCAACCTATTTTAGTACCTGAGGCAGAGGCCATGGAACCATCCTCAGCACCCGGGGCCAACTTTGCTCAAACCAAGCCATGGCTGCAGGAGGGGAGGAGAGGGGGAGAGGGTGGAGAAGCAGGTGGTTGCTTCTCCCATGTGCCCTGACCAGGAATTGAACCTGGAACTTACACAAGCTAGGCCTGTGCTATACCACCGAACCAACCAGCCAGGGCCAGGGAAAGGCTTTTTAAAAGAAGGAAGCAGAGGCGAATTAACCTTTGAGCTATTGAACTTGCATCCACTGACCAAGTGGGACCTTGCCACTTGCCCTTGGAGTTGTCCGTGTAGACCTTGGTTGAGTCACATATTGGTAAAGACTGTATATTCCAAAAGTCATCCTTGAGATCATCCTATCCCAAAATTACTGTCTAGATCAACATTGACTGTGGGTTGTGGAAAAAAACCTTAAGTATGTGGGCAATGAGTTAGGCTGGGTGTAGGTGACTTCCCCGTGGAGTAAATGTAAAGTGATGGGTTATGTCTGAAGTCTGTCTTAATGTAAAAGCCAGGCAGTATAGGTTCTCATTCTAGTATCCTCCCTGTACTGGGGACTGTTGAGTTCCTCATCAGGGAAGTGGCAATGTCTGTGCATCTGTGTCCGTGTGCTGCAGACGCACTAAAATCCTCAGACTAGTGAGAGAGAAAACATTGATTTAGGTACTTGTTAGCGTGAAGCTGTATAGACCAAGAATTCCCAGACCTAGTTTGAGATCAACACAGTGCATTTATTATAAGGGTGCTGTGTGGGGGTGAAACTTGCCTTGATGTTTTGACCCAAAGAAATTAAGTCTTGAACTTTTCAGTCTCTGAAGCTCTGGACTTGATGGGCTGCAGCTGTGTCTGGTCCGGCCGTCTCCGACTGGGTCGGAAGCCAGGCATGATGTAGCGTGTGATTTCAAACAGTGGTCTCAGTCTGAATTCTCCTGTCGTAGGCTAAGTGGCCTGGATGAGGTTGGGCTGTTCCTGACTTGATGTTTTTCTCCCTGTCCAGCATTTATGCATTGCACTAATAAGAGCTGAACAATTTTTAAAATAGTTTTAAAAGGGAAAATGCCTAAGTCTGCCACCCAATACATATCGATTGTATTTTGCCTTGGCAAGCTTTTCTAGACCCCGGTCTGCATGCATACTTATAATAACATAGTTATAATTGTAGTGTATGCTGATTTTGTTTCATTCAGGTTTTACCATAGCCTGAAATTAAGTTCGGGGTGAGCTGGCGGGACCTGAAGGATTGAACGACAATGTCCTGACTACGGCTCTATCCTCGGTTTAATGACCCCCTAATGGTAGATGAGGGAAGTGGTCCGGAAGTCTAACCAAAGGGTAACGCAGATGCGGGAGTCTTTCAGGAACTACCTCCTCGCCCCAGTCTCCATCCACATCGCCGGTGGCACCAATGCTTGGTGCCTACCATTCCCCTTTTCTTCGGCCAGGTCACTCTTAGCTCACCAACGTGTCTTCTGTTGGGATGTTGGGATTTGTCAGAAAAAGGATCTTCTAATTTTTCTGAGCCAGTGGATTGACTTTTAAATTTTGCCTGGTCCTTCTGTGGACACGTGGTAAATCCTCTTCCTCTGTCTTGTACTCGGCCGTGAACTCAGCCGGCCTCCTCCCTCTAGAAGGCAGCCCTACCTTTTCCTCGCCACCCTTCACCTCCAGTCTGCGCCCGAACCCACCCCGGAGACTGTCGCGTTCACTCCTGGCCTTAGGCCTTTCTCATATCCTGAATTTTTTCTTCATTACCATGGATAATGGCTCTTCCTTCCTGCCACTCTTAGGGAGCTAGCTTTCTTAACCACCAGTGACGTGGCAGGAGCTGTTACAGACATTCTCAATGTGTGCCCCTTCCGACCACACTACCAGAGAGCTGTTTGTTCCCATTTACTAACGAGGAGACTGAGAGTTGGAATTTAAGAAATGTGTCCGAAGACACAGACGTAGCAAATGGTAGGATCCAGAGCTAGCTGATTTTAACTCCTGTCATTTTTCCGTGGGGCCAGGCTTGCCTCTGGTGTTGACACCTCTCAGGTACTCTGACAGAAGAGTAAAAAATGTACCGTGCTATGCTCGGCACATTTGCGTGGTGAGGAAGGGGTTTGTTAGTCCTCATCAGCTGTTTCCTGGTGGTAACTGTGGGCGAAGCTAGCCCATCCCAGGCGACTTAATTGTCTTATCAGACTCTTACCGGATCTTCTCTTGTGGATCTTTCTTAAACCCAGCTGACCGGAGTCACAGCGTGGTACCTGCCTGGGCTGGCCCACCCTGGCAGTATTTTACGCTTTGAACTTTACCCAGCTGCTGCTTCTATATGATGAATCATACAGAATTCATCCACTCAGAAGTAGTTTATTGAACACCTGTGTACCAAGCCAGCCCTATGCTGGGGCTGAATATTAGTTGGATCGAGGCTGTTAAATAAATTAAAGCTGTGATTCAGGCTTTAAATGTATTACAATAATGTTTTCAAAACTATTTTACCAGTTACTAAGGAAAAACTCCCCTTTTGCAGCAATAATTTACAACTGAAAGACATAGCAATAAAATAAGATTTTATCTTCATGAGTCAAAATGAGGTGTAAGGATGTATGGCTCTGATAAGTATTGTTTTTTCTATAAAACAAGTCTATACATTACTCCTGTGTGAAAAATACAGGGTTAAAATATTTTCCCTCCTGCAGAAACATATCTATTTTTAAATATGTTCTGTAAATAACATCTAAACCAATGGAGTAACTTGCACCATGGAAGTTAGGGCTGACTGTGTTGGGCTGCCGCAGACGGTATTTCTGGGAAAGTGAGCCTTAAGTGTCCCATATCACAACATGAAAACTGTGTGCTGGCCCTGGCTGGTTGGCTCAGTGGTAGAGCATTGGCCCAGTGTGTGGAAGTCCTGGGTTCAAGTCCCAATCAGGGCTCACAGGAGAAGCACCCATCTGCTTCTCCACCCTTCCACCCCTTCTTCTCCCTCTCTCTCTGGCGCTCGCTCTCTCTCTCTCTCTCCCTCCCCCTCCCTCTCCCTCCCTCTCCCTCCCCCTCCCCCTCTCCCTCCCCCTCCCCCTCCCCCTCCCTTCCCCCTCCCCCTCCCTTCCCCCTCCCCCTCCCCCTCCCCCTCCCCCTCCCCCTCCCCCTCCCCCTCCCCCTCCCCCTCCCCCTCCCCCTCCCCCTCCCCCTCTCCATCTCCCTCTCCCTCTCCCTCTCCCCTCCTCCTCCTCTCCCATAGCCATGGCTAAAATGGTTTGAGCAAGTTGGCTCCAGATGCTGAGGATGGCTCCATGGCCTCGCCTCAGGTGCTGAGATGGCTCAGTTGCTGAGCAAGGGAGCAGGGACCCCAGATGGGCAGAGCATCGCCTGGTTGGGGGCTTGCCAGGTGAAATCCAGTTAGGGCACATGCGGGAGTCTGTCTCTCTGCCTCCCGGCCTCTCACTTCACTAAAAATAAAAAATAAAATAAATAAATTTAAAAAAGAAAACAGTGTGCTGCCTTTGGAGGCGCAGTGGGCAGCCCAGGCGGCTCTGGTCTCTGTGATAGTCCCCGCCACTCAGTGCAGTCACTTTGTCCTCTCGGCTGAGGAGGAGCCATACGCCCCCTGTGACGACTCCTTTACGTTGTCTGATGTTCAAGAGTAATGTGTAAACACTGGCCGCAGTCGCCCTGGATGTCTTGTGGGGCAGGAACAAATTCCCCTTACCCTCAAAGTTCTGGCTGGTGCAATAATCAAACATAAGACACGTTAGCAAGAGAAAATAACCAAATTTATTACATACATATGTATGGGAACCTGCATACGTGAAAGAGGTTCAGAGATAGAAAGGGGACATGTGGATACATAAGATGTTCTGAGCTTGGGATGAGGTAATGTGCCTTGGGGGTTCCATGGGTCATTGTGGGACGTTAAGAGCAGGTGCTTAGTAAATAGAAATTTGTTTGTCCTGGCCTGTGAACAGGCAAAGGGAATTATTATCTATAATCTTTTATTATAGGCAAGGTCCCTAATTCAGTTTCTTGTAGGTACTTAAGGGAGGGGCAGAAGTTTCCCTTGAGCCCAAAGCTAATGTTGCCTTTAGCTCAAAACAATCTGCATACCAGAAGCACATCTTGGGGTGATTCACTCAGAACCCCCATAGTTCCAATTATGACAGACCCCAAAGCTGTTTATCTTCCCCCAGCATTACCAAATGCCTTCTAACGGTGCGAAAACGTTTCCTTTTTCTAGGATTAGGGCAGATAAAGAAGCAGAGTGCATCAAGTCCCCAAGTACCAGCAAAGCACAACCTAGTCCAGAAGAGACATGTAAAAACAGTCAGATGATACAAGGTCTCATTTTGCGTGGCGGAGAGCCTCTCTATTCTAGCGGGAAAGCAGTGGACTTCTAGCATTTTCTGATAGATCAGCTTCCTGCTGACTTGAGGATTAGCAGCTCCTCTTCTGTGATTGGCATTGTCAGCTGCAAGGCCCTGGAATCCCATCTCCGTTCTGCCCTGTACTGGCTGTGTAGCCTTGGGTGAGTTACTTAGCTTTGCTGCGTGTCTTTATGTATAAATTGAGAATAATAACTATGCTCCCCACTCAGATGCGTTGGTGGACTCAGTGGAGGAAGGCACATAAAGCCGCTGACATGCGGACTCGTGGCATGCAGCACGTGATACAGTGAGCGATGGTGGCCAGGAGTTGAGACCGGCAGCTGCTCAGCAGCCGGGATGGGTGGTGCGTCCCCTGGTGGCTCCTTCCAGCTCTGGGTCCCAGGCAGGTATCCTGGGACTACTAGATGGTCAAGAAATTCTCATGAACTCTGACAATCTTGGCTGAACTGATTCACGGGTGTGTGGCCTCCTGCCCTTCCCAAACGGAGACAGAACTGTCACTGCTGCTGGAAGTCAGGCTTACTCCCTTCCCTGGAGGTGACAGGCAAAGGACTTGGAGCCTGGACGGAAGGTTGGGTCCAGGTGGGTGAGGAGCCGGCACAGACCTCTGCTGGCCGGCCAGCCTCCGCGCTCTCCGTTTGTTCCTGGTGCGGGGCATCTGTCTGCCTGGGCCTGAGGAAACAAGGCTCTGCCAAGGGGAAATCAGACAGAAGCCGTAATTAGGTGCTTCCCCATGTAAATGCTGTGGAGTTATTTCTTGTGGTACAGAAGGTAGAAGAAAGTGCTCCAGGATTAAGAAGAATGTCTTAATCCGGACCAGAGGAACAGCTAGTTTTATTTCCCTGAATGTTCGTTTCTGTAGCTATAGATTAGACGGGCTTGTGTTGACCCCCTGCTGCTTGGAGTAAGGAAACCAAGTGACACGTGTTTGCTGGGTCCCCCGGTTCACGAGGGCATGTGGGGTGAGGAGAAGGAAAAGCCCAGCAGGAATGCTTCAAGGGATTATTTTACCTATTAATTAATTTTCTATTAAAATGTTTTCATAACTTTTCCTGGACTTACTATTCTTATTTTAAAATAGTTTGGAAATTGGCTTTGGCCAGTTGGCTCAGCAGTAGAGCGTCGGCCTGGCATGCGGGAGTCCCGGGTTCGATTCCCGGCCAGGGCACACAGGAGAAGCACCCATCTACTTCTCCACCCCACACCCTCTCCTTCCTCTCTGTCTCTCCCCCTCCATTGGAGCAAAGTTGGCCTGGGCGCTGAGGATGTTCTCTGTGGCCTCTGCCTCAGGCGCTAGAATGGCTCTGGTCGCAACAGAGCGATGCCCCAGAGGGGCAGAACATCGCCCCCTAGTGGGCATGCTGGGTGGATCCCGGTCAGGCGCATGTGGGAGTCTGCCTCCCCGTTTCCAGCTTCGGAAAAATGAAAAAAATAAAAATTAAAAATAAAATAAAATAGTTTGGTAATTTCTTTTAATATTCTCCAAGCACTAGCCAGTTTAAAAAAGGGGGATGGGAACTTTGAGGCAAGAGCCTGTTTAAAATTTAAGAAGTTAATACTTCACCTTAGTCTAGTGCCTTTGTGAGGTACAGATACAGATACAGCAGTGGGGAAGCCACAGGTCCACATCTGTCCTCCTAGGGTCTGTTTGTTTGTTTATTTATAAGTAACATACAGTTCACCCATTGAAAGTTTACAGTTAAATTCATCACCACTATCTAATTTTATAACATTCTTATTACCCCCCGAAAGAAACCCTGTGCCCATTAGCAGTCACTCCCCATATCTCCCCAGGCTCCCCAGCCCCTGCCAACCACCATACGCACTTTCTGTCCCTACACCTCTCCTATTCTGGACATTTTATATAAATGCTCCCCAGGCCCTGCCAGCCACCATACGCACTTTCTGTCCCTACACCTCTCCTATTCTGGACATTTTATATAAATGGACTCATACAAGATAGCGGTAGTTTGTGACTGACTCCATTCTCTTAGTATAATGTTCTCAAGATTCATCCACTTTGTAGCTTGTATCTCTTTTTACCACCAATAGTCTGTGTGTGGACATACCACAGGCTCCCTGTATATTCATCAGTTGATGGATATTTGGGTTGTTTCCACTTTTTGGCTATCTGAGTAATGCTGCAATGAGCATTCTTGTGCATGTTTTTGTGTCGACATATGTTTTCATTCCTCTTGGTATATTCTTTGGAGTAGAATTGCTGGGTCATATAATTCCATGTTTAATGTTTTGAATAACTGCTCAAATTTTCCAAAGTGGCCGCACTAGTTTACATTCCTACCGGCAAGGCATCAGTGCCCCAATTTCTCCCATCCTCACCAACACCTGTTATTATGTGCACTTTTTATTATAGCCGTCCTAGTGGGTGTAAAGTGGTATCTCATTATGGTTGGATTTGCACTTCCCTGATGACTAATGACGCTGAGTATCTTTTCATGTGCTCATTGTCCATTTGTGTAACTTCTTTGAAGAGCCATCTGTTCAAATCCTTAGTCTATTTTTTGATTGGGTTGTCTGTTTATTACTTAGCTGTTAGTTTTGGGGGTGGTTTTTTTTTTTATAGTTTCAGCTCTTCTATTTAGCTGTGATCCATTTTGGTTAATTTTTGTGTGTGGTGTGAGGAGGGGTCCAACTTCATTTCTTTGCATGTGAATTTCCAGTTGTTCCAGCATCATTTGTCAAAAAGAATGAGAGAAAATACTTGCAAATCATATATGTAATAAGGGGACTTGTATTCTTTCAATTAAAAAAATTAAATATTATAATGTAAGTTAGGGCTGAAAAGAGAATAAGTAGGAAAGGAAAAGTCATTCTAAATTAGTGATTTGACTTTGGGTGGTGGGCACACAATGCAATACAGATCATGTATCAAAGAACTGTACACTTGAAACCTGTATGATCATATTTACCAATGTCACTCCCATAAACTTAAGAAAATAGTGAAAACTATACATTTTTAAATCTCTTCCCTTTTCTACATAAAACCTGCAGGTGCTGGGTTCCTTTTCTTCCTCTTCTAACTAAGTCGGGTGATGGAAAACTCTGCCATGCTTTTGGCTGTATTTTCTGCTGGTTGGGGCCAAGTTCAGTCTACCACCGAAAGATGTTTGTGTTTTCCAACCCAGCAGACCCCTAAACACCATGAAATATAACCTCATGCTGCCTCTCTGCATATTCTTCTTAGTCAGAAATGTGTCTTAAGACAGAGTTATACCTCCCTGCTGAGAGCTTCCCGGAATAAGAGCGCCTTCATTCAAATATCGGATGTCTTCTGATGAGGCTGATTGTTGGCAGCGCTGATTCATAACGTTTCAGGTAACTTAAGCTTGGAGCAACCCCTTCGGAGCCTGGGTGGAGCACAGGGCGCATCTGCCTTAAGTAGCATCTCCCTACACCCCCCACCCTGCCCCCGACTCGGGCCAGTTTCAGTAACTCTTCTTGGTTTTTCTTTTTTCTTTTCTTTTTTTTTTTTTTTGCATATTTCTGAAGCTGGAAACAGGGAGAGACAGTCAGACAGACTCCCGCATGCGCCCGACTGGGATCCACCCGGCACGCCCACCATGGGGCGACGCTCTGCCCACCAGGGGGCGATGCTCTGCCCATCCTGGGCGTCGCCATGTTGCGACCAGAGCCACTCTAGCACCTGAGGCAGAGGCCACAGAGCCATCCCCAGCGCCCAGGCCATCTTTGCTCCAATGGAGCCTTGGCTGCGGGAGGGGAAGAGAGAGACAGAGAGGAAGGCGCGGCGGAGGGGTGGGGAAGCAAATGGGCGCTTCTCCTGTGTGCCCTGGCCGGGAATCGAACCCGGGTCCTCCGCACGCTAGGCTGACGCTCTACCGCTGAGCCAACCGGCCAGGGCTCTTCTTGGTTTTTCAGTATGTATGTTGCTAAGTGTGAAACTGAGGTAATTTTAACTGAAATTTCCACAAAAGCAAACCATGCCATGTGTTACTGATGTCTGCTTAGTTTGGTTTTTATCAATGATTTGAAAAAAATATTAATTAAGAAGCTGCCTACAATATCTTGAACAGAATATTTGGACTGTTCCACATTTGGATAATCTAATATCCAATAGGAATTATATTTAACGTTTTGTCTAAAGTATGCAACCTGTACAGGCTATAATAATTCTGAGAAGAATGCTTGGTTAGCATAAGTTTGTAATCACATGCCGACGGAACTGAGAAACAGGTCAACATAAAGGAATGTATTTAATTAGGATGGACGACTGTCTTTGTTGACAGCTGAGTTTTGGTCTCTTCTCAGTGTTTTCAGCGGACACACCTGCCAATGTGAGAGTCCGTTGCCTTCAAGAGAACCACTAGAACTACATGGTATGGGAAATCCAGCCGAGTTCTTCCTCCATTTCCAGTGAAGAGCGATGAGAGGAGACCCTGTGAAATACAGTACTTCCTGTGGTTCAGGCTTTATGTATGTAGGAAATCGTGTTTTAGTTGTATTTTATCATCCCCACCCCACTCAAAGAAAAGGAAGGCATAATGAGGGTGTCATATAAATACAGTTGGGTAACATCCATTTCGCAGATTGCGTATATTTAAGACACACGAAGATACTCCGCATTGCCCTCCTTTTTGTTTTCCTTTGGTTCGATGCTGCTTATTTCTGTTTGAAACCTAAGCAAAAAGCAGAAATGGGCTCATGAGAGCATGAATTTGAGGGAGCAGAGACATATGGTTTGAGATGCTTCTTGATATCAGTTTGTACTTCTGTGCTGATTACATTTTTTTTAACCATGTGTAGTGGAATACGAGCCCCATACATAAGGAAGATCTTCTATGAAAAGGTTTTTGGCCAACATAAATATACATAAGAAACATGTATGTTGTATACTAATAGTATACTATTCAGCGCACAAGTAATAGAGTAATAAACATGAAATAGCCACATCTATCTCTGATATTTGCTTTATTAACTTAATTCACACACACTTAAAATACTATTTAAAATTCAAATGTAATATTAACTTTGAATACTCTTTTTCCCACTTAGTTTGTAAAGCAAATTTATTCAAACTCAGAGCCACATTTATATCATCTAAGTCAGTTTTTCAGGGTTTATCACCTTCATTTCCATCATAAGAGACAGCAACTTTTATATCCATATAATGGTGCGGTCACTGGGTCTTTTATTCAAGGCCAAGCACTTAAATTGTGAGGTCATTTACCCCAAGAATAATTGTTCAATTTCCCCATTAAATTTATTTTCCCTTTTTATTTTAAACTAAGTCTGACCTCTGTAAGCATCTAAAATTGACATTGAGTCTGAGAGAGTTGTGTCTTCTCCAAATAGTACTTTGTCGCCCAAATTAAAGTAATTGAAAGAATGATTCATAATATAATTATATAAGCTCAACTATAAGACAGTGTTGTAAGGTATTTTTCCCCACGGAGAAGGAAGGAAGAGGGCTAGAGCCACAAAGTGTGGAATAACAAAAGGCTTTATTGAGTACAGAGCGCGCATCCCGCCCGGCAAGGTTCCCTGGCCCCGAGGTAAGATGGAGGCCAGGGAAGTTGCACGGGTTAAACCGTGTGGGAGATATTTAAAGGGGTCCCTCTAGGGAAGTCGAGCTAACATGACTTGGTGAAATCCCACTGGCTGGTAGATGGTTGCTTTTTTTCCAAACGGTTCCTGTGAAGCCTCTTGGCGCGCTTGACTGTGGGCGGTCCTAGCCAAAGTTCGCGGGTCTGAGTTCCCCACGTGACCATCCCCCATTATCCACCGACCTTACAAGTGTCTTCTCTTATGAAGATAATTTTAGAGAAAAAAGTGTATTTGGACATACGTGGTCCATGTTTCTGTGTATTAACATGTAAGACAGGCCAACTGGCAAAGATTAGGGGAATCACCATATTATTTCTGTAGCATCAGTGGTTCCTAGGCACTGTTCTAGGCTGTTTACATGTATTTCCTGCTTTATTCTCTCTACAACCCCGTAAGGTAGAGAGCATTATTCCCATTTTGTAGATGAGTAAGCTCAGGCTCAGAGAGTATGAGAAACTTGCCCAGCACAATACAGATATTGGGCAGTGGGGTTGAATTTCAACGCTGTCCAGCCAACTTAAGCCTGTGTACTATGGGTGGCCCCACGTGGCCTGGCTGGGTGCAGGGCAGTGGGCGTAGAAGCCCTGACTTAGCCCAGGTGGGCACTGCACTGCCCAGCCAGCGGGCCTCCCCCGCCCTTCCAGCTTCCTCCAGCCTCTGCTTTCTCCCTTGCTGAGCCCAGCGGGGCTTTGGCTGCAAACAACAGAAATTCCTGTAGCTACTTTAAGCAGAAAGGGGTGTGTTAAAGGATGTTAGGTGGTTCACAGAATTTCTGGGAAGGACCAAGCGTCAGACTCGCATGTTGTGGAGCCAGGAAAACTGCCAAACCACATGGTGGGACTGTTCTAGCAGAAAAACCACACTACGTCGGCTCAGTGCTCAGGCCGGGGACTTGCGGGAGGAACCGCTGGAGCTGTGCCCCTCCCATCGGGCTCACCACAGGCTGGGACCCAGCGGCGAGCCCCGCCTGCTTCGGCCTCCGGGTCCGATCGGTGAAAACAAGCTGCCCAGTCTGCTCTCTGGATGCAAAGGAGGATGAAAAATGTGGTTTTTCTGACTTTTCCACTAAATGGGAGCTGCTGAACCAATCAATATACAGTGTCCACCGCACTTAACTCACTCCGGTCCTAGCGCCAACCTCGCTGCACCGCACGAGGACCAGACGGGCGGCACTGGTCCTCACTAGGCCCCTTGGTGGATACAGAGAGACGTTCCCCTCATAGTGCTGCGACCTGTGTCACCTTGTCCTGCCGCTCTGACTGTAGTTGTCACAACCAACAGTGGGGCTACCCTGAGGGTCCGCCTGGAAACACTACTCACCTCCCAAAAGGAACCTCACTCCGTGGAGGTGTCCATCAAGCATGACGGTGTTTTCCTCAGTTAGGTTTTGCAACAGAAGCCTTTCGTCTGGAGTCAGCTGCCCTAGTGAGATCACCTCCGGGGGGAGCTCCAGCGAGGGGCAGAAACTCCCCCCCCACGCCCACTTCTATCCCCCGAAGCCTCTGAACTCAGCGCTTTATGCGTCGGGGGCCCCACATCCTGCGCAGGATGATAACAAACATGAAAGAACATGTGCAAGAAGGGTCAGCATCTTTCTTCTTTATAAGAAAGACATTGTTCTGCTTTCCTCAAAGACATGCCTAGAAGTGAAGTGCCTGAGACTTGCCATATATTTTCTATTTCATTACAGTAAACTCAATGATAGTCGATGCCTTCAGCTGTAATCAAACTATAAGAGTCAGTGAGTCTATAAAAATTTTAAGTTAAAAAGAGACATACAGTTTGTACTTCTTTGGCGCTTCATGGTTTCAGTTGCTCTGAGAGCATCACGTGGAGGCCCAATTCTGAAAATAACAGAGACTCGCAGGCAATATGTTTACTGGAGGAACAGTATGCAGGTGGAAGGAGCAAGGACCCAAGAATTAGCGATCATCTGCTTATCAGCTGGGCGACTTGAGGCAAATGTAATTCATGTTTCTGAGTACTTCCTAGTCAGTAAAATTGGAAAAGATACAAACAGGGTTAAGACCCTAAGAGTTGTAAGAAGTAAGTGTTCAAATTCTGGACAGAGTGTCTGGCACACAATTTTTGAATTTTAACTTCCTGTCTTTTTAAGAAACCACAATCCCACTGGTGGGTCATTTCACCCACAGCTCTTGCTGCCTACATGGGTTTCTGTGTGTCTGAGTTTGGTGATTACAGGGCTGGTTGACATCATCAGGTGAACAAGCAGATCAAAATTCAACTCGAGAGGACTGGGGAAAAGAGAACCAAACCGGGTTGTTGGACTTCCTTGTTCACTGTGACTGAGGTTTAGAATGGACACAGCGTGGGAGATAGTCATCACGAAGGACCTTGGTTTGTATTTTTCTGCCGTCTTGAAGTCTTGATTTGGTCAGGGACTTGCATTCTCTGTATTAATTTTCCTTCAAAGTTCATTTAGCAGCAACAAGAAAAGGAGTCATTTGCATTTTAATTGGGCCATTCGCCTTCCCCTCTCCCCACCCACAGCATTCTCTCTCCACAGCCAGATGTCGTTCCTGCATCTTGGTGACACACGCATCCATGTCTGTGACTCTTCAGTGGTGCCAACCCAACCACAAAGTGCCTTGATAAACTCTTCCAGGGCCACATGGCCTCAGAACTGAAAAAGCCAGAAAAATTCTCAGCTAAAGTGGCACGTGACCCCTGCAGCTCCAAAACATTCAAAACTTGGAGTTTTGTAAATTAAAATCACTCATGGCAAAAGTTGACTACGTGCATTGGCATTCCCAGAGGTTCACACTATATAGACTCTGTTCCTAACCCAAGAATCTCATTCTGGAAAGGGAAATTTTCTAAGTGGATGGAACATGTCTCAGAGGAACAACTTAGACATTTCTGGAGGACAGATGTGTGAGAGCAACTCAGCGAAGTCTGGTGCCATGGCTAATTCATTGTCTTCCAGAAAGAAACTGAGGCAGTAGTTCAGTGGCAACGGTTGATTTTGTTCCGGCTGGAAGCTCAGTGGAAATTGAGGCGATGCTGTGTGTGCGCATAACACAGGACTGACACAGAAAGCAGGTAAAGCAACCCTGCACTCAGTCTTGCAGCCTCAGTAATTCTGACATGTGCTTGTAAGAGGCGTGGGGGTGGTATGAAATATTTACAGCCAGCCTGGCGGGGATTAGCATATGCAGAGGTCGAGTTCAGCAAAATGTAGGACACGGAGAAACACGTAAGTGGGGAAAACGTGCCTCATTGTCGTTGGGAGAAAGGCAAAATTTCGGATATAAATTCCCATTTCTTTTGAAAGGTGTAAGAGGGGCTTCACTGCATACCCTTACTTTCTCAAAAAAAAAAAAAAAAAAGAGAGAGAGAAAAGGTACGTCAGATGTTTCTGGAACTGTACTGTTAATACAAAGGAATATTGAGAAGAGATGACATCTGTCCTCCTGTTGCCTAGGCTGTGGTTGGGAAACTCTCTCAACATCACCCGATTTTCTTAGATTGCAGCTGTAGCGTCCCTGCATAGAAAAGGGTGACCCTGTGCATTCGTGGCCCTTTCTAGGTCAGTTTCGCCCTGTGACCTCCGCTAGGTTGTTTTGGGGTTTTTTTTGTATTTTTCTGAAGTTGGAAACGGGGAGGCAGTCAGACAGACTCCTGCATGCGCCCGACCGGGATCCACCTGGCATGGCCACCAGGGGGCGATGCTCTGCCCATCCGGGGCACTGCTCTGTTTCATCCAGAGCCATTCTAGCACCTGAGGCAGAGGCCACAGAGCCATCCCCAGTGCCCGGGCCAACTTTGCTCCAATGGAGCCTTGGCTGCGGGAAGGGAAGAGAGAGACAGAGAGGAAGGAGAGGTAGAGGGGTGGAGAAGCAGATGGGCACTTCTCCTGTGTGCCCTGGCCAGGAATCGAACCCGGGACTCCACGCCAGGCCGACGCTCTACCACTGAGCCAACCGGCCAGGGCACCGCTAGGTTTTGTTTGTACCCCCAGTGAACCAGCCACAGACCTCCTGTGCTGGGTGGTTTCCCCTCAAGCCGACAAACCCTGGGAACAGGGGTCTCCTGTATCCCTGCTGCTCGGCTTCTGGTGCCAAGCCAGAGAGCCATCTTTGTCTGAGTTCTTTCTGCAGACATTTCAGCCGAGAGGCAGGCGAGCTCACCAGGCAAGCCTGTCTCTCTCCCCAGGAGAGGGGCATCTCTGGGTTTGACTGAAACCCCCTGAAGGCTTGTGAGCACGCCATTTGATCAGTGCATAGGGCACAGAGTTTCACAGCCAGCGGCTGAGGATGTGGGGGGTGGAAGGGGTTTTGAGCTGCCTATGTGCATGTGTGTCCATTGATTTTTTCCATATTTTTGTTTCAACACTTACCCTGGGTAGAAGCAAACGTTTTTCTCAGACACGTTTTTGAACAGCAGATGAAAGGGCCAGCAGTATGCAGACATGAGCACGCGGCCTCTCCCGGAGCACGGTCCTGTTTCTGCTGTCGGCGGGAGGCTTTCCTCTTTACGGGGCACTTCAGACCAGTGCTCTGTTCAGAAGCCCGGCAGTCAGCCTCGTGTTCTAGGGAGAGTTCCTGGCGGTGGCTCTGGCAGGGGCTGCAGCCATCTCAATGTGCATGTGTTGGAGGAGCCTTTGGACGGAGCAGAGGGGCCCCGAATGTGCCCCTGTGGCTTGCAGAGGCTCAGGAAATCTAAGACTGAATCCTTGTGAGGCAAACAAGTAGGTTTTGTTTATGCTGGAATTTATTTTTTCCAGGCATTTTCTAGGTTTCAGAACACCGTGTTTATGAAACTGAAAGCTTTCAGAGTTGGTCCCTTCTGGAAGAGGGCGTTGGTGTGCCCTGCCGCAGCTGTGGCCGCCCTGCCTGGAGCAGGCACACGTCTCAGGTGTCACAGTCGGCCGTGTGCAAGGGTCGGCTTCTCCACTCCGGCTGCCGTTGCGTGGATGGGAGAGCGCCTTGTGTGCCTCAGGTGTGGAGGCCTGACCCCCACATCCCCGGGGTCGCCACGTGCTGTGAGCAAGAGGTGAACAGGTACACACACCTGTGCCGTCTCTGTGTTGCCTCCAACCCGGGGCACCGGCTCTCCTGGCCCAGCAAGAACACCCTGTGAGCTAGGTGTGGCCGTCTAGCTCCTTCTGATCCCTTCTGGTGTCCTAATTCAGGTGCACCTGTGTTTAGCCTGGGCTGGCCCTGATTTGAGCGTCACTTTAGCCAGGCTGTGACCTGCACGTGTTCAGTTGTTTTCTTTAAGGATCCCCGAGTGTTCGCTGATTCCTCCTCTCTGGAGGCCATGTGCTGAGGGCTCCTCAGTACGAGTGTTTCATTTGGGGAGAAGTTAAACTGAAATCAAGATGCTGGGGGAGGGAGGGTCCCAGGATGGGTGGGGCAGTCTACATGAGTGTGACGTAGGGTAGAGGCGTGGACCTCCTACCCGTATCAGCAGGTGTTTACTGAGGGTCCTTGTGCTAGTTGTCTTGACGGGAGGTACCGTTTGTGTGTCACTGTTGGTTGGCAAGCGTGGGAAAGATGTGGCTGGCATGGGAGGAAAAGGTGGGTGAGGACGGGCAGTACCACTGGAGCCAGGATGGGGCACAGCAACCTGCCATGAAGGTTAGAGGAGACCAGTGGAGTGGCCAGGACAGTGGGGTCCGCCAGTCGAAGGGCTCAGTGGCCACAGCCAGGAGTTTACTTTTGATCCAGAGAAACTCTGGGAGTCAAAGGATTGGGACATTTATGGCATTTGATGCCTACTAGGGAGGTAACATGGGAAGCCGAAATGCGGTCCCTTTCCCCTGGACGGTGTGCAGAGGAAAAGGGAAATTCTGGAGGGTTTGCCGGAGCCGAGCAGAGGTGCCCGTGGGGCTGAAGGGGGTGCCCGGGGCGAAGGAGAGGGTCAGAGGGCAGCGACACCTTCAGCTGCAGGTGTCAGCCCCTGCACGGAGCAGGGAACCTGCTGGTGGGTACACAGAGCTGTGGGGTTGAGAAGTGAAGTCGGAGAAAGAACCCTCTGGAGAGCATCCTGGGCATCACCCTGGGTGTTTCCGAATTCTCCCCCCCCCCCCCAGGTATGATGGTGAGCCGGTGAAAAAAACAGAGAGAGAGAGAGAGAGAAGGAGAGAGGGAGAGAGAGGAGAGACCTCTAAGGTTCGCCTGAGGCTCCAGGTCTCTGGCGATAGCCTTGTCTCTGATCGTGCTAGCTCAGGCTTCTCCTTTGATTTTTAAAGTAGCCTTACACTTCTTTTTCTTCCTTCCAAACCTGACAGGAAGTAATTTGGAAAACACAGTAGACGAAGCCCTTGGCCCTGCCGAGGGGGAAAGGGCAGCTCCCTTCCCAGTAGAAGCCCTGATCTCGGAGACACACGGCGTCACCCACAAAGATGGCCGAGATGGTTTCCAGCGGTGGGTGTTTTGTGCAGCTCCCCCGGGAGCTGGAGGGGCAGCCCCTTTGGGGACACACAGTGCTGACTGCTGGGTTTTTAAGACCGCCCTCTGCGGAGTGCTCTGCCTGCCTTCCCACTTTCCCCGTTGTCACTTTCAGTGAAGCCAGGCATTTTGGGAACCAGGACAAGCTGTGTGTAATTTGGTTAGCGATCTAAATAAGGCAGAAGAGCAGAGAGGCAATGTCAGTGTGAAGAAATAGGGGAAGAGCCAGTAGGTTTTCTGGTTTTCTACAAGAGTCACTATAACCACGATCCACTGACTGCCCAGTATGTGCCCAGTTTGAGGATGATCTATTTTTCATCTATTTTAGCAAAAACTAAATGCACAATACATATTCAGAGGAGGGCGCTGAGGCTTAGAGATGTTTGGGTTAGTCACCTAGCTAGTAAGGGGGGGGCGGGATTAACCCACGGTTGTGTCATTCATTGAAGCTTACCCTTTTTTCACAAAATATGCCACCACCATACGAGGTTCCACAGAGGACTCGCCTGGAGCGCCTGCGGCAAGTGGAGCACATCGAGAGTCTGGTGCCAGAGAGGAAAGAATGTAGCATTTGGGAACAGGCAGACATGAACATCAACTCTCCCCCTCCTGTGATTTAGGGACGCTACTGAGACTAAGACTCCAAGCTCTCTCCCGTCACCGGCAGGGCGCCCGGAAGCCTCTTGCCCTCTCTGGGCGCTCTGAAATCTGTGCGTGAACTATGCACAGATGGTTGCGGTTAAAGGAATTTTTGAAGCTTTTTTTTTTATTATTATTTACTTTAAAAAAATGTTTTTAATTACAGTGTAATATTTCGTATTAGGTTCAGGTGTACTGCACAGTGGTTAGATGGTCGTATACTTCACACAGTGTGGCTGATGTTTCCGGTACCCACCTGGCACCATACAGAGTATTACAGTATTATTATCGACTGTATTTCCTGTGCTGTCCTTTACATCCCGGTGACTATTGTATAACTACCAGTCTGTACTTCTCAATCCCTTCACTTTCTTCTCCCAGGCCCCTCTGGCAACCGCGCCCTCGTGAACTAGCCCGATCTGCTGATCTCAGAAATTTTTGAACCCAGTTTATTTTCTTGTGGAGTCTGATATTATTTTTGATCCTGAGATGAGGAACACCCTGCACAAACTTTTTTTCAGAGGTCATAAAAGTTAAACTTGAGTTGGTCAGTGCTGGGAGGACCCCACATTCTTCGTTGGTTGAGTAAAAACCAGAGAGACTCGACCCTCCTGCCCACCCTCCCGCAGGACTGGAAGTTTCACGCTTTGGCGTCGCTCTTACTGCCAGAATTTGCATTGTTACCGGCCAGCCAGGCACATTCTTGTGTCTTTTGTTTTTAAACTGTTTTAGATAACTTTAAGACCTGGAAGTCACCATTGCCTGATTCCCATGGGAAATCTCCAATTATTTAGAGGAATTCTTCTTGTGGGAAACAAGGGGGGAAACAAATAACTGATTGTTTGGAGGCTTATAGAAAGAAATGTCCATACATGACCCGGCTTCCTCACCAGTGCTTCTGAGAGCCAAGGTTTTGTAAATCAAGTCCCAACCTCCACAGAACCAGAACCAGACGTGAATCCAGGAGAGGTTCTTCCTGGGAGAGATGAGAAATACCTTCGAAGTACAGCGAGCCCAGGTGTCATTGATGGTATAGTGTAGCTTTTGATAGATTTCTTCCTCCAAGGGCTCGCTCCACCCTTCCCCACTTGAGTAAGAAAGGCTAATAATTTTTAATCATGTTGCAGACTTGGTAAGCATGGGGAACTGTCTTTTTGTTGAAGAGGAACTATCTTGAGATCTGGATATTATAGACTGGGTGAAGAAAACTTTTTAAACTGAGCACTGCAGGGAATTCTGTTGCGGCTGCTAAACTGACAAGAGCAGAAGGAGAAGGGAAGGGAAGGAGTTGGTTAGTCACAGACTGCTTTGAAAGAAACCACATTTCCAGTTCATGCAAATTTCACCAGTCCTTCTGAAGCACACTCGCAGCCAGTCCCGCGGTGCAGACCCTGCGGTGCGTGTGCACTCTGTTCAGGTGACCGAGGCAGCCTCGTGTCATCGCCTCCCCTGGGTCACTCAGCACCTGGGCAAGAGTCGACATCTAAGCTCTTTCTCCTGATGTGCGGGAACCACACCCAGAACTCTGCCTCCTGCTTCTGTGCCCTGTGGCGTGTCTCTACAGGCCACGTGCATTTGGGGTGCACATCACCCAGGGACGTCATGATGGGGTTATTAAACACCCACATCACCTCCAGTTTCTGAAAACCAAGTGAATGGCAACACTTTCTTATCTGACAATGTCAGTGTAGCAGAAATAAAATACAAAGGGTTGGAGATCCCAACCCTTGCCCACTGCTTTTGTTTCCTTGTGTGAAGTCTTAGTGGAACTGTGACAGTGGCCCATGTCACGCTTGTCCAGTTCGTGTCCTTTCCAGAATGCCTGTTAACAAGAATTCGACACGTTCTGCTCACAATGGCGGTGCCAGGTCAGGTGCACCGGCCTTGAGGCGCTTGTCTCTGGATGCAGCCGCCGTAAGGGGTAGCCCACTTTTCTTTTTTCAACGAAGGGAGTGGGAGCATGGAATTATGGGACATTTCAAAACTGAGAAGCAGCCTCTAAGAGTCTCCCTCAAACCCACTTCTCTGGAAAGTCACTTCTGGGTACCGGCGCATGGTGACACCTCCCTGTGGAAATCCTGGAGCCCTGACTGCTTTTATCCATTGCTTCCCATTTAGCACGTGGCCCTGCAAAGGTGGGAATCTTTTTTCATAGGGACAGGGTCTCATCTGGCCCATGACTTTGCACAACATGTGTGCTTAGAGGAGACACTCAGTTACTTGTTTGTTTCTGGTCTTAAAAGGAAGCTAATCTCTCAACACCAGCAAGACCATATACTGAAGCTGTCTACAGGGCTGCTCAAAAAATTGATTTCTAGAGAGCCCAGGGCCTTGAGAGGCCTGAGAGAGGGGTCTCGAGCTGCAGGTGGCTGGTGACACTGGCTAAGGAAACCACTTGTTCCTTCTGCCCAGATGAGCATGAGTTAGTACTGACACTCAGGGTCTGGGTGCTCAGGTCTGTGGCAGGAGTCCCAGGAGTGAGTTCAAGTTGTAATAGGATTGGATTTAGTTTCCAAAACCACAAATGTCTGCATTTTCTATGCAGGAAGAAACTACTTCTGACTCAAAGGATTGATTGGACTGACAAGCCAGGCTAAAGAGTGGGGGCTGAGTGCTTCTCACATGATGGAGACCCCGGCTGGTAGGGCTGAGTGGTTTGTCCTCGGCTAGGGGCCAAGGAGGCGCCATGCATTGGAGTAAGGGTGTGCTTGGTCCACGTTTCTGAGAGAGTCTGAGAGGTGCACTTGGCCGTGTGGCTCATAAAGACGTCCTGTTCCTCTGAGGTTAGAGTCTCCTCGCCCCAAGGAGATTGGTCTTTTTCTCTATCTACTTTTAGGAGAAGCATGTTTAGCTTATTGAATGGACTGACCTGATCCTCATTCATGGGCCTTGATTCTGAAAAGCTGGCCTGTGGTGACCACTGGCCCTGAGAGACACGTGTCCTTGCCCAGGACCCAGCTCTGGGGCACACCGACGTGCACTTCCTGTTCGGTTTCACTCCCTGACCTAGTGTGGCTTTCATCGCTTCCCTGCATCCTTGCCCAAGATGGCGCCTTCCTGAAGAAAAGCGGCCAAGGTCAATGTGCCCACCTGCGTTTCAGCTGTGGAGATAAGCTACGTGCTGAGACTGGAGCAAAGTAGGGAAGGGCTCCAGCCCGAGGGACGGGGATTGAGTTGGGGCAGCTGGCACTTTCCTGCTCACAAGAGGAAATTTGAAGGAAAAGAGTGCACTGTGCTGAAGGGAGGACAAGTCAGGTGGCCAAGGAGAATGCCTGGGAGTGTTTCGGCAAGTCCTCCCCAAAGCACTGTTTCCTATTAATAAGCTACATTATAAAAAGGCAGGAGTGGGAACTGCTTGATAAAATAAGATTTAGACGCACCCATCACAGAGAGAGCTAGCAGGCAACGCTTGGCAAATGTATTTGACCTTGGAGTCAGCATCCCCTCAAGCTGGTATTTTGTCGAGTGCATTTTTAGAAAAGCTAGAGGAAGGTCATCAGAAAGATTACGAAGAGAGAACCCGCGGGGGATGAAAATTCAGAAGGACAGTGAAACTGTAGTGAGGATCTGAGACCAGAGAGTTTTGTTCTCTTTCCACTTGTTTGCCAGAACTTAGGAGCATGCAGGGCTCTAAAGGGAAATTCAGGAGGAAACTTCTCCGTGAGGACTGATCCAGCGCGTGCACCCCAGGCCCGGAGCCTGACGGCACCTGCAGCCCCATCCCCTTGCTGCACGACCCACTCGGGGCTTCTGGACTCCGGAAGCTTTAGGAAGGGCACGTCTGCTCCAGCCCCCAACACCCCGTTATTTTGCCTAATCTTCTTCTAACATTCATTTAATTTTTGGCATCCTGACAACAGTTACATTTGCCATCCCCAGCGTGGGAAGCCATTGTGGTAATAATATATACAGTGTAATCGGGTGCTCTGAGAACCTGTGTGGCCTGTTCTTTGTTGCAGGGTACTGTCTCGTGCGTTTGGGGTGCTCAGCAGCACCTCTGGCCTCTACGCATTAGATGCCAGTACGTACCCCTCTTTCTCTCCACAGGGGGCAGTCTTCCCCAGGTGAGAAACAGGTGTATGCGGAGGCATCGACACTGTGTGGGAAAGAGCAGTAGCCAGGGTGTTTCGTGATGCAGGCTTGGGGCTGGATCAGGAGTGGTCTTAGGTACCTGACAAAGAGCTTTAGCCTAGGCAATAAGAAATCATTAGAGCATTTCAAGCAGTTCTTATATCTTTGCTGTTGAGTATCTCTGTGTGCAGGATAGATCGGAGTGGCAAACCAGTGAGGAAGAGAGACTAGTTTGGAATCAAGGCCCTTACATGTGACGATGTACAGGAGAGGGGACGGGTGAAAGATTTTTTTTTTTTTTAACATTCTTTTTTTTATTTTTTTTTATTTATTCATTTTAGAGAGGAGAGGGAGAGAGAGAGAGAGAGAGAGAGAGACAGAGAGAGAGAGAGAGGAGAGACAGAGAGAGACGAGGGGAGGAGCTGGAAGCATCAACTCCCATATGTGCCTTGACCAGGCAAGCCCAGGGTTTCGAACCGGCAACCTCAGCATTTCCAGGTCGACGCTTTATCCACTGCGCCACCACAGGTCAGGCCCGGGTGAAAGATTTAAGTAGAGTGGACAGGACCTAACCACCATATGTAAAGGAAAGAGGAGAGTCAAAGGTGACTCAGCTCTGCCTGAGGGCCTGGGGATGGGCATTAATTGCAAGAGGAAATCTAGGCGGAGGCATGGTTTGAGGGAGAGCCTGTGGGTTTTATTTCAGGGCACGCTGAGTTTCAGATGCCTGGAGGACCCAGCGGGAGCAGGGCAGGAGGTGGACGCGGGCCTGGGGCTGAAGCTCAGAGAAAGATGGGGGTGGAGGAGGGGGCAGTCTTTCCCTGTGGTGGTTGCTGTGGAAGCTGAGGGGAAACCCAGGGGGGAGGAGGAGAGAGAGAGAGATGCTGGGGCACCTGCAGGTCTCACCCTGGCCTGCCCAGCAAAGGAGGGAAGTCCAGGATGGAGACCGAGCCGATCTGGTGAGAGAGCCCGAGGTATAGGGTCTGACTGGGCAGACTGAACAGCTGTGTAAGTACCGCGCGCTAACCGATTGCACCATTGGAGCTCCCAGACTGAACAGCTGAGAGAGAGTTCTGGACACGTATAAGGGCCCAAAAGGCATGATGGCATGGGTCGGTGCCGCCCGGTTTGAGGGAGGTAAGGGGTGTGTGAGCTCGAAGGGAGCTTTATAAAGGAAACACGTGGCTGCAGCTGCATCGAGCCTTCTCCGGAGTGCTCGTGAACCCTCCGCAGGGATGCAGGGGCTGGAAGGGAGCCACCGCTCTGAGTGTCCAGGCAGGACTCTCCCTGCTGAGCGGGCCGCAGGGCGCTCCCGTCGGCATCGCTCCCATCGCATCGGCATTATCATCTCCCAGCACAGCAAATGGAAACAAACTGAGCGCCTTGTTTGCTTTCGTGACTTTCAGGAAGTTATTTTGGACCAAGAGATGAGGGTGGGGTGGGAGGGGTGGGGGAGAGAAGGAAACTTGAGTGCTTCCTGTTGTCCTCGAGTCATTCATTGTCTTATGGCAAGTGGGCATCTTCACTTTGTAGCTTTAATAATAGGAAGCGTGATAGCCGTAGAACTGGACAAAGGGAAATTGAAAGCAAATCCAGATTCCCCTGGCTTTAAATACACACACACACACACACACACACACACACACATATATATATGTATATGTGTGTGTGTGTGTGTGTGTGTGTGTGTGTGTGTGTGTGTGTGTGTATATATATATATATAGTATAGCCCTGGCTGGATGGCTTGGTTGGTTAGAGCTTTAACCCGAAGCACAAAGGTTGCCAGTTGGATCCCTGGTCAGGGCACATACAGGAACAGATTAATGTTTCGGTCTCTCTCCCTTCCTCTCTTTCTAAAATTAGTAAATAAAAATTTTAAACATACATATATACATACACACATAGATGTTGTAAAATTTACCGTCTAAGTATATGATTCTGTGGCATTAAATCTGCCGACATTGCTGTGCAGCCTTCACCCCCATCTTCTTCAGAACACTCTTCATCTTGCAGAGATGAAACTCTGCCCGTGCCCGTTAAACAACAACTGCCCGTTCTCCCCTCTGCCCTGCCCCTGGCAACTGCCATTCACTTTCTGTCTCTGTGACTGACCATTCTGGCCACCTCACCTAAGGGGAATCATACAATACTTGTCTCTTTGTGACTGGATTATTTCATTTAATGTCTTCAAGGCTCACCTCTGTTTGCTATGTGTAGAATTTCCTTCCTTTTTAAGGCTGAGTAATATTCCATTGAATATGTAGACCACATTTTGTTTACCCATCAGTCTGCGGACAAATAGGGTTGCTTCCGCCTTTTGGGTATTGCTGCTGTGAATGTGGTTGTACATATAGCCACGCGTGTCCCTGCTTTCCATTCTTTGAGTATGGACCCAGAAGAGTCCATCGGCTTTTGTGGTACTGCTGATGCATCTCTCAGTTGGGGATTGCTGGAGTCACTCACTCGTTTACTGTCCTTCTGAAGCTGCCTTTGCTCATTAATCTGCTTGTGCTCATGGGACAGTCTTAGGTGTGTCCCGAGGCCAGCCTTTGTGACCAGCTGGGGAGCTGTTGCTGAGCCCCTGCCTGTAGTCCTTGGGCTATGAAGACTTACATCTTGTCCACCTAGAGCCATCCTAGAGTTTAAATCAGGAAGATCTAATCTCAGTTCTAATCTCAGTACTTCCACTCATGTGCGAAGCTTGGCAGGTTTTCTCATTTCTCTCTGGGTCTCTGTTTCCACACCCCCACAGTGAGAAGGCTGAACTAAGTAATCTTTAGAGCTCCTCCCAGATCACAGACAGGGAAAACAGAGTGGTCTCCGAAGCCAGGAAACAAACTGGGTGAGAAGAAAACGGAGCTCCAGACTCCTACCGTGGGTAGTTTGACCAAAAATGCATCTGACCCCTAACCGGATGGTTAGATGTTTCTAATGGTTGCGTCCTTGCTGCGTTCTGGTACACGCTGCATGGCTAGTTTTGTGAGTAAATAGAGCAGCAATTTCCCTTAAAGCAAAGTTATATGTGATATATATTATCCACCCATTGTGGAGAGAATAGGACAAAGAGAGGTGGAATAACAGGTTTTACTACCATCAATTTTTGGCAGATGTCACAAACTAATACTGGAGACTATATTCTATAGGCAAATTTTACTTCTGATTAAGACTAGTTTGGTCATGGGCCAAGAAAGCTTTAACTCCCTGTTCTCCCCACTTCTTAAAAAAAAAAATTGAAAAAGCAGACTTCCTTCTCCTTAGCTCACAGTCAGAGCAAGTCCACTCTCCTAAACTAGGCGAGTGCGTTGCAGGAGGGCACCCGCAGGATCAGCTTTCCGACCCCTGGACGGCCGTGAACATGTGGACTGGTCTGTGGCTTCTGCGCTGGGTTTGAGGACCAGGCACCAACCCTCCTGTTCCTTCTCCGCCCCACCAGTGGAACATCGGGCGTCTGTCTGCCAGTGTCTTGCTTTGCTTTTCTCATCTGTTAAACTGGCCAATGGGAAACTATAAAGAAAAAAATTTGCCTGTTTTTTTTCCCCCAAGGATTTGGTATTAGGAAGTTAGGATGATTAGAACCCATTGGCAGCATGTATGGAAATATATAGCATGTTCTTTTTAGGAGACATCCGAACCAGGTAACTTAAAAACCGGTTGGCTCAGCGGTAGAGCGTCGGCCTGGCGTGCGGGGGACCCGGGTTCGATTCCCGGCCAGGGCACATAGGAGAAGCGCCCATTTGCTTCTCCACCCCCCCCCCTCCTTCCTCTCTGTCTCACTCTTCCCCTCCCGCAGCCAAGGCTTCATTGGAGCAAAGATGGCCCGGGCGCTGGGGATGGCTCCTTGGCCTCTGCCCCAGGCGCTAGAGTGGCTCTGGTCGCGGCAGAGCGACCCCCCCCCAGGGGCAGAGCATCGCCCCCTGGTGGGCAGAGCGTAGCCCCTGGTGGGCGTGCTGGGTGGATCCCGGTCGGGCGCATGCGGGAGTCTGTCTGTCTCTCCCCGTTTCCAGCTTCAGCAAAATACAAAAAATAATAATAATAAATAAATAAATAAATAATAATAAGATGTTCTTTAAATCTGGATACTACAAAGTCATGGGTTTTGTGTTTTTTTTTAATATATGAAAAATTAAAAACCAAAATTTGAAGATTGGAGAATTTCTCATGGTGATAGGGACCAGCTTATGATACTGTTGGGGTTCATAAGGGGGAAAATCCATACAGAATAAAACTCCAAAAGAAATGAATAAATTAAAAAAGACAAACATTAATCCTCACATCTAACAGTCCTTCCAGGCTTTCAGAAGCAAGACCTTGGAATGACTGCCCCTCTTTGGTTCCTGATGACTGAAGCTGCTCAGAAGCCGTCGGCATTTTTTCATTCAAAGATGTTGTTTTCATTCAAATAGTTTGCATAAAGTTTCATATCTACCGTGAAGGCCTTGGGGTTCTGGGGACCATGTCTCTGGTTGGCGGATCATGAAAGACCACTTTTGCTCCAGCTGCAAACTAAAATGATGTTTACACGTAGTGGAAGTCACAATATGTGTGTGTGTTGGTTTGGGGGAGCCTATTGTTAAAAAATTTTATTTCCTGATAAAATCTTAGAGAGTAAAAGTCAAATCATCCTTGCAGTTGCTGACATTCTAGCAGGAGGAAGTGTTCTCAAGGGCTGGTGGGTAATCTGTGTTTGCTGGTAGTGGTCTGGGATGGAAGCAGAGAAGATTGTTGGGTTAGGAGGGAGCCATCATGACAAGTAGCCCTTATATACCAATGGGCTTCTTTTAAAAATTATCTAAAGCCTCCATTTGTGTTCCCATCTGAATGCAGTAGGAAACCTGGCCCTCTAATAAGTGCAAAATAAAATATTTCATTTACTGTGACGTGTTGGGTCACTGAGTGAAAAGTTTCTTGACCCATCATCCTGGTTGGTTTCACATTTTTGATGTATGTGAAATGCACATTTTGCTATATTTTTGTTGTCTCATGCCTGAAATCTGCAGTTCACCTCCAGGGGGCTGAGGGGGTGTCTGGGTAATGAAGCTACAGTGACCACATCACAGGTGTATGGCCTTTTCTGAGGGAAGAGGGCATCTGCACATACCTGCAGGAGGAAGCCACAGATGACTTCTGTCAGGATCTGAGCCCCCTCCCAACTCCACCCCATACTCCCAGAAAATTAAAGTTCTTAGCGGCATGGTTACAGTACGCTTACAGGGCAAGGGTTGGCTCGTTCTCTGCAAACAGTTTAGCTGGATGCACTCATGAATGAAAAATGATCTGAGTGCTGTGGGTGGGGCCCTGGAGCTCAGGAGGTGAAGCCAGGAGGAGGAGAAAGAGAGAGAGAAGGAGAGGAGGGGAGAGGAGAGAGAGAGAGAGAGAGAATCAGCCTCCGACATGGGAAGCTGGCAGGATGTCGGAGCACACACTGGCATGGCTTGCGTTTCTGTTTAGAGTTAATAACCCAGAACTTGAAAGAACGGATTGGAGGGGGAAATGAACCACAACAAACTTTGGAGGCTGTCCTAGCAAGTGGTTCGGAAGCACAGAGGAGCACGCTCACCTGATCAGCTCATGAAGCAGGTAGGAGGGGAGACCTGAGCGGCGAGGAGAACCCTATCCTCTCTCTGCACACAACTTACTTGGCTTCCAAAGGCTTATTAAAAAAAAAAAAAGTGTGTGAGAAATGAGTTGATATTGACATCAGAAGCAGAATTAGCCGGAATTGTGCTATCTGCCCAAGCAAGACTTTTTCTGTTAACTGGTTGGTGACCCAATGACAGTTATATTCTGGGGGGTTGCTTTTTTAATAAAATAAAAAATAAAATCACCCCAAGTCATGAAGTATTTATGTTAAAACTGACTTCGAATTTGTGAGACAATGAATGAACCTGGAATTCCTGAATTCCAATTGCTCTATTTTCATATTTCTGAGCCAGCAAGGTGCTTGCTAGTTTTTGCTGGCTTTTGTAAGAAAGAAAGGGGATGCAGAACAGCTGTGAGATGCCCAGAGTTGACTGAGGTCCAGCGGGAAGCCTGGATGCACTAATGTTTTCTCCATTAAGGCAGGCTGCCTGTGCTCAGCGTCGAAGTCAGGGAATTGGAAAATACTGTGAACGTAAAGTGTGGATCCTGAATATTTGTCATGGGGAGTGGGCAGGGAATGAGGGGCAGAGGATTGGAAACCGTCACTGACATTTTCATATTCAGAAGTAGAGAATTAGTAAGCAGGGCCGTGGGTGGCGGCCACACACAAGGATAATTTAAAGACTGGGCTGTGGGTCCTGTGGTTGTAGCCAAGGCTCAGAGCATCCTCTCCACTGTGGGGACTTGTGATAGGAGAAGCGGAACAGAATAAAGACCCTCTCCAGCCTGGGTTTCTGGCCGCGTCCAGACTGAGCATCTGATCAGTGCCAGCATGGATTGCCACCCCCCCCCAATCCCACCCCACGCAATGGAGTGGTCAGAGGGCTGTTGTGGGGTAGGTCAGAAATGGCACATGTGGTAAGAGTGACAAGAGCATCAGAATGAGGTAGAGAACTTGTTTCAGTTGAATAGGCCAGTCTGCATACTGGCACCCTTGGCTTTGAGCTTTTGAGAATGTCCGATTAGCCACAGGGGTGTGTCTGAGAAGGCAGAGGTGAGAGCTGCCTGGCCTGCCGCTTACTGGCTGGCTGCTGTTGTCAGGCTGTGGTGGCCAAAGCTGGGGCTCTGCCTGTTAGGCCTGGAGGGCTGGGAGGTCCTGTGCTTAGTCAAGGCAGGCCTGTTCCTTATTGCTCATATCTCTTTCTCTCTCTCTCTCTCTCTCTCTGACTTCTCAGCCTTCCACGTTGTATGGGAAGGGGAAGCAGCACCTCCCGGGGTCTTTAAGGAGCCCTTGGCTGCTGTCCACCTGTTGGGTGGGTTCCCTTGGTCTCCAGCCTTCCCACTTGTCTGCCCCACATGCTGTTTGCTGTGGATTAAGCTGAGCTAGGTGGCAGGCTTCTTTCCAAAGTCCATTTCTAAAGCAGTCAGTGGTCAGCAAACTTTGGCCTGTGGGCCAAGCCCAGGAGGTCCCAGCCTGGCTTTTTTATATATATATATATATATCTCTCAGGAGCTAAGAGTGCATTTTACATTTCCAAACATTGAAGAAACAAAGAAAAATACAGGACAGAGCCGGATATGGCCTGCAAAGCCTAAAGTACTTACCCTCTTGACTCTTGAGAGAAACTGGAGCCAGCCCCTGATTAGCATGCTTCACGAGCAGTATGATCAGTGGGTCCATGCAGCTCAGTAAGTCCTCAACGGTTCAGTAAGTCCTCAACAGTTGAACGGCCTGTTGTCTCTGGAAACTGATTTTAGTTTCTCAGTCTCTGTTAAATGGCATTATTACCTCAAAAGGGGTAGATTCAGAGCAAGGAAGTTGAAGATTTTCTACAAGGTCCCAACAATGGGAAGTGACCTCCGGGTCTACAGCTCAATTTTCATCCTCTCCCTTCACTGGTGAAGCTGCTGCTGCTGCTGCAGGTAGCTATGAAGACCCCGTTACTGACTGTGTCCCCCACTGAGAGACCCTGGTGGCGACCGAAACTCTGCTGACTTACACAGAAATAATTCCCTTCCTTCTTTCTCTTCAGGACTGACAGCTGGCCAGACTTCCGCATTCTAAGTTGTTTGGTGTCGCCCTTTGAAACCAAACCAAACATCGGGGGGGTTTTTTGTAATAAAAAAAAAAATTAAGTGAATATTATGTTTTCCCCTATTGAGACAGCTTTTCTTTATTGCTCTCTAAAAGCTTTCTCTTGACCCAGCCGCTCTGCTCCTGAACGTGTCATTCTCTTTGACCCAGCAGTGTTTCATTATTAATGTCATTTCTAATAAAGGCAAAAGGAGAATCTGGTGACCTTGCTCTTATGTCAAAACCATGGGCCTGGATATGGAGCTGACTTCTATAAGTAGCATATAGTCCATTGCAGAAACACAGGAAAGTTTTCACAAAAAGAGTGTAGTTTAAGAAGAAAAACAAAATGGCTGGCGTAATTTTTTTCCCCTTCAGGACCTTTCAGTCATCTGTCTTCCTATATTTGGAAATTAGATGCTGTCAGTAGAGAAGAATGGGGGTGGGGCCTCGTTTGGCAGATGAAAACAAGTGAGGAAGGATGAAAATATTCACGTAGGGTGCCCCACTGGAAAACAAGATGGCGGTCATGCACTTGACAAGTCAGGTTGTCAGAGCTGGCAAGGGTGGGTCCTCTAATCTACCATGCGAGCTAGGCAGCACCTCTGTCTGTATTTAGAAAGGGGGTTGGCTCTGAATTTAGAGATTAAGCAACCTGCTATTCCTGTATGCACTGGAATTTCAGACACCGTCAGAAACCTGATTTGCGTAACCGCTGAAACTCAACTAGAAGTCAAGCAGACTGAGTCCTGTGCTCTGCAAGTGGAGAGCGGTGCGGTCTCACAGTGTGTGAGGGAATTTATCGAGATTGCCCAACGAGGTGTGGTGCTGCTGTGTGGCCAGACTCAGTGGGGCAGCTTTGGGTTCCCAGCAGGCCATGATCAGAGCATGAGTAACTTCGTTCTCTGCATGAGTTGGCAGTGTACGTCTCAGAGCTCTAGAATGACCTGGTGCCCCAAGGTAGCAAGGGACTTTTATCAACTTTTTCTTAATAGTGAATGGGATAAAAGAATGAGCTACATTTGTGCATTTGTGTGCGAAAGTGTGTAAACTTAGAGGAGAGGAACAGTCAGACAAAAAAAGTTATGATTCTGAGTTACAAGAGAAAACTTGCGACCAGTCCATGAAAGAGGATTGATAATTTCTGTCCCTTGTAAGAGCTTCTATAGGCAATGCACCCTCTCAGTTCCAGACCTATGTATTTCCTGCAGGGGCAGGGCTCAGGGGGTATAGCACAAAATCCCTCTTATGCTGGAGATCCCTGCTGGAGCTCTGTTTCTCCTTTAATGGCCAGGAACAAGATGAGAGAGTTCTTTCTCCATTGACATGCACCTGCTGGGCTTAGCAGCAGGAGGCTGAGTGTGCCCCACTGGGAGATCTTCCGATGGCTTTGCTGTTCCCTGTGGGCACATCTGCCCCATGTTGCCTCAGCTTGTTAAATCCAGGTGTGCATGGGTGTGCAGCCATGCTATGACTCCACAGATGGCCTCTGCAGCGCACAACGTGAGTGCACGCTCTTGGCTTAGATACAGAATCTCTCTAGAGTGAGTCAGACCGTGACAACAATTGACTGAGGACTCCAGATCTGCCTCCCTTTCTATCATCTCTTCCTGAAGAAGCAATCCAACCATGTTTCCCACGCGCCAGAGAAATTCAGCACTCAGAGGGACAGCTTGGGTAAAAGAAAAGGGTCACACCCACAGTTTGTATTTTTTTGTAATTTCAAGGTTAGGAGACTATCAGGTTAGCCTAAAGCAAGACACACCTGGACCTTTCTAATTCCACACTATTTTTTGTTCTTCAATTAGAAAATGGAAACCAAGTTGCAGATCAGTGGAGCAGAGCAAGTCTAGGGAAGGGCGGAAGTGGCCTTGAGAAACTATTCAGTTAAAAGGCCTGCATTCCCTGAGACACCTCACACTGGAGCACAAAACAGTTACAGATTATTCCCTTGAAGCGTAGATAAGTGGCCTTCTGTTTATACATTGTATTTCTCCAAGCCTTTCCCTTTCAATAAAAACTGAAACATTTTTACAAGCTCTCCTCCCTAGCCCTCCAAAAAGAAAAAGAGTGGTCCTGCTATGAACAATTTAGAACTCCCACCCTATTCAGAACAGAAATGGAAGTGCCCGGGTTGGAAGGAGTGGAAGGAAATTCAGACACACCATACCTGACCTTCATTTGAAAAGCATAAATCTCAGGATTCATCACTGTGCTCTTGATGAAAACGACCCTTTAATTTTGCCTTTGGCTGCTGTTTCTGCCCCTTTGGCAAAAGTGTTTTTCTTTTCTCCTGCTAGCTGACTCTATCAGCAAGAGGAGGAGGGTCTGTCTTCCAAGGAACCCCCACCCCTCCCACTTCAACTTCACCTTACACTTTGACTTAAGTTCCCAGACGGCTGCCTGTGGGGTAGAGGGTTGACTGTTGGCAGTAAGCTGCTGGCTTTGGAAAACATCACAGGTATTTTATTGTAACAGATGCAAGACCATTTTGGCAGGGGAGCAATAAAGTCCTGGAAGGGAAACAGAAAGTTACCTCTAAGCACTGCAGGGAAGGAGGTGGCAGAGAGAAGGATGCCGTTTGGGTTTGTAATGCTAAGCTCTTTGCACAATCCTTTTCGCAGGCTAGAACTTGCTAGACTTCAGTTTCTTCCTCAAGTGAGTTGATGAATGTGCAAAGAAAATGGAACGCTGGAGCTGAGCAACGTACCTGGAGACACCTTGGTGCGTGAAGATTTCATCAGGGTCCCAGAGGCCCAACCAAACTTTGTGTGGTGGACAGCTGCTGTTTCGTAACGCTGAGGCATCAGACATTCTTATGTCTATAACTAATTAGGCATTCTTAATGAGTTTCTTTCTATCACAAAAATTTAACACTTCATCTTAAAAGTGAGTGGAGTCGGTTATTTCCAGCTCTTACTAGGAGAAACATGAGTCATCGCTATCGTGTTCTGGTGGCTTAATTAATTACATTGTTCCCTTTGGGACTTCAGAATGGGGAAGAGACCTTGCTAAAAGTTTTAGTATTTTACTTCAACTGCAGCTGCAGTTACTCTGAAACCTAAACAGTCTTGAAGCTGAGCTATCAAACCCTGCATGTTGTCAGCCACCGTTGTAGGTCCGGCGATAGTGAATAATACAGTGCTGATTTTTAACATCAATTTTATTCTGATATGGTTTGCCATGATAGACTCTTGTTATGCACAGATTGACCTTCAATCTGTGAGGTTTCCTGTGCATCCAACCTATTTTCTGTCTTATGATCATGTCTTAGACTTAGATCAGTGGTTTTCAACCTTTTTGTACTTCAGAACCAGTGAAAATAGGAGAATTACTTTGGGGACCAGCTAAGGCAGAAATCACCCTGAGCATAAGCAAGTTTGACTAAGCTTGTTGGATCTGTAATCTTCATACAACATCAGGGTGGTTACCTCTTTTGCGGACCGGCACGGAATTTCTGGTGACTGGTCCATGGACCGGCAGTTGCAAATCACTCTCAGATTACCAGCCCCTGAACCAGGGTGGGCAGAGAACCAGATAAAGACAACACAACTAACTCATCATAGGCTGTTTAAAATGCAAGGTTTGGACATCGTTTTCAGGTGAGCAAACCGAGGGCAGGAGAAGCTAAGTGTGAGTGACATATGTGTTAAGGAGCAGGGTTGCAAGCGGAAATGAATTCGTGTGGCTCACGTGGGCCTGGGGACGTGGCTCCTTTTGAGCAAAAATCCTTATGTAACACTGTGTCTCGAATTTGTAGGTCTTTCTTCTCTGTCAACGCGTGGCCCAAACATGTTCACTTGGTTTGTTTGTGTTAGCGGAACGCCTCATTGTGTCCTAGCGACTTTGCAGTAAGAGATCAAACCCAGTGTCAGGTGACGCCCCTGTTGGGTTCCGTTTGGCCTCCGCAGCGCTTGGGTGAGCGTGAGGGGAAAGCAGCCGCCGGGCAGTGTGGCCGCCTGGCCTGTGCCGCTTTGAAATTCGGGGACAAATTGATTTTGGCTTTTTCTGAAAATGGATCTTATTTTGAGAACCACAGTTGACACGGCTGTGTTGCTTATTCTTGGCAAGAGAACGACCCCGGAGAGGTACGCGTGATCCAGGAGACAGGGCGCCTGCCCCAGGCTCCGGCGGAGCGGGAGTGTTTCAGAACTCAGTGTTGGTGATTCATATTGAGTCCACATTTGTCTGGAAGTACCTGTGCAGATGGGGGGGGGGTCAGCTTCCTACAAAATGGGATTATTTTAGTTACTTGGTGTAATGGAATTCAGAGTGTAGCCTGACATGTCTGTTCCAGAAATATTTAGAGCCCAACCAGCCGGATTTGATCAGAGTACTTATTGAACAGGTAAGTGCTTAGCTCTGTGTTGGGAACGCGCAGAGAAGCCAGCTTGACAGAAGGCAGAAGAAGATGCAGTAGCTATCAGGGAAGGAAGTTATTTGACCTCAAAAGAAAAGAGGGAAATTTGTCCTAAGGCCACCCAGTTGATATTTATGTAGAACTTTACTGACCAGGAGAAAAATATGAACCCAGGACAACTGGGTTTACTCTAACCTGTCAATCACCTGGGGACCTTGATAAAACTCAGATTCATCCGCAGTAGGTCTGGGGCCCACAGCAATCCAAATAAAGGCCTGCGTTTTCCAAACTCAGGGCCAATAGTTGCATTCAGTCTCTGTTGTAGGTAATGCCTTAATTATTTTAACACTTGGTTGTGGCAAGAGATGTCCCAGGAGAGGGAAAGTGGGAACATCTCAAAAGACAAGCAAATTTCACTTGTTTCAGAGCGTCCTGTGTTCCATCTATTGGAGCCCAGAGTAACTGCCTGGCTGGGAAGTGAGCGTGGGGGCAGTCAGGCCTGGGGAGGCTGCCAAGGTGAAGGGCACGGAGGCAGCTGTGTGTCTCCCGGTGACACATGGGAATGTCTTGCCCGGGCAGCTGCTGCAGCTGCAGCCCCGGGAGGGCCAGGTGCCCGGGGAGCCACACACCACAGCCGCCTGCCGCTGCCGCTGGCCTGAGCACCTGATCCCTGCACGCGCCGCGTGGCCATATGCTCCGCTCTGAGAGCGCTGCGGGTGGCGTTCTTGTTCCCCAGCGGTGATTTATTAAGTGTGTCATTAGGTGATGCAAGTTGTAGATCTCGATAAGACTTTCATACCCGTTTGCAAATTAGAGAAAGGCCCTTTGGCAGAGGTATGAGGGGGAGAGTCACTGTACCTCCATGGCCCAAGCAGCTTTCATTAATAATCCAGGGCCCCCCCCTGCCCCCCTCCCCGTGCTGACCTGCTGCTGTCTAAAGGTGTGCTGCTGTCACACAGCCAACTGATGGCTTCGCAGGGTGGCCACAGAGGTTTGGAAAGCCAGTTCTGTCTAAATACCAGAGGTTCTCAGCTGCCAGGGGTCTGACATGCTGATCCAACTCCCAGGAGACTGGCATCCAAAACCCAATTTATTAATTCCTAGTGAAGGAAGGATCCTTGCAGTGACTAACTGCATTACGGCCATCTTTGTTTGTTGTTTGTGTCTGCCGCGTTAGCCCTGGCTTCTCGGGAGACAGTTCGTTGACCATGAGGACTTAATACGGAATAAGTCTGAAGGAGTGTCCCAGAGATCCAGACTCAGTGTTTGCTCAGATGCAGAGGGCTGTCTAATCCGACCCTGGCTTAGTTACCCCCCACACCACTCCAGCCCCCACCTTTCCTCTCCCCCCATTCTCTCCCCCACCATGGTCACCCACACAGTGTCCTGTCCTGCTTCAGCTGCCATATCTCCAGGCCCTTCCTGCCCGAGGTGACGCCTGGACTGGCCCCGGAGCTTCCTGGGTCTCCTTGCCCACCTGCCCATTGGTGCATCGTCTCTGCGGAGCTGTGTGTGTGCAGGGGGAGGGGCAGGAGAGACTGCTGCAGGTGCACAGCTATTACAGGTGACTCTTACTGTTCCTACTCTCTTTCTTGTTTGTTTTTTTAAACTCTTTCTTACTATTTCTACTTTCGGGGCCCATTCCCCGGTACCCCAAGAGTGGCCATTCAGCTTTGAGGAGACACAGAGGACACCTTGTGACTGGGAGAGTTCTCTGACAAGCGTGCTGTTTTATACCCCTCTCCTCAAGAGGACCCCTATTGATCTCGGACACGCCTGGTTCGCAGGGGGCATTTCATAAAATACAGATGGCCGGGCCCCCGCCCCAGTCTGGGTGAGGCTGCAGAGTTGTGCTTGTGAAACACGCTGCAGGAGTTGAGGAGTCCCTCTGATGGTGGCCACCTGCTGCAGAATGCTTTTGTGTCCCTGCTGTCTTGTCACCAGTGGGTAGTTGGTGCCCGGGGACTTCTTTTATTTCTTATTTATACTTTTTTTTTTTTGCTTTAATCTTGTGTATAATGAATGTGTGTCATCTTACAAAGTAGTCTCTCTTTTCTTCAAATAAAGGGCTCCCCGGCTTCTTATAATTGGCCAAGTCTGAAAACCACCCCTAGAGACCCATGCGCTCAGACCCGAGGCCCTTGTTTAATGGAAACTGGGCTTCATGGCTGCCCGGGCATCAGGAGATGCCATCTGGGTTTCTGTGTGGAGACCATACCCAGTACAGCCTCGCTGCTTTTCGGGGGCCTTGTCTCTGGATGTGACATTAGAGCAATAATAATTAAATGCCCATATATGTGCAATGTGGACCAGATTTAACCCAAACATTGTCCTCAGTTCTAGCACTAAAATGTGAGTGGCATCTGCCATCCGGACACTTCCACAGCTGACAGCTGAGGCCCCCAGAATGTGCAGGTGGCCCCTCTCTTCATTAGACCTCCTCATTCTTCAACATCTCAACTTCTCCAACTCTAAAATAAGGATGATTTTATCTGTGCTACCTCCCTCATAAAGTTGTGAAAATCAAACAAAACAACATATGTGAAGTGCTTTGCGGGGGGAGTACAAAGAGTTATACCATCTTTTTTTTTAAAGTTTTTATGTATCAATTTTAGTAAGAGAGGAAGGAGTAGAGAGAGAGAGAGAAGAGAGACAAGAACATAGATCGGTTCCTATATGTGCCCTGACCAGGGATCGAACTGGCAATCTGCAATTCTGGAGGATGCTCTGACCAACTGAGCTATCCAGCTAGGGCAAATTATATAATCTTAAAGTGGTCTCCTCATCACCAATATTATTGTATTGTTCTCAAAGACTACATTTCTGCTGAGTGTCACCAAACAGAGTCACTACAGACAGAAGAAATGCTTTATGCTATTGTAACCCAATGAAAGGCTTACTTTGAAGGGGGAAGTGGAGGGAGAATTCGGATTCCCATAGAAATATATCACTTCTGAATTTCCTGATTAAAGTAGCTCTAATGGACCATTAGTGAATCATTTCACACCCTCTGCCCTTTAATGGCCACTTTCCAGCTGTGCTCTGGAGCCAGGAATATTTTGGGTGAGCGAGTTGGTGCATGTAAGTCACAGGGTTTTCCTGCCTGCTCAAAGGCAAGGACTGCTCTCACGCCTTCCCTGCTGCTCTGGGTAGCGAAAACGCTTCAAGATTTGTCATTTTTATACTAGCAGGGTTTTCAGCTTTGTGTTCCAGTTTAGATTAAGAAACCGACAGATTTTAATACCTTTAAAAAGCTTCTACAAATGATCCAACAGAGAGAGATCCCTAGAACAGACAGAGCTTCGAGTTTCATTTTTCTCCCCAAGAAATGGCGCTGCTTAAGAACGAGGGAACGCAGTCCACCATAATTAACCATTATGATATTAAGCACCAAGTATGTCTCTATAGAGTTGCTTAAAGAAAACTTACAGACTTGGAGAGACAGGGTATAAATACAGTAAAATCTGAAATAAAATATAAGAAATCAATTCTAATAAAAGAAGTATGTGATTTAATGACATGACATAGATAGCATGCGTTTACTAGAGGGCCCTTCCAGTTCTGAGATCATACGATTCTATAAAAATCCCAGATTGGAATGGATGGAAAAGAGTTCATGGGAGAGGCCATTCTCCAGTTGGACCTTGACACATGGTAGGATCTGTGTAGGCAGCGAAAATGGGAAGAGAATGGGAAGTGCGTTCCCACAGGGCGAGGTTTGCAGCAGAGGCACGGGTGTGACAGAGCTGTGTGGGCTTTGTGGGAGGAGCTATGTGCTGACAAGGTTAGAAGAGCGAAAGGTGAGAGTTAGTTACCCTGTAGACACTTGTGCATTGGTCAGATTTCCTCTGAATCAGAGGAGATTGAAAAGACTTTAGTAATACAAAATGTGATAAGTGGTTCAAGTCATTTTCATTTGTATAGAAGCCCAAATGTCAGACTAACAGTCTACATGAAAATTACCTAGGCCTGACCTGTGGTGGTGCAGTGGATAAAGCGTCGACCTGGAAATGCTGAGGTCGCCGGTTCGAACCCTGGGCTTGCCTGGTCAAGGCACATAAGGGAGTTGATGCTTCCAGCTCCAACCCCCCTTCTCTCTCTGTCTCTCTCCTCTCTCCCCCTGTCCTCTCTAAAAAAATGAATAAATAAAAAAATTTTTTTTTTTTTTAAAAAAAAGAAAATTACCTAGAAAACTTTAGGGGATACACACACACACACACGCACACACACACACACATTTTTGCAAGAACCACGTATCCAAGAGCACATCCAGGACCATGGGCACAGAGCAGGCTCCTCGGCACACCGCCACCAACACCAACACCAGTACTAGACTCCTGTGACTGGCCTCTCTGGCCTGTGGCTTCACATCACTTTCTCATGGTCTGGAGAACAAGACAGGAGCCCCCAGTGGGCCATATCTAAGTCATGTGCCAGCGGACTGGTACCTGGGATTGGGGACAGAGAACAAGTGTCCTTTCTTCACCACCTCCCATATAATGGGAGCTTCTCCCAAATCCAGGGATGATCAGAGGCTGGGTCACCACACACAGGTTTCTCCCTCCTTCTGCGCAGGCAAGGAAAGTGGAAGTGTATCCTCTCTGCCCACCATCTCCCCATATGTCCACATCGTTGTCTCTGCCTGCTTTTCCTCTCCTCCAGTACCTTTCCCAGATACCCCATCCTGTCGTGGGTGTGGCGTGGCTGGTAGACCACCACCTTCAGTGTGACTGGCTTACTGTTGGTCATTTCTGTCCACCTAAGTCCCTCCACCCAAGCTCCCATGAAATCCAAAACCCTGCCTACGGGATCCCTGGTGGCCTCCCTGCCTCAGAAGACAGCCATTGCGTCACGGGATAGCGCTAGGTGTTCGAAAGTTTGTGTCTCATAGAGCCAACTGTCTTCAACTTTATATCTTTTTCTCATGGGTGCTAATCATATAACCTGTGCTACCTTGAGGTAGATATTTCTGAAGTTGGAAACGGGGAGGCAGTCAGACAGACTCCCGCATGCACCCGACCGGGATCCACCCAGCATGCCCATCAAGGGGCGATGCTCTGCCCATCTGGGGCGTCACTCTGTTGCAATCAGAGCCATTCTAGCGCCTGAGGCAGAGGCCACAGAACCATCCTCAGCGCCCAGGCCAACTTTGCTCAATGGAGCCTTGGCTGCGGGAGGGGAAGAGAGAGACAGAGAGGAAGGAGAGGAGGAGGGGTGAAGAAGCAGATGGGCGCTTCTCCTGTGTGCCCTGGCCAGGAATCGAACCCAGGACTCCTGCACGCCAGGCCGACGCTCTTCCACTGAGCCAACCGGCCAGAGCCGATATCTCCTTTCTTCATATAATCATTCAGATGCCTGTGTATAAGACTATTATATCTCTTTTACTGCCCCTTCCTTATTATCTTCTCCAAAATAATAAGTTTTGAATGCCTGAACCAAATCAAATTCTCCACATGAAATCCTATACAAACCAGGATGATTATCTCCTCCTTTGATGTGGACAGTACACTTAATGCAGTCAGATATTGTGGTGCCTTTAGTTGGTTCTGTCAAGGAATTAGGTTGACTGTCCATGGAGACCCATAGGTTTGGACGGAAGCGATGTGGACTTGTGTAAAATAAATACCCCATGGGATCAGATTCTGATTCGGGAGCCTGGGACCACCATCCTGGCACCAGCATTTAACACAGTTAACTTGATTCACTTTAGGGAACAGCCACATGGCCCTGTGGAAGGACTGGGAACATGAGATCTAGGTGACCAGGAAAATGAGGAGTTCCAACCTATAAGGAAGACTCAAGTTTTGTACATTTTACTTTCATTAAATAGCTCCTTCCTACATAAGCAAATACACAGCTGGCATACTATTGATGGATAGAGGATGGTATGGAATGACAAGGTGAGGGTACGGTTTGTAAGAGTATTTTTTTTCTTATATGATGATTATGCTAAGTTTATTCATGTATAATTTGCTTACACTTTTTTTTTGTATTTTCCAAAGTTGGAAGCAGGGAGGCAGTCCGACATACTCCTGCATGCACCTGACTGGTGTCCACCCAGCATGCCCACTAGGGGGTGATACTCTGCCCATCTGGGGCATTGCTCCATTGCAGCCAGAGCCATTCTAGCAGAGCCATAGAACCATCCTCAGCACCCAGGCCAACTTTTGTTCCAATGGAGCCTTGGCTGCAGGAAGGGGAAGAGAGAGACAGAGAAGAAGGAGGGGGGAAGGGGGAAGAAGCAGATGGGAGCTTCTTCCATGTGCCTTGGCCGGGAATCAAACCCAGGACTTTCACACGCCAGGCCAACGCTCTGCTGCTGAGCCAACTGACCAGGGCCCAATTTGCTTACACTTTATTTTATTTTATTTTATTTTTTTACTTTTATTTATTCACTTTAGAGAGGAGAGAGAGAGAGAGAGAGAGAGGAGAGAGAGAGAGACAGGGGGGAGGAGCTGGAAGCATCAACTCCCATATGTGCCTTGACCAGGCAAGCCCAGGGTTTCGAACCGGCGACCTCAGCATTTCCAGGTCGACGCTTTATCCACTGCGCCACCACAGGTCAGGCTGCTTACACTTTTAAGCATAATACATTTTCCCCAATTTCAGCAGAAAGGATTAAAGAGAATATACTTAAAATTGAAACAGTATACTAACATAAGAAAGAAACCGAAGGAAGACCTTTCTAGTTGTACCAGTCTGTAAATTCTCACAAAGACAAGTCATGTGAAGAACAATTCCATCACTCTGAAAAGTGCTCTCTTGTGGTCAGACCCCCTCCTCACCCCTAGCCTCTGGCGACCACTGCTGTGCTCTATTGTTTTGCCTTTTCCAGAGTGTCACGTAATGGAATCATATTCTATGTAGCCATTTTAATCTAATACTTCCCTCTTAGAATAATGCATTTGAGATTCTTCCATGCTATTACATGTATCAATAGTCCATTCCATGTTATTACATGTATCAATAGTCCATTTCATTGCTGAGTAGTATTCCTTTTGTCTAGATACACCACAATTGGTTTTTCATTCACTCCTTGAATGTGCTGTTACATCAGGTAGGGATCTGTGTATCATCTCATGAGAGGTTTTCAGTCTATTAGACAAAGAAATTGGTGCTCTTGCGTGTGATCTCTGCACTTCAGTCATGTTATGTTGATATCTTTATATCTCCCAAAGTATGGAAAGAAAAATATGAAAAGTAAGGTATTATTTGTACAGAATATGTATGCTCTCTTCTTCTTTGCCCATAAGCATCAGCACTAGATTTTGTCTGTTTTGAATACAGGCTTTGTTTCTATCTCTTATTACATTTTGACACCTGTTTAAACCTTTCTTATATTTTTTGTTTGTTTTTTCTTCTTAAGGAAAAATCTGGTCAAGCATCTCGAAAGGAACTCTGTCACTGTCTTAATATTATGACTTCTTTATTGAATTGTAATTATTACATAAACTAGAGTGCCAGAATTTTTAAATCTCTTTTAAAGTACTGTTTTCAGTTTAAAATTGGACTTGTTCCACTAAATATCTACAATAATAATTTTGTGATAGCTATGCCAAGAAATCTATAGTTATATCATAAACACTACACTCTGAAGTTCACAGTAGAATGGAGGAGAGGGTGATTTGAAGTAATTATGTGATAGGAATGTCTGAATTTGTAACCTCTGTACACCTTTGATTTATGATTTAGAAAGAAATAACTTTTAAAGAAAAGCTTCTTGGATTTCGTAACCTCAACTGAAAATTTGTGCCAATTACAGTGTTGGAATTTTCTCTAAAGATTCCAAAAGTTGACCACTAGGGCTGGCTAGATGAATTAGTTGTTTGCTTTTTAAGGGGCAACCTTAACTTATATCACAACCACAGTTCTTGTACCTAGAAAACAGGCTTTGCAGACAGTTCTTTAAGAACAATAGATTCTGCTTTCTTTCCTAGGTATATAAGTGCAATTTCCATCAAAATCTAAAAAAATTACTTTGGGGCCTTGAACAGATGCACTAAAATTTATCTGACAGTGGGGAAAGTGACTAAATATTGCTAAGAAATTTTTGGAAAAATAAGAACAATGAGGAGCATTGTTTACTGCATACAACGCTACACTCTAAAGCTGCAGTAACTCAAGCAGTATGGCACAGGAATTGACAAATGGACCAGTGGAACAGAGTAGGGAATCCCAAATAGATCCATATGTGTCAGGAAATTTGGTGTATGAGAAAGAGGCATTTCAAACCTGGAGGTTAAATGACCATCTGTTGAATGGAGGTTATTGAAATAGCTAAAACCTTTTAAAGAAGAGTAGACAGTTAGGTACTGCCTTTAAATACATAAATGAATGACAGATAGGATCAAGAGCTAAACATAAAACTAAAATCTGTGAAAGTATGAATAAAAACAGAAGAATATTTTCTAGGGTGGGGAAGTCCCCAAGACTATAAAGTCAGGAAGTCAGAAAGAAGAATATATGTTAAGTGGTCAGCAAACTCATTAGTCAACAGAGCCAAAAATTGGCTCTCTTTTGAGAGCCAAATTTTTTAAACTTAAACTATATAGGTAGGTACATTCCTTATTAAGGTAGCACCCACACGTGGTATTTGTGAAAGAGCCACACTCAAGGGGTCAAAGAGCCGCATGTGGCTCGCGAGCCGCGGTTTGCCAACCACTGTCAATGGACAACAATGCACAGATAAAAGCTGAAAGTCAAGTTGTGGGATGGTTTCAGGAGTGATGTGAAGGAGTGATTTTTACATTTTACTCCATACTTTACAAGTTTTCTGTAGGAACGTAGTCACGAACTGCATACTTTTCTCAATGTGGTTACCCCAGCATGTAGACCGTGGCAAATAAGCATATAAATTATAGTAGCTATTACTGTTCTTAAACCCCTTTCCTCACTTACAGTGATTCACATTTAGAATATGTGACTTCGTGTCTAAATGTGTTTTTGTAAAATTCCCTTATGTTTTGGAAATCAGGATTCAATTCTGTTGTTAAATGCATAGTGACTGTTGGCTTCCAGTGTGCATAGGAATACACTCCACTCTGGGGGAGCATGGGGAAGAGGCAGGAACAAGAGCTTGTAAAGGGGCCATGAACCTGCTTTAAGCTATGTATACACAATCCTGTTGATTGACATGGGGTACATGTGAAAACCACTAGGGACCAGCTTGTTACAAAGTTCTATCAAGTGCTAAGTTGAGTGTGATCAGCCCATGGCCAGGTACTGGAGGATGCCCAAGATCTGTGCCCTGTGGAACTTCTAGAGAGGACCTGCCCTTCTCCAGCAGTGGGAAGAGGTGAAACAGGGAACCCCGCATTGGTAGATAGATGTTTCTGGAAACTTTCCCAGTCCTCTTGCTCCTTTGAAACAGGCCTTTTTCTGGCTGAGCCCATGCTCTGCGCTGGGGGGATTCCAATGTGCTGTAGCAGAATGCCAGGTTAGAAGGTTGGCTTACTGAGAGGGTAGATGACCTCTCCTGGGGCTATAGTGGAATCGACTTTCCCCGAGCATATTGCCAGGACCCTGGGACCAGTTGCCCAGCATTGTCGTCTTCATTGTGTGGGTTTTAATTCCTTCCCTTCACTGGGGAGATTTTTATATGTATTTAGTTGACTCTCTACAGGTCTCCTAGGGGACTAGGATATAGTCAGTGTGAAAATTTCTATTGCAATTGTACACCTCATGCTTTTCATCTATCATTTAATTCTCACAATAATCCATTTCAGTTGTGAGAACTAAGACCAAAAAAGGAGAAAAAAAAAAGCAAAGAAAAATAAGTACATAATTTAAGGTCAGACAACTGGTAAGTGAAGAACCTGGATTCAAACCCAGGTCTGCCAGGCTCCCACACCTGCATCTGTTCACGAAGTGCTGGATCTGTTCCAGCCCATTCCCAGTGACCATCGCACACCCTTCTTGCAGCACAGGGAGAATTCTGGAAGATCTTTCTGGCCAGACTTCAGCTAGTACCTAAAACAGCAGGTTTAGCATCTCTTGGACCTCAGTGCAGGCAGAGGAGGGAGCACCGGACCAGGAGTCCAGATGAGTCCCGTGAGGCTCTTTCATCTCTGTTCCTATATTTCTCACTTACGCTCTGGATGCTGGCTTCTTCCTGACCTCCTCACAAGTTTGTAGTGGTCAGATAGGGATCATACTACTACTCCTAGTGACTCTATGGGATGTGCAGGCTTATACTATAGTAAAGCAGTACTAATAGTAACGAGGGTACTGAACTGCCCTGTCTTATGTGTAACCTCAGTAGTTCTGAGGTTTTTTATCCCTCCGCAGATACACACGGCCAAGCACTATTCCCCTACATATAAGGCTGTAAATCCTTATAGGATGATGTTTGGAGAAGCAAAGAGGGCAAGTAGCCCTGTTAGATGAAGGTACCCATTAGAAATATGGGCATATCTTAAAGAAGATATAGTGGGATTCCTCCTTTCACAAAAAATTTTAGGTGGGGTCTGAGCAATGCAAATGACCTAAGTCTTTTTTTCTTTTATTTTTTTCACTCTTTTTTGATATGGATTTTACAGCAAGGGAGGGAGAGAGAGAGAGAAAAGCATCAATTTGTTGTTCCACTTATTTATGCATTCAGTGGTTGATTCTTGTATATGACCTGACTGGGGATCGAACCCACAACCTTGGCATTTTGGGGAAAGGCTCTAACCAACTGAGCTACCTGGCCAGAGCAAGTCTTTATTATTATTATTTTTTATTATAATTAACATATGGTATTATATTAGTTTTAGGTATACAACTTAGTGATTCAACATTTGTATATCCTAAGGTATACAACAAACCTAGGGACCACCTGTCACCATACATAGTTATTAGGATGTTATTAACTCTACTTCCTATGCTATACATTATTACATCTTCATGACTCATTTTATACTGGAGGTTTGTACTTCTTAGTCCCCTTTCTCTACTCCCTTCCAGCAACCATCAATTTGTTCTCTGTTATCTGAGTTTGTTTCTGTTTCATTTTGTCTATCTGTTTAGAAGTCTTTCATTCTGCTACGTAACACATCTGTCCATGCTCGGTTGGCAAGATGGCGGCCCATCGCCCGTGCTATAAGAAAAGGAAGAAGCCACTGCCAAGTTCAAACATGAGCGCGCAAAACCTGTCAGAGGGTAGAAGGATGTACAAAGAGGAAACTGAGTTTGTTTCAAAGTTTAGGGTTCTTTAGAGAGCAGTGTGAAACATGGATAATACACATTGACATCTTTATTGGGTTTTTTTGCTTTTTAAAAAATCCTCTGAAGTATAAAAAAAAAAAAATCCTCTAAAGTGTGTTTAGTGAGGAGGAAGGCTGAACTGACAGCACAGTTGATGCCTGTTGGCTCTGACCCTGGGGGAAATCACCAAGCAGTGGTTCCAGCTCTGTGAAGCTCACGAGACCACGAGAACCCACCTGTAGGCAGGAGGGCCTGTGTCACAGACTATGTGTTACCGACAGCTGGCAAAGGCGTTTGTTTCATGGAACACTCTTGTTGTTAACGGTGGTCACGGAGTCAACTTCAGATCTATTGCTGAAAATCAGAAAAGAAAATAATTGCTTAAACATTTTCCCTTCAAAATGGTTTGAGAACCTCTAAATGGGTGAGTACTGAACAACAGGAGAACAGTTGGTGTTCTCATGGCTCAGTGATCAGTTCAGCCACCACAGTGGTTCTGCCCATTGTATGGTCCTACGGTCATTTTTCCTGCCTGGTAATCGTTGCTGAGTCTCTGATGAGTCAGTCATGAAAACTGAGATGCACAAGGACACTGGGATTCACATTAATGAGGAGCGTAACAGTGATTGTTCTCAGGATGATCTCCACTAGATCTTGAAGTGACATTCATCTAATCAAGATCCATACATAGCAGCCATGTCTTGTTTGAGCCAGTGTAGGAGCTGCTATTTATTGGAACAAAGACTACATATTCACCCCTGCAATGTATTGTTTGAGGAAAAGTGATTACAGGTTGTAGCTAGAAATCTCTCATCTTGTCATCTAGATTCCAAACATCATACTTTAAAAACACACCAGGACATTTTATATGATTCAAATGCAAAAATTCTTAACATCCAAAAATTAAAACAGCAGGAGTCTTTTGTTCTGTCTTGTTTTTTACTATTCTTGATTCCATAGATAACTCAAGGTAATTTTTTCTCTATATTTTAAAATATATATTTTAAATACTTTAATGATACATACTATTAAATTTTTTAAATGATGTATGAGTCAGTAAATCATCTTCATATGGATTAATCTGAAGCAAATGAAACGGTGTGCATCACTAGTGAAATTGGGATATTCATCTTGATAGTTTTAAAGATTGTATTAAAAGAGGTTTTAAAGTACTTTGCTAGCATATCAATACATTTATTTAAAATCACTTGGCTAGGCCCTGGCCGTTTGGCTCAGTGGTAGAGCGTCGGCCTGGCGTGCAGGGGTCCCAGGTTCGATTCCTGGCCAGGGCACACAGGAGAGGCGCCCGTCTGCTTCTCCACCCCTCCCCCTCTCCTTCCTCTCTGTCTCTCTCTTCCCCTCCCACAGCCGAGGCTCCATTGGAGCAAAGATGGCCCGGGCGCTGGGGATGGCTCCTTGGCCTCTGCCCCAGGCGCTGGAGTGGCTCTGGTTGCAACAGAGCGGTGCCCCGGAGGGGCAGAGCATCGCCCCCTGGTGGGCAGAGCGTCACCCCTGGTGGGCGTGCCGGGTGGATCCCGGTCGGGCGCATGCGGGAGTCTGTCTCTCCCCGTTTCCAGTTTCAGAAAAATGCAAAAAATAAAATAAAATCACTTGGCTATATAACCATGCAAAACATCATTAAATTATTTTAAACAGGTCTTGAAGGCTTTCTTTTTATTTATTTATTTATTGGTCTTGGAGGTTGTACAAGATTGCATCTTATTGTGAAGGAAGTTCAAGAGTCAAAAAGTCTTAGAAGAGCTAAAGAGAGGGAAGGAAGCTATGTCCATTACCTTGGGCTGCCACACCAAGTGCCACACATTCAATGGCTTAAAACAACAGAACTATATTTCCTCGTGGTTCTGAAGACTACTGGTCCAGGCAGAGTCAGTTCCTTCCAGAGGCTCTGAGGGCGAAGGCATCTAGTGCCGCTCTGAGCTCGTGGGCAGTCCCAGCGTTCCTCGTCTTGTAGACTGAGCACTCCGGTCTCTACCTTCATCTGCACATCACCTTCTTCTCTGGGCCCCTGTTCTTTTCTGTCTCCTGTAAGGACACTTTCATTGAATTTAGCTCTCACTGTAATTCAGCATGTTCTCATCTCAATCCTTAATCTATTACATCTGCAAAAGACCCTATTTCCAAATAAGGTAGCATTCCGAGGTTCCAGGTGGACATCAATTGGCCAGGTGGTACTCACTATTTAGCCCAGGGGCCTCCCATGGTTAAACTCTTAGCCCAGGGTCTTAGACATAATCTTCTTTTTTTGTTTTGTTTTGTATTTTTTCGAAGTGAGAAACAGGTCGGGGGGGGGCGGGCAGACAGACTCCCATATGTTCCCAACTGGGACCCACCTGGCATGCCCACCAGGGGGTGATGCTCTGCCCATCTGGGGCTTTGCTCCTTTGCAGCTGGAGCCATTCTAGTGCCTGAGGCAGAAGCCATGGAGCCATCCTCGGTGCCAGGGCCAACTTGCTCCAATGGAGCCTTGGCTGCGGGAGGGGAAGAGAAAGACAGAGAGGAAGGAGAAGGAGAAGGGTGGAGAAGCAGATGGGCGCTTCTCCTGTGTGCCCTGGCCAGGAATCGACCCTGGGACTTCTACACACCAGGCCAATGCTCTACTGCTGAGCTAGCTGGCCAGGACCTAGACATGGTCTTCTTAACTTCTGCCTGGACCCTGTCTCCTCTCCCCTCAAATCCAAACTGCACGCTTCCCCCTGTTCCCAGACTAGCTAGCTTCTGCTGGACCTCCAACCCTTGGTTCTTCCTGAGGAAAACCTTGCCTGTGCAAATCCACTCCCAAAGCAGGCCAGTCCCTCATTCATTCATTCATTTATTTATTGCGGTAACAGTTTATATTCAATATTATTTTGTATTAGTTTCAGGTGTAGAGTGTAGTGGTTGGATAATTGTATACTTTATAAAGTATTTCCCCTGATGTTTCCAGTACCCACCTGGCACCATACACAGTTATTACAATATTATTGACTGTACTCCCTATGCTGTACTTGATATCCTCGTGACCAGTTTGTAACCACCAATCTGTACTTCTTAAACCCTTCACCTTTTTCACCCAGTCCCTCGTCCCCTCTGCTTTGACAACCATCCATCTGTTCTCTGTGTCTATAAGTCTGTTTCTATTTGGTTTGTTTATATTGAGTCTATGTATAAGTGAAATTGTGTGGAATTTGTCTTTCTCTGACTGACTTATTTCAGTTAGCATCATACCCTCTAGGTCCATCCATGCTGTTGCAAATGGGAAGATTTCCTTTTTTAGGGCTCACTAGTATGCAGTTGTGTAAACATACCACAGCTTGTTTGTCCGCTCATCTATTGATGGGCAGTTGGGTTGCTTCCATAGCCTGGCTACTGTAAATAACACTGCAGTGAACATAGGGGTGGATATGTCCTTTTGAATTAGTGTTTTGGGGTTTTTTCAGATATACGCTCAGAAGGGGAATCTCTGGCTCATAAGGCAGCTCCGCCGTTAATATTTTGAGGAAACTCCATACTGTTTTCCACAGCAGCTGCACCAATCTGCATTTCCACCAGCAGTGCACAACCAGTCCCTCTTTTAGAAGTTTCTGAAGTAACCTATGCTTCTTTCAAAACATTCTTCATATAGTTAATATCACTTAAAAATAAATTTATATTTTTTCATTATTTAATAAATATGAATTTTTTCTATTTTTATTAGGTATTTACCTAATCACAGTTATTTTAATAGCCTCTTATGTATTACTATTTTTTCTCATATAACAGTTTATTTAAATAATATAACTCACATAGTTAATTATATAATTGACACATGAATTTTTTAAATAAGTGACAGGTTGATTGTGAGATCTGTGAGGACAAGGACCGACGGCTGCCTTCTGCACTGCTTTGCCAGTCCTCAGCCCAATGCCTGCGCTCAGTTTTTGTACCTATTCTCTTTATATCATCTCCTTAATTTTCAGAGAAAAGTGTTCTTTGGCACAAGACTGAATCCCTTCCTGATCTGCTGTTGAGTGCCCTCCCCAGACCTTGGGCATAGGGGCTGGGGCCATCCACGGAGCCCTCTGCATCCTCAGCCTCCCCACCTGTCTGTGGGGGTGGGGCAGGTCCATTTGGCTCAGTGGTGACTGAGGATGAGGATGGCCCTGCGCAGTCTTTCAATCTGAGGTGACGCGTTTCAAATACAGCTTCCATAAGCAATCCTATTGGGATCGAAGGAAAGAATACAACCTGACAACTCACTTTTCTTATTTTTGTTTCCTCCCCATTGCTTTTTTTCCTTTCTATCCTTCACCTCTGCCCCAGGGGGAGAGAGAATTGGGACATCTAAACTTTGAAAAACATACATTTTCTTCAGTCGAGGTCTGAAGACTCTCTGAGCCTCAGCCTTTTGAAACAGTTTAAAGTGAGAGGCTGCCTGGGATTTAGTCACATACTTATTTACATATTTTCAAAGATGTTTTGAATGAAATTGAACCTGAAAAGCTTTGTGCCTGAGCATGGGGATCCAGTCGGTATGGAAATTTCCCCCAGATCTGCTCTGTCACTTAACTGCTTCCACTGAAGTTATAGCGGGGATCCTCCGTCTCCTTTTGCTCAGAGCACTGGGTGGAGCCCTTAGGAAGCAGGCGGCGGCAATAACATGGAAATCCTTTGAGGAATTTAGACAGCGCCGGGTAAATAAATAAATCTCTTCTTGATGTTCTCAGTAAGCCAGAGAGCTAAGTTTAAAAGACTGCAGAAAGTCTCTTTAGGAGGAAATCACTGAAGAGGACTCAGGATTAACAAGAAAAAGAAAAAAAGAAAGAAAGAAGGAAGGAAGGAAGGAAGGAAGGAAGGAAGGAAGGAAGGAAGGAAGGAAGGAAGGAAGGAAGGAAGGAAGGAAAGAGAGAAAGAGAGAAAGAGAGAAAGAGAGAAAGAAAGAAAGAAAAACCCTAGTAATTGAATGTCACTGTGTTCTGGACAACACTTGCTCCCAGTCTTTCCTGGAGCCCATGTCCAGCACTTTAAGTATCTTGTGAACTGGGTACCCGACCCCTGCCCCAGGATTTCCATCCTCGAGAACTCCCGGCTGGGTGAAACTTGCACCCCAGCTCAGGGAGCTGGAACAAGCAGAGGTGTCCTTTTTCTTTTTTTTTCTTTTTTTTCTTTTTGTATTTTTTTGAAGCTGGAAACAGTGAGGCAGTCAGACAGACTCCTGCATGCGCCTGACCGGGATCCACCCAGCACGCCCACCAGGGGGCGATACTCTGCCCATCCGGGACGTCGCTCTGTCGCCTGGGGCAGAGGACAAGGAGCCATCCCCAGCGCCCGGGCTATCTTTTGCTCCAATGGAGCCTCGGCTGCGGGAGGGGAAGAGAGAGACAGAGAGGAAGGAGAGGGGGAGGGGTGGAGAAGCAGATGGGCGCCTCTCCTGTGTGCCCTGGCCGGGAATCGAACCCGGGACTTCCGCACGCCAGGCCAACACTCTACCACTGAGCCAACCGGCCAGGTCCAAGCAGAGGTGTCCTTTTATTGCTGAGAAATGTTTATGAGCTGAAATGGAATGGGCCCCCAGAGGAAAGCTCTCGTGCGCTTCTCCCCTAGAGATGTGAGGAGGTCTCCTGGTCAGTGCTCTGATTCCTTCCCGCCTCCAGATTCTGTGTGCCGTTCAAGAAATAACTTTTGGGGGTGTTTGTTTTCCCAGGCAGCTCATGGCTCTGATTTTGTGTTTTGGATGCTTTCCGTTTGCTCTGAGTAGGAGAGTTCCAAGTCTAGTGTGTGCCGTCTGCCAGTGATTTCCTGTTGAGAACTCTTGGTAAGGAAGTGGGTTCCTGATAGTTTCAAACATGCTTGTAACTCAGATGCCCCCACCTGCTTGTACACAGTACAGAAGCAAAGGAGCCGGCTCTTCATGCTGGGAATGTTTTCCCCTGGACTGCAAATCGTGTGTCTGCAGAGACCCTTCAGACATTTAAAAAAATCACACTGTTGCCTATCTCATGGCATTGTGATATGCTGAAACATTTTCTATTAAAACAACCAGGCTTGCCTGACCTGTGGTGGCGCAGTGGATAAAGCGTCGACCTGGAAATGCTGAGGTCGCTGATTTGAAACCCTGGGCTTGCCTGGTCAAGGCACATATGGGAGTTGATGCTTCCAGCTCCTCCCCCCATCTCTCTCTCCTCTCTGTCTCTCTGTCTCTCTCTCTCTCCTCTCTAAAATGGATAAATAAAAAATAATAATAATAAAAAAAACCAACCAGGCTTTGGAAACGCCTGCCTCAGAAGAGTGAAAGGTCCCTTGTGAAGGAGGCAGCTGAGGGAACCAAAGGGAAGAATTGTCATCCAGATATTTGGATAAATAGAGGAAAGGTAGGTCAGGGAGAAGTGCATGCTGGGAGAGACAGGCTTTCTCCTTGCACACACGTGTGTCTGATTTATTCGTAGCAGTTGCTTATACCCGTGTGAGCAGCCCACATACTTTACAAAACATTCAGGGGTCAGACCGTGTCGCAGCTTGGTGGGACAAGCAGACTCCACCCTGAGTTCTGGGGCAATTCCAGCACCTCTGGGACCATCTGCAGGGTTCAGGTCAGGCCGGAGAGCTTGTAATTGCTCTGGGAGCTGGGAGCCTGACCCTGGCCAATGGACATGGAAGTGAAACAGGAGGCCGCCATCAGTCTCTGTGTTGAAAGACATCTGTCTCAGCTCTCTCTGGCAAACACGACGGCGGGCAGGTGGCCAGATTCTGTGCTGATCGTCCACACTAGCCTGATCCTCTGGCACACTTACACACACTCAGCTCAATGACATAGGTCCATGAGACCCTCAAAATGCCTCTCTGCCTCGAAGGGGCCAGACAGGCTCTGTGTTTTCAGATTGTTAGTTTTTGAATCCTTTTCTGACTTTCTGCAGGTCCCTGTGGACTTGCTTTTTCCAGGGACTCCTTTTCCCTGACTTCACTGTGGCTCTCTCCACCCCATTCTGACACAGAATCAGCTTTGACCACTCTGTTCTGTGAATTCACCTTCCCAGGATTTCAGTCCGAACGATAGCTGCAGACATGTTTAACTGGCTGACCTATAACTACCTAGCGGATTTCCAAAAGGAAAAGAAACTGTCATTTATTGCTATCTATTATGTATCGGGTGGAGACCAGCCTGCATAGTTAGTTCATTGTCCCATTCACTCCTCCCCCAAACCCCACAGGTGCAAGACACTAGGGACTTGTCTCTGAGGTTGTGTCCTGCTCAGAGGGCCCACATGGCGATGCAACACCCGAACCAAGTGTACTCTTGCTACAATATCAACGCTATCCAAATATACAGTTGATTCGGAGAGGATTTTGGTGAAGCTGTTTAGGTATTGAGAGTCCCAGTCAGCGCCCTCTGCTGTTGGTCTTTCCTGCTACCACGTCAACAGACTTCAAGGAAATCTTTGTGAATACCATTCATTCTGCTTGACTTCTCAAGAATGCTCCGCTGCTGCTACACCCAGAGTAGTTGAGTCCTGGTCATTTCTGACAGGTTTCTTTCTTTCTTTCTTTCTTTCTTTCTTTCTTTCTTTCTTTCTTTCTTTCTTTCTTTCTTTCTTTCTTTTTTTTTCACTACTGTTATTTTCTATCATCTCCTTTGGGGGAAATACTTTGCTATTCTCATTATATTGTCCTGTCTCACCTGGGGCCCTCCAGGAAGCGGGTGCTGGGTTAGAACTAAGTGCAGAATGTCTGTTGAGATAACCCTTGTGGCAGGAACAGGGAGGAAGCAGGACTGGGCTGGGGCACACCGTGCTGCTGACCTGATCCAGGGGGTCCCGGAGCTCTGAAGCAGAGCTTGTCCTCCCCTGGGTGGAGGTGGCCAGCCTCGTCTCCCCACCTTGATCACCACTGGCCAGGGATCGCTCCAGGAGAGCGTGACCTTGACTTGGAAGTTCTGAGGAAGCTCACAGCTGGCGGTCATGAGCTGACTAGCTCCACACCAACCGGACAGCAAGCCCTTAGTTGAAGGGGCATCTAAGTGGTACTTCAGCCCAGGAGTTTGCCTGCTTCCCCCTTACTCTGATTTCTGTTGGCCCATCACTACCTGACAGTACATTATCTTCTCTAAAAGAACCCATAGAAACAATGGGGATCAGATTAACTCGCCTCTTACTTACGACCAGAGGGTGTGCTGGTGTGCAGAGGGCCTGCAGTCGGGAGGGGCGGTTCAGTGTGGAGGGAGAGGTGACCCGCGCACAGCTCGGCTTGAGGAGCGCTGGTCTGGACTCGGGGCCCGTGTGGGGGCGGTGAGGGAGGACAGATGTCTGAGCACCAGAGTGCACCTGAAGGGAGAGGCCAGCCTTGGAGCGGCCCATCCTCTGTCAGCCATTTTGTTTGGCCTTGGCTGGACTGAGGCCTGGTTGGTCCCTTAGTCCTCTGATTTCAGGTAATCTGAGCAAACATTGCCTCTACTTTTGCAGAACTCTTGAGGACAGTCTCAAGCTCACGGTTGAGATGGGTTGGGGCAGTTGGCCACTTGCACCACACCCTGAGAAACCAGCTCACCCTCCCAAATACTCACCTGCCTGAAAATACCTCGTTTTCCCTAAGGCCCTATTTTAATGGGTGTGGGACATATTTTGGGTGTTAACATGCCACTAACATGGTGTTAATGTGGGGAGAGGCCTCTTGGCTGATTTGAGTCCTTCTTCTGGATCCAAACCTGGTCCTAATAAACAATACAATGGGACTTGACCACAATGAGTCCCAAGGTCATTGCCTGGGTGGTTCATAATCAGATGGAATTCTGAATCTCAGCTCCACCCATAGCAGCTCTGTGACCTTGGGCAAGGTAATGTCTTTAAGCCTTAGTTTTCTCGTTTCTGAAAGATGGATCATAATGTCGACATTTAATGGGGTTTTAGATTGAAATAAGGTGATATATGTGTGTAGTTAACTCAGTACACAGCATGTAGTTACAACTTAATCAATATTGGTACCTGTCCCGCTAGTCTGTTATAACTCATGTTAGTTTTTGGAGCTACTAATATAAACACACCATTAAAAGCAAGCTTTGCATTTTTGTATCAAAATATGTGCTCTGCATTCAATAATTTACAGTTTCTTCAGTGCTTCACTTACAGTTATTTTTAAAATCCCAGGAGATAAATACACATGTCTCTGCATTTTTATCTGAACATAGCTAAGAACCAGAGGTCACAGAGATACTCCATGATGTCACGGACACAATTGGTCAACAGACACTTGAAGAATATACTGATTGGATGCCAAGATATAAAAGTTGTTCTGTCCACATCTGTAAGGACTTGGCTCATCTGTTTTCCTAGGCTAGAGTTCTGTTGGTTTGTCTTCTTTGTCACTGAAGTTCTCCAAACCAATGAGAGTCCTAGGATCAAGCAAGATGAGTAAACCACAGGGAAAATATCCAACACATCCCGCTTCTTAGAAGCACCTTTTGCTTGGAGAGGAAGGTTATAAAACTTAGAAATGAACCTTAACAGATGACGAGCCCTGTTCAGCCAGCCATGCCTGCCAGAGAACCTTTGTGAAGAAAGAGAAGAGAACCAGAATCAGAGGCTCCTGAGTGCACCGTGTATTGTAGAAGAGACTCCGGGTAGAGCAGTGTTGGCTCTACCGTGCATTAGGGCACGTTGACGGGAGGGAGTCATTTTGCAATTCCGGAAGTGTCCTTTCTCTGCTGACTTCAAAACGGGGAAAGAAACTCAGAGAAGAAGCCCTCTCTTTTGATGGAAGCTGTTTTGACATAAGTGAAACCAGTCTTGGCACGAGGTGGGGACGTGCTATGGCCAAGCCAACGGAACAGACAGACCGCGGAAGGGTTGAAACGAGCTGGGGAAATTGTTTCAAGACGGAGCTGGAGCCACTTGAAAGGGGAGGGAACCGGAGGGTACAGACGTTGCGTCGATGCTTGAGTGTGTGAGCAGTGTCCCGTGCGTCCTGAGAGACACAGACTCACACTCACCGGAGTCTCCCTTTATCGTCACCTCCGGGGAAGGGGGGCGGGGTGGCCTCCTTTTGAATGGTGCGGTGCCCGGCTAGTCGTGAACTCCCAGATTTTGCTGGTTTGGGAGAAATGGGAGCAGAAAGGGAGAGTGAGAGTGTGTTACTCTTCGGAGCTTTCACTGTGGAAAAATCAGGGAGATGTGGCAGGGGTAATACGGGTCATTTTTGACAGACACATTTTTCAGGGCTTGGTGACACTGAGGTCAGGAAATAAATTCAGCATAATCTTTGGGACATGGTCTGCCTTCCATTATCCTTGAGTGTTCACAGTAGCCTCTTCCAAGGAGAGCCCAAGGGCAACACCATCCGTGGGAAAGCGCGGGTATCGCCATCAGAAGGGTCAGAAAGGGACCTGGCAGGGCTGGACGGGGGGCTGTCAGCCAGGGCAGTGGGCTGACCTGGGCTTTCTGTGACCCGGCCTCTTTTCAGCTTCAGAGGCAAGTCATAGCAAAGACCTCCGTGGTGTGAATTGTCTTTGGCTAGGACATAGGGGAGGAGTGGAGCTTCATTAGCACCCATCCAGGCAAAGTGCAAAAGAGACTTTGGGTCCAGTAGACCCTGGTATTCCATCCTAGATAGAAATAACATGAAGAAATTTTTTAAAAAAGAAATACAGGTGATATGAGTGCACAGTGACATGAATATATAGTAGTATATACTACAGAGTAGCATATACACTGTTCCCTTAACATGGTGTTTGGAACCTTTGTATAGTTAGAGTTAATGAGGAAAGCCTTCCTTTTGAAGCAGAGTTGGTTTAAGATGATACTGGAACAGTGGGAAGAGTCGAGGAGACCAGCTGGGAAAGAATGCCTAGTGAGGTCACATGAGGAACTTCGATGGTCAAGGGGCTACCTGGGTGTCCACAGCCTAAACCGGAAGGAATGGTGGGGATTGGCCAGGATAATTAAGGAGAAGGGATGGACGAGATGCTAGCAGGGCCATGAGGAGTAGCTCCCCCGGATAACTGGGTGTGATCTGAGAAAGATGAAAAGAACATGTTGCATAAATCAAGATTTTGTAGGGAGTAAATGACAGAGAGGATGCAGAAGGAGTTAAAGCCTGATGAGTAAAGACCAACCAAAAAGAAGTTCCCTGTAAGAGGCAAGGCAGTGTATTATAGAATTGTACACTTGAAACCTATGTAATTTTGTTAACCATTGTCACTCCAATAAATTCAATACTTGCTTTTTCTTAGTGAGAGAAAGAAAGAGATAAGAAACATCAACTCATAGTTGTGTCACTTTTAGTTGTTCATTGATTGCCTCTCATACATGCCTTGACCTGGGCGGGGGCTCAAGCTGAGCCAGTGACCCCTTGCTCAAGCCAACTACCACGGAATCATGTCTATGATCCCACACTCAAGCCAGCAACCCCACTTTCAAGCTGGATGGCCCACAGTCAAGCTGGTGACCTCAGGATTTTAATCCTAGGTCAGTGCTCTATCCAATGCTCCACCACCAGTCAGGCAAAATTTTTTTTAAAAAAGAAGACAGGAGCCTGTCCAGGTGGTGGCACAGTGGATAGAGCATCAAACTGGGATGCAGAGGACCCAGGTTTGAGACCCCGCGGTCGCCAGCTTGAGCCCAAGGTTGCTGGCTTGAGCGAGGAGTCACTCGGTCTGCTGTAACCCCCTGGTCAAGGCACATATGAGAAAGCAGTCAATGAACAACTAAGGTGCCACAATGAAGAATT